>NC_073693.1:169847161-170220714 GCF_029784155.1 Uranotaenia lowii
ATAACTGAAGAGTGAATTCCAAAATCAAAATAGGAGCAACATTCTACACACACACACACACCTTCATAATGAGAGGTGTTCAGGTTTTTTAAATGCAAAATTGAAAGAAATACGTCAAGTTGATATTGACCAAATTTTGACCGTATCACCCTTTAATGTTGTTTGGAATAACGATTTTGCAAATTTTTCTACGCCAATCTTGTATCTTGGAGGACGTTGTGATGTAATAGGTGTATAAACCATATACTAGCGAAGCTATAATACGGAAACTCTTTTCGTTTTGATAGTGACTCCGCGAAGTCTTCGGCAAACGGTTGGGTTAAAAAATTATGCGTGTTTTGAATGTGAACTGGGATGCAAATACATCATTCTAAGCAGGGAAATTTGTACGTACTTCAAAATGTGAAATAAGGTGGTCATCATTGTGGAAACAACTTTTTATTTGGGGATTTTTAACCAAATGGATTATTCATCTCTGGTGGAAACCACATAATGCCTCATCGGAGAGTAGGTACAGGAGTGTTCTGTAACATTAGCGATGCATAACAACGAAGTTAATACGATAGACAGCATTCATGCTTCCGTTCTTTATGTCAAACTTCGCCCACACAATGATATGCTTACATCTTCCTTGGGCAGCTTAGGAGTATTTGAAACTTCAACTTACAAACTCAAACCATTTTTGGATTCTTATTTCGTGCCTGAAGACGAAGAAGAAAGGCATGATCCGAAAACGCCGCACACAGGGGTAAATGCACCCCATAAGCGATCAAAATTTTTTGCGGACAAACGGTAAACGATAGACATTTGATGTCTTGGCAACATTTTCATATTTTCATATTGTAAAAACACACAATTTTGTAGAACATTTCAAATACATATTTCAACTAAAAAAGGAGATATACTACAAAATATACAAAATAATGCCATTTTTTAGAAAGTTATAACCTTAAGAGTTCGGACGAGTTCGTATAATTTTTTGAGTGGATTTTGTTGGTTAAATTATTGACTTTCCATTGATATATAAATTAAACATCAGTTATGAATAGATTTTTTACAAACAAGCAATCAATAATGCGCTTTTTCCTTTAGAAACACTTAAACTCGAAGAAAAAACCCTCAATTTTTCCTGGTTTAAAAGGAAAAAGCTCATTTTTATTGCTTGTTTGTAAAATATCTATTCAAAACTAATGTTTAATTTATATACCAATGGAAAGCCAATATCTTGACCAACAAAATCCACTCAAAAAATTATACGAACTCGTCCGAACTCTTAAGGTTATAACTTACTGAAAAAGGTATTATTTTGGATATTTTGTAGTATATCTCCTTTCTTATTTGAAATATGTATTTGAAATGTTCTACAAAATCGTGTGTTTTTACAATTTGAACAACTTTCTAAAATATACCAAGTTTGTAAATCGTATACTAAAAAAGATATTAAATAAAAACTCAAAATAACTTGTGAAAATTCTCGTTATTTTTAAAATGCTCGTTACTTTTATGATTTTCATGCGATCTTTATAATGTCTTCAACAAAGTTGCTTTAAATAATAAGATCTACAACTTTTGTGAGGACATCAAGTCTCTAAACAATTAATTTCAAGAAATATTTTTTTTATCTCCCTTCCAGGTAGAAAAGTCTATTTTTTCTTTCAAGAATTTGATAGATCATCCAAAAATATAAAAATGTTGCGAAGACATCAAATGTCTATCGTTTACCGTTTGTCCGCAAATAATTTTAATCGCCTGATAGGTGCATTTACCTCTGTGTGCGCCGTCCGGTTGTACTTCCTCGATTTCAACCATGACCAAATTACCAGCTTTAAGCACCCTTTCTTCTTCTTCTACGATCCTTTTACCATCATCAGCACAAGACATTACATGCTATTTTTTCAATGTGCTCATCTACGTTCTAAAACAACAAAATGTGCTCATTGAAAGGGTATTTTTTATCAGCAATATTATCTTTGTAACTTTCAAATTCTGGTATGGTTAAGTTACTGTGGAAAGCTTGTTTCCGTTCCTATCGACTGAACGGGAGACATCCACCCACTCGCGCCGAAGATCGTGAGTTGACTGGCGATCGCTCCCGACACGACAGCTTAGCCGTCGCGTGTGAGTGTAAGCACGATTGAGTGAGATTACCGACTCAGAGAGGCCTATCGGCCGAGAGAGTGTTCTATCCGCTATTATCGGCTACACATCTCCCCCCTACACAAAAGTTAAAAAACAAAACAAAAACAAAAAGGTTTCAGTTAAAATTTTAGTTTGAAAATATGCAAACGCACTGATTTTTTATTTCTTTTCCTCGTGCTAAAAATCAAACAACATCCTTTTGTGCTTACTTATGTCAACATATATTACCGTCAGAGTTACCGTCATAAAACTTTTATCGGGTTATGGATCTTTTCGATGCTCGAACGGAATATGTACATCTCAGGAAGCTCAGAGGATCATCTTACTCTATCAATTAGCTAAAGCCAAAGCAATACATTATATGCTTCATTTAAGTCAAAACCGTGAGCAAATGTGATCTAATCATACTAAGTGTTCGTTCTAAAATAATCTTGAATTTCGTTGGCTACCCTGGCAGCTGACCCAGTTTACTCTCCTTAAGCTTTTTTTACTATATTGTTCCATTTCTATCAACTCTGCCAACACGAAGTGGGCAGATCGAAATGGTATTCCTTTTTATCAGAAAAGTCTTTAATCTATAATAAATTTTCACAACGCTGATTAAACAACACGCCTAGCCACATAAACTGTTCGCTTTCGAACGAAATCCATCCCACGTATCGTACCAAGCCCTTAATATTGTCGCTGGATCTCGAATCGGAGTTTTCATCAACATTGATCTTCTAATCCAAAGCTAAGTTGAAGACCTCCCGTCCCAACTTTTTCTTTGAACCTTCAGAATACTTTTCATGTTGGTCCTCTCGATCCAACGGAAGTTCATAAAGTGAACCTTCAGAACACTTTTCATGTTGGTTCTCCCGATCCAACGGAAATTCATAAAGTGAACCTTCAGAACACTCTTCTTGTTGGTCCTCCCGATCCAACGGAAATTCATAAAGTGAGCCTTCAGATCACTCTTCATGTTGGTCCTCCCGATCCAACGCATATCGATAAAGTGAACCTTCAGAACACTCTTCATGTTGGTCCTCCCGATCCAACTAAAATTCATAATGTGAGCCTTCAGAACACTTTTCATGTTGTCCCTCCCGATCCAACGGAAATTCATAAAGTGAACCTTCAGAACACTCTTCTTGTTGGTCCTCCCGATCCAACGGAAGTTCATAAAGTGAGCCTTCAGAACACTGTTCATGTTGGCCCTCCCGATCCTACGGAAATTCATAAAGTGAACCTTCAGAACACTCTTCTTGTTGGTCCTCCCGATCCAACGGAGATTCATTAAGTGAACCTTCAAAACTCTTTTCATGTTGGTCCTCCACTCTTCTTGTTGTTCATTGGTATTTTGAAGCATAACTTTTTGAAGTAATTGGAAGTTAATTTACTACGAAGTCGAATCTCTATTTTTCGTTTTTTTCTGCTCAATTTTGCAATTTTCTCTCTAATATTTGAGGCCTTTTTGCTATAGATAAATTCAGTACCGTCATCTGGGGCAACATGCAACTATTTTCAACTTCAATGGCTTCTAAAATCTTAATGCTTACAGATAATTATACCTCTTGTACATCAAAAGTTTTAAGGTTGATGGGACACCAAATTGACGTAGTCAGAAAAAATATTGGTTTTACCAGTTATTTTTAAATTTTCAAAAACATGCGATTTTCACCCTACTAAGAAAAAGGGGTAAGTTGCAACAAACTCTGTAATTAATGAAAAATCAAATGAAATCGTATGAAAATTAAAGTTTTTTATACATTTGTGATGTCATAACGCATAAAGTACCAATTGCAGTAATTTTTTGTTTTGTTCGAATTAAATTCTACATTTTTTTCTGTCAAAAATGGTTTTAAGAAAAAAGTGTTTATCTGCTGCATACATTTAGGGGTAAAAAATACTACAAAATATTCTATTAGTTTAAATCATGAAAATAAATCTTAAGATGGATGGAATCTTAATGTTAACGAACGCTAAATGAAAAACTATCATATCCCAGCATGTAGAAACGAAATTTATGAGATTTAATTCTGATTTGTATTTTGTTGCATTTTTCCCCAGACAGCTATCTGAATTATAAAAATATTTATTTCAAAAAATTTGGTGATTGTCCGAAAAATATTTATACACCAACAGTGGTGGTATAGGATAATGAACGCAATATAAAGTTTGTAGGTGATATCATTAAGCCAATCCGTCATACTAGGTAAAGTTTTTTACGTCATCGAAAAATGTAAAAATTTGTTCATCTATTGCTCGATTTTTTTATTTTTTTATGAGAATCAAAAACTTTAAAATTCGCTTTCACGATGTTAAAAACTATGTCATCATCAATTTGTTATCATTCAATGATAACTTTATTACAGTATATTGAAATAAAATTGAATGAGTGTTGTGGTATACAAATGTTGCATCTAACCCTGCTTTTGCATGATGCCCCGTTTGACGGTACGAGTTTACAGCAATCAGGGGAAAAGATATGATCGTTAGGATCAGATTACGCAAAATTATCCTTCCTTCTCAATTCTAGTTCACGTGGACCTTCCCTAATTGCAAAATTAAATCCTTGGTAGGAAACCCCGTTACTTCGTAACGGGAAAGTAGTTCGACAACTCTAATTTCCATACTCACCACAAATTCTGTTAAACAATCCAACATCACTTGTATTTTCAAATAAAAAAAATCTCTACTTATTTCTGTTTCGATTGTTTTATTAAGTTTATTTTTTAAATTTATTCTTTTTTTAAAAGCCGTTGTAGTTTTTGTTTTCTGTTTCAGATATACATCTTTGCTGCTCAACCTTTATTTGAAGACATATTTCAAATAGAATTTTAATTTGTGCCAATGAACAGTAAGCAGTATTATAATCAGATCATCCTGACTATTCAACTATCATTTGAGGCAATTAGGCCGGAACAAATTCCAAATCCTTCTTTTGTCACTCGGAGTTGGAACATCGCGAGGGGGGGGGACAATAAAAAATAATGCCAAAAACAAATAAATTTTAATAAATTGCACGAAAGCTTGTATCCAACCAAATTCCATACTATATTATTGCACGAAACCTATGAATCAAATATTTTTTTTCATCGAAAAATTAATTAAAATCAAGAATACAAAATGTGAATTAACTTCCATCTTCCAAAGTTTGGTTCTTGGTCTTGTAATTTTTCAGATATTTGAATTTTTATTTGAAATTCACTTAAAATACTTCAAACTCTATTTATTCCCCCTTCGGGATTTTGGAAATTTCGAAGGGTGACAAAAGTAGAAATTGATATTTGTTCCAGCCTTATAACGACAAAAGTTGAATGAACTTATCTGAATCGTCATATAAAAATAAAATTTTGTCAATATTTTGAAGCAATTGTTCGGTAAAAGATTTTTGCAAATATCCTCCCCAACTTTACAATTTTTTGGTTTTATTTATGACACTTTACCACCTTGTGGCATTCGTGTCTATTCGATAAGGATGGCTCTATAGATTTCCTTTTGCAGCTGTATTGAATCGCTCTATTCATTTTGAAAACCATAAATAATAACATAAAAACGATATGAATGGCTCTATAGATTTCTTTTGCAGCTGTATTGAATCGCTCTATTCATTTAGAATATTCTATTTCACACTGAGAGTCGAGCACATCATTCAAGGCGAAAGCAAACGAGCAATAAAAATACTATACATAACAAATGAGAAGTTGTAACAGGGGTAGAATCCGTGCCCCCTGATGCTTGCTCATTCGTTGAAAGGAACGCCCACTCTCAAACATGTCGTTTTAAATTTAACCGAGCCCCTTAAACCTTTGTTTACCTCTTGCTTACAGCCTGTCATTAAAACACAATAAGAAGTATCTTCCCAAAAAGATAAACAAAGCACTTTTATCACAGCTTTTATTTAACATACCTTTTGCTCCGTGAGAATTTGGATTAATTCAGCAAGATTCTTTTCCTTTTTTTCGCCGCGTTTCACTTTTTCTTTCCACTCCTACTCCATCACTTTAATCTGCAGCAAAACTGCAATCTGCACTTACTTTGATTGTTTTCAATAGCCAACAAACACTATTCCGCTTCCGCAATGAAATATATCTCGAGTCTCCCGTTCAACCAAATAAAAAAAATATCTCCTGGCAGAATTTGCCATTGTGGAAAGCTTGTTTCCGTTCCTATCGACTGAACGGGAGACATCCACCCACTCGCGCCGAAGATCGTGAGTTGACTGGCGATCGCTCCCGACACGACAGCTTAGCCGTCGCGTGTGAGTGTAAGCACGATTGAGTGAGATTATCGACTCAGAGAGGCCTATCGGCCGAGAGAGTGTTCTGTCCGCTATTACCCAGTAAGCGCGTCCTCTCAAAAATCGACAGAGCATGTAAAAAATTGAGAGTTGAGTCACCGAACGTAGAATAAAACGGTTAATTTCAGCGACACTCCAAGAACGCAAATATTCTCATTCGGTTTGTCCTGCCGAGATACCTAGAGGCAACGAATACGAATGCGTACATGCGAAATCAGTTTGAATCGTACTCTCGTACGGTGTGGTCGCATTTATCTCCGTGTTTTTTTATATGCATGCTTTCAATCGTAGCAGTCGACTTCGCATGCAGGCAAACACGCGTCTTGAAGAGAAACATACAAACACGATTCGGGTTGTTTTCGTGTGTTTCTCCGGAGGGCGTGTCTTAGATTATTTCGTGTCACTCACCCAAGGCACGCGTGTGGTGTATTCCTCTCTACCGATTAAATGATGCAAAATCGCAAGAGAGATCGATACGATCCCTCTGTCGATTTGAGTTACCTCTCTGCCGATTCATGTTTACTGGGTATCGGCTACACAGTTACATTATTCCTTGTGCTTCTTTTGATATCCTATACTTGGGTTTCAACTGAGAAATCACTATTTTAAAGTTGTAATTATTAACAGCTCTAATATCTCACCATCTTTTACAAGCGTATTAGAGCTGGATACATACGCAAATTAGGTTAATGACGCACATAATAAAAAAAAAAACATTACTAACAACGTTATCTTACTTACCTTTTTCCCAAATACACTCAATATACCCAGAAAATATTTATATTAAATTCAATTTTGAAGCAGTTTTTTTTACATTCGACTTCATCCAATATCGCTGTAAAATTTTGTACTTCCATAGCCTATTGAAAAAATATATGTAGCTTTTTATCTTATTGTTTAATGTTTTCAATATGCAATCTTGGTATTTTGTTTTATTTATTCAAAAGGGACAAATCTGGAGGCGCCCATAACTGGTTTTATGTACTTTTTTTAATTCAATGTTATGAACTAATATAATGAGTTCTATAAATTTAATTCATAATTATTAATACTTAATTTCTCATTCCAGCTGCTCACTGCACTATGCCCAAATTTTTGGAAGCAAATATGTTCTACGTCAAACTTGGATTGCACAACCGCAGTGCTCCATCCGAACACACTCAAGTGCACGAGGTTGTAGAGGTGATTCTTCATCCGGAATTCAATGAGCAGATTTATCATCACGACATTGCTTTATTACGATTGGAAGATGACATCGAATACACCGACTACATCCAGCCGATTTGTTTGTGGTCTGTACAGAAAGCTGAAATCGATAACACGATCAACTCCCCCGGATCGGTTGCCGGTTGGGGAACAGGTGATTTCGGCCAAAAGACGGGCATGGACATTCTTCAATTTGTATCTTTACAATTAGAAGACCGTAAAACCTGCATAAAAAGCAATGAAAAGCATTACAAAAAGTATCTGTCAGATGATGGAAGTCAATTTTGCGCTGGAAATAAAAACACGTCGAATGTTTGTGACGGTGATAGCGGAGGAGGAATATTTTTCAAACTAGGATCATCTTGGTACATCAGAGGCTTAGTGAGTAGTGGAGTGAAATCTGATAAAGATAATCACTGCGACCCCACGCAATACGCCATTTTTTCCGATGTACCGTTCTACTTGAAGTGGATCAACAGTCATCAGGACAAAGCTAAGCAGAAGAATTTGTTAAACTTAGGAAATTGTGGCCTCGACTCGTATGATTTGAAGGTGGAAGAGAATAAAAAACTTCTATTTTTACAATACCCATGGACAGCCATACTGGAATTTCAAGTAACGGGCACGTCACGCGTAGTGGCTATGTGTAATGGCGCCTTGATACACCCACGCTACGTTTTGACAGTAGGGCATTGTGTAGGCGAAGCATCTATGCGTTTAAAATTGTAAGTGTAATCATAGACCTTTGTATTAGACATTTTCATGAGTTTGGTTTTATCAACATCCCGCAATATTGAGGTTGAATGTAAAAATATATGCAATTTGTTTTTCAGGTGGAGTTGATTTTTTTCCTCAAACTCGTTCGTTTTTTCAATACTTTGAAATGAACTAAATTTGAAATCAATGTCATTCTAAAATGTTGCGTTAAGCAGAATTTGTTTGAAAACATAAACAAAAACCTACTTAAACCGTAAATGTGTTCTATTTCCAGAAAATCGGTCCGCCTGGGAGAATACAATCTGGCAACAAATCCGGACACGGAAACAAGAAAGCGTCAAAAAATTACCACTCGCATACAGTCGATAGATATTTTAGAATACATCAAGCATTCCAACTTCAACAATCCACGATACGGCAACAACCTTGCGATCTTGAAACTCAAATATCCAGCGGACCTGACGAAGCCCAACGTGAAACCAATATGTCTGCCTGTCTTAAATGATGGCGGTAATTATACCATTACTGGATGGAAAAGAGTTGGTGGAAATTCAACCATTCTTCAACGCGAAAAAGTTTCGCTGGACAGTTTTGCGGACTGCCAGGTGAAATACAGGAAGCTTAAAATTTTACTAAAAAATGACAACAATTTACTGTGCGGCTCATATCACCTCGAGAAACAAAAGGATTGTTCCTATTTTATGGGCGGAGCTCCCTTGCAGTACGTTAAAAACGTTGATCGGAAGAATCGATATTTCTTGAAAGGTATTTACTCTGTCGGTTATTCATCATGCGAAAATAGCATGTCAAATATGTTTATGAATGTTTTGAGCTACAACAACTGGATAACCAGCGTGCTGAAAGATGACCTTTAGCTAATATTTCAAATAAACGATATAGTCCTATTTGCCGCTGATAGTGTTCGTGTTATTATGCTGGTTGTTCCACCAACGCTTTTCAGTTTTGGGACAATTAACCTCAAAAAACGACCACGTGTTTCGACCTGCTGCCTGTTTTTTTGTACCGAGAGTTTTTGAGGTTAATTGTCTCGTCTCATCTGTACACGCTCAGCAAGTGTGCGTAAGAAATGTCAAAAACAACTCTATATGGTCCACCAAAAGTGATTGTTGTTGGAAAATTTAGCATCGATTACATATTCAAAACTCAGTGTGATTCAAAACTAAGAAATCTTCAACATGGTTGCAAAAAAATATTTTTTTAAAGGGACTTGAATAGTAGAAGTAAATGTTTTCTTTTTTATCTAACAAAATATCACATGCCTTATTATTCAAAGTCTGAATGTTTTGGATATTTATTTAAATCTTTTATTATGAATTCTTGAACAAAAAGTCGAACGAAAACGAATTGTGTTGAAGAAAACCATAACATGCTTAGCAAATTGACTATTCAAATTGCCTTTTCAAACTATCTTCTACTAGGTAATAGTTTTTTTTCAGAACAGGATCTTTCATAGATAGGTTAGCCGTAGCGCCTATCATTTTCTGAAATTTTCCATTTTTGTTCTAGCTTTGAATGCTAGGTGGCGCTAGAAACTACGAACACTGAAGTTCGTTGCTTTTTAACATCTCCTTTAAGCTCTCTAACATCCCTTTTCATATATAGGTTTACAAAGCTTTTCGGTGCTTTGCTTGTGCTGTCATCTAGATGTCGTTCTGCAAACTAAACTAAGCTGGAAGCTTAGGCGCTCAGCAGTCTGAACTTTAAAACTGTTCTTCGTGGTCGAAGGACAGAAAGCAGGATTTTGAAATTTATCGATTTAAAGCATGAAGGAAGAAAACAGGACTTGAAGCTCTTTATATCTACATATATTTTACTACGTTTAGGCGTTGAAAAAGGTTGGGATTATATGTAAGTAATTCAAAATAAGATGCCGTGTATTTGTGAAATTTTAGAAAATCACTCAAAAATTACATAAAGAACATCAACTAACATCAAATTCTCTAGAAAGCGCGTGGATATTTTTGTCTCATGCATTCTAAAAAATATTTAAGTTTTTTAAATTCACCCATGACATTTTTATTACTGAGTTTTGTTTGTTTTCTGAGAAATTTGAGAAAATATGAAAACAAATTTCTGAGAAATTTAAGAAAATCTGCAAACAACTGCAAACATCGCATTCTTGAATTTTATTTTGTGAAATATAGTTTTATCGTTTGTACATACAAGTTTTTTTTAATTTTTTTTTTTTTTTGCTCACTTTTCTGGAGCATCCTGGAGTGAATCATCACAGGCGTTTTATAAAAGTTTGAGAAACTCAAAAGACTATGAAGAAAAATCTATATTTTAAGTAGAGCTTTTGATTTTTTAAACGAAGGAAATAATATACAACAATTTTTGTATAAGAAAAGTGAAAAGTTTTATATAATTTTTTTTTAAATACACAATTAATTTTGAGTCAAATATGCTCAACAGGCCAGCCACTTGTTGATAGGCAACGTATTTAATCTTTCTAATAAAAACTTAGAAATAGTCATTTACAAAATTAAAACTTCTTAAAAGTTGACTATAAACCCGAACAAATCATTCGGATAAACCGTTCTTCATTTGCGAACACTATAGGAACCAAGGCGAAAATTGATCTTATTATACCTTCCTTTATTCTGTTTGCTTAACCACTTTTGAGTGTCAATATGACACTATTGGAAGTTTGGCAGCATTATTCTGGTGCATCCAAATAAAACAATTTCTTCGGAGACTCTTAATGTATTCTTGAAATCTTCAATTTTGTATCATTACTGTTTTTTTATGGGCGCACCCCGAAAGCCCAGGTAAAAAATTCCCTAATCAGAATTTGAGTGTCAATTTGACACTCCTCCCACTCCTCGCTTAAAACCGATACACGATACGTCAACTTTTCAATCCTGTTTTAAAAATATATCTGGTGTGACTTAAACAATTTTGACGGTTCGTTTATTGAAATGTACGGGTTTAACACACCATTTTTCACAAAGTGAATTTTTTTAGCATGACGTAGCTGATCTGTAGTCTTGCTTCAGAACCTTGTTTTTTGGATTTTTTTACTTAGACTTTGAATAACGGAAAACTGAAGTGTTGTAGGAGAAATTTGTCTGAGAAACATATTTGAGTTACATTACGAAGTTTCCAAGATATAAATTTTGTAAAAATCGGGAAACAAGAGAGATATATTGGTTTTAGTCAGGAATGTCCAATTGACACTCCAGGGATTGTAACGAGTAAAAATTTCAGGGACAAATGAGGATTAATATTGTTTTTTTTTCGGGTTTTCCTCTCAATATAACATTTTTTCAGGTGCTTTCAAATATTTTTATGAAACTCAATGCTAAAAAGTTAACTATTTGAGCTTTTTTCGATTTTGCTTGCAAAAGTACAGGCAACGAGCTATTTGATCGGAAATTTTCAGATCATTGGCATGGTCGTGCACATGCAGTTAATTAATGGATTTTCATGGGAGTTTTTTGAATGTGCCTAAAATTATGTGTGCAACTCGTCGCAAAACTTGATTTTTTCAGCACTCGACATAATTGACCAACTCTTTGAGCTTCGTTGGATAAACTTACGACTCGTGCTGAAAAAATCAACTTTTTGCCAAATGTTACATTATAGAAAGCCAGGCCGAGTTGCAATGTCGAAAAATATTCTTGTGTAAATCTTACTATTTTGCACTCAACTTAAGTTTTTAATCTATAATAGGAAGTTGATAAAACAGTTTTGCTCTCGTTACGATGGGGCATCATGCAACAGCAGGTTTAGATGCAACATTTGTATACATCAACACTTATTCAATTTTTATGATAATATAATGTAATAAAGTTATCATTTAATTATGATGACACAGCTATTCACATCGTAAGTTTGCGATTCTCAAAGAAAATTTTAAAAATCGATCAATAGACGCACACATTTTTACAAATTTCGATGCCGTATAAAACTTTACCCATTATGACGTATTGGCTTAATGATATCACCAACAATTTCATATTTCTTTTATTATCCTAAACGAACACTGTTCGTATAAAAATATTTTTCAGACAATCACAATTTTTTTCAATAAATATTTTCATAATTTTGTTACCAGTCTGGGGAACTATGCATTAAAATTCAAATCAAAGAATCACCTTTTAAACCTCATTTTCATATTTTCATTTTCAGCAGCAGAAGTATGTTATTAGAATTTTCTACCCCTAAATGTATGTAGCACCCTTTTGCTTTTAATTAAAACATTCTTGACAGAAAAATTGAAAAATTTTATTCGAACGCCATCACAATGATATCAAAAACTATAAATTTTCTAATGTTTTCATTTGATTTTTAAATAAATATTAAGTTTGTTGCAACTTACCCATTTTTCTTAGTAGTGTGAAAATCGCATGTTTTACACACTATTAATTTTTTGGTTACTCCAACATCGAGTCGGACCATTATCTGGTGATGGTGAAGATGCGCCCAAAACTCTCCGTAGTGAACAACAAGCGAAACCGGCACCCGCCTCGGTTAAACATCGCGCGACTGAAGCAACCTGAGGTCGCGGCAGACTACGCGCAATCGGTCGAAGCAGCGCTGCCGGCAGAGGGCGAGCTTGACGAAGCCCCTCTCGAGGACTGTTGGGATACCATCAAAACAGCCATCAACAGTGCGGCGGAGAACGTCATCGGTTATGTGGAGCGATCTCGACGGAACGGTTGGTTCGACGAGGAGTGTAGGAGGGTGATGGACGAAGAAAATGCCGCGCGGGCGGCAGTAGTGCAAAGAGGCACCCGTCGAAATGTGGAAAATCACCGACAGCGGAAGAGGCAGCGAGTCCGACTTTTCCAGGAGAAAAAGCGCCGCCTGGAGGAGGAGGAGCTCCAGGAGCTGGAGCAGCTGCATCGTTCCCAAGAAACACGAAAGTTCTATCAGAAACTCAACGCATCCCGCAAAGGCTTCGTGCCGCAAGCCGAAATGTGCCGGGATAAGGACGGGGGTATCCTGACGGACAATCGTGAGGTGATCAAAAGGTGGAAGCAGCACTTCGATGAACACCTGAACGGCGCACATGCAGGAGATCAAGACGGTGGGGGAAGGTACATCGCCGGCGTAGCCAACGACGAAGAGGAGCCACTCCCAACGATGAGTGAAGTTAAGGAAGCCATTCGCCAGCTGAATAGAAACAAGTCGGCTGGGAAGGATGGCATCGCAGCTGAACTCATCAAAATGGGTCCGGACAGGTTGGCCGATTGCCTACATTGGTTGATAATCCGGATCTGGGACATAGAACAGCTACCGGAGGAGTGGAAGGAGGGGGTAATATGCCCCATCTACAAGAAGGGCGACAAATTGGACTGTGAGAACTACCGAGCGATCACTGTCCTCAATGCCGCCTACAAAGTGTTGTCCCGAATCCTACTCCACCGCCTAACGCCACAAGCAAACAGATTCGTGGGAAGTCATCAGGCCGGCTTCATGGAGGGACGGTCTACGACGGACCAGATATTCACATTGCGGCAAATCCTCCAAAAATGCCGTGAACACCAAGTCCCTACGCATCATCTATTCATCGACCTCAAAGCCGCATATGACACGATCGACCGCAACGAGCTATGGAAAATCATGGACGAGAACGGCTTTTCCGGGAAGCTGATCAGACTGATCAAGGCGACGATGGATGGAACGCAGTGCTGTGTGCGGATCTCGGGTGAATTGTCGAGTTCATTCGAATCGCACAGGGGGCTTCGACAAGGTGATGGTCTATCCTGCATGATGTTTAACGTGGCGCTAGAAGGTGTTATTCGACGAGCGGTGGGCGAAATGCGGGGCACGATTTTCAACAGATCCAGTCAACTTATCTGCTTTGCCGATGACATTGATATAGTCGGCAGATCATCTGCGGCGGTGGAGGAGATCTACCGCAAACTGAAACGCGAAGCAGGAAGGATTGGGTTGATGATTAATACGTCCAAGACGAAGTACATGCTGGCCTGCGGATCCGAGACCGACCGAACCCGCTTGTCCAGTAATAACAAGGTCACGATCGACGGCGACGAGCTGGAGATAGTCGAAGACTTTGTCTATCTCGGCTCACTGGTGACCGCAGACAATGACACCAGCCGTGAGATCCGGAGGCGAATTATCAGCGGAAGTCGTGCCTACTATAGACTCCACAAGCAACTGCGGTCGAGAAGACTTAGCCCTTGCACGAAGTGTAACCTGTATATGACGCTCATTAGACCGGTTGTTCTCTACGGGCACGAGACATGGATATTGCTCGAGGAGGACCTGCGTACAATCGGAGTATTCGAGCGACGAGTGTTAAGAACCATCTTTGGCGGCGTACAGGAGAACGGAGTGTGGAGGCGAAGGATGAACCACGAGCTCGCGCGCCTCTACGGCGAACCCAGTATCCAGAAGGTGGTGAAGGCTGGCCGGATACGCTGGGCGGGACATGTTGCGAGAATGCCGGACGACTGTCCTGCAAAACAGGTGTTCGCTACGAATCCGGTAGGAACAAGACGAGCAGGGGCGCAACGAGCGAGGTGGTTAGACCAAGTGGAGCGTGATCTGGCGAACGTGGGGAGCCCGAGAAATTGGAGAACGGTTGCTATGAACCGAGTGAATTTTAGGAATTATGTTCGTCAAGTTATGTCGTGAGACGGAATACTATGTAAATAAAAATAAAATAATATTTTTTTGGTGTAAATTTATGTCAAATTGGATGCACAAAACTGAAGCATCATTTTTAACATAAAATTACACTAGAGAAGACAGAAACGCTTAAAGCCATAAATTCTCGAAGATGTAAAATTGCACAGGAAAGGATGTAATTTTATGTCAAACTGGATGCACATAAATAAATCATCGCATTTCACATAAAATTAAATTGTTTTTGACATAGAATGCAAAAGAGTACAATAAGTACATCAATTTAGGGATTTTTCAGGAAAAAATAATAAGATTTTTTCATTAATAATTTGTACTTATTCCTGTTTATTTCATATTTATAAAAAACTGATCTTTACCTATACACACTATTAATTTTATTCAACTCTAAAAATTAATTTGCTATCACTTAGGATGGTTTAAGTGAAAAGGTTTTCTTTCATCCACATCCACGAAACTGTTCTTCCATAGTGTACACACTATTAATTTTTTGGTGTAAATTTATGTCATATTGGAAGCACAAAATTTAAGCATCATAAATGACATAAAATTACACCAGAGAAAACGGAAACGCTTAACGACATAAATTCTCTGACGCAGTTCTCTGACATTTTCGACAAAATATTATATCATTAGTGATGTAAATTTATGTCAAAAAGGACACACAAAAGTGAAGCGTCTAATTTGACATAAAATTAGATCGTTTCAGAAATCACATTGTGTCGTACAAATTTTAGGTGATAAGAGCTTCTGAAGACATTAATTTGTAGAGAATGAAATTTTTATTGGCATAAATATGACTAAATATTCATAGAAAAATAAAATACTGGTAGCTGAATGTTTTACAAGTATATTTTTAAACTTTGAATATTGGCTTACACAGTATTAAATAATCTTGTGCTTTTACATGTTTCAACCTGCAAATAAATGGAACAAGTTATTTCTACTAAATTTACATGACTTATGGCGTAATGTAAATTCCCGAAAAGAGAAAAATGCCATTGTGAATTTACATGACCATAACAATAAAACCGTTCCTGCTCATTATTCTGTTTTAGTTTTTGAATTCATAATTTATCAAGTTCTAGCCATCAGCCTTACAACAAAGCATGAAATGATTAAAAAGTTGTTCAAAATGTTTGTGCTTACTCGAAATTCACGAGCTCCACACTTGAAACAGATTTTTTTTTGGCGCATCAAATCGAACTTGCTGCTTACCGGTCGGCCGTTCGGTGTTTGTTTGTGATACGATTCTGCTACAGGGTGTATCTAAATTTTTTTTTTGTTTCGTTCATAGTTTTTGGATGGATGTTTTTTTTAATAATTTTTTTTTCAATGTAGGTAGCATTATGTTCACCTAGAATGTTTTTTGAATAATATTTCTTGATATTAATTCGTTGTACATTGAAATGCATTTGCAAAATGATGGGATTTGAGGGAGGGGTAATGAAGCGAATCATTTGTTGGTATGAATATTAAACAACTCAAAACGATTCACTTATATTTTTAATAGTCCATGAGCCTGATTTTTTTAATTAACGCGTTTATACTTAAATCCAAGAACAAAGAGAGAAATAGCTCTGGTTTGCTGAAATTTTTGTAACAACAAATTAAGAATATTGTTGACCATTTTCTGCATTTTTTTTATTCTTACCAAAAGTTTGACTACTTTTTGTGCCATTTATTTTTAAATGTTTGATTTCAAATCGACCTTATCGGTTAGAGTTATTCTTATGTTTAAAATATGTTTAGAAATGAACAAGTGGGCAACTGTTTAGCTTAGAACAATATATCACTTCTATCCAATAATGTCTAGAAATTTCTCTATAGTAATATACTATTTTTAGGTTTTTTTAATTAAAGCAATAAAACATTTTTTGTTTCTTGGTGAAAGTTTTTAAAAAGATTTCTTTTCACTTTTCATTTAATAAAATTGGAAAACAATAAGACACACCCTGTGCGCGACTGCAATGTTTTTGATTTCAAACATCGTTTCATGCAAAAGTCATGTAAAATTACAACAAATTGACCCGAATGAGGGAACGCATGGTTTTTTTTTCAGGGCTGCGTTATAGTATACAACACATCTGACCGAATTTTACATGAAATGTAAAGCTCAGTATTTTTTTCTGTGTACATTTATTTCCATCAAAATTCATATCTCTAAAAATGAATGTCTCCGATAGCTTATGTCAACACCACTGGGTAATGTTCCTCGATAACTAGTCTACCAAGTCAAGGCAGGGCTAGTTTTATTTAGAAAACGAGAATAAGAAAACGTCAGATAAATAATTTCGAAACGTGTTAGCTGCGTGGTGATTTCGATTTATTAAAATATACATTATACAGTTTGTCACAAGGAGCAAAAACAGCTCGTATAAAAATTAATCGCTTTGCACGAGGTGAAGAAAACACTTAATTATTTGAGCCGCATTAAAATAACAAGTCGCTGCAAATAAAAGTGTATCTCTCAAAAAGATCCGAACAGCTTATATCACCAAAAATCAGTACGACACAATGTTATTTCAGGATAATCTATATATTATATTTTAGACACATGAATTTGTGATGTGTCTACATTTTATACCACATATAAACAATCTTCCAAGTAGTCTACCAAATTTTACATGATTATCGTTTTCCAGATTATTTACATATATTACATATATTTACATACATATTTACAATTATCTCTGAATTCCTAAACTATCTTACAATTATTTTTTTCAAATCCAGTATAATAGACCGACCTAATATTTAAATAACCTTCGACATAGATCAATTTTTTCCTAAATAAACAGAAAACTGCTTGAATTATTTGTTTACAAATAAACTTTATTAAGAAGAATGTATGCTAAGTACCTAATTATCATTTAATTGTCTTGCTTTCCTTTTTTAACATTGCTATGGCATGTCATTTGACGTCTTTGAAGTAAAATTCCGTAAGACGACGATTGTGCTATTTTGCTGCTGCTTCAACGATTTGCAAGTCTCACGAACATGCGACACCGTTCGGCAATCAAAGCATCGCAACTATCGCCTAGTGTGGACTTAAGTTCTATTCTTAAGTACTAATCGATGGCGTGTCAATTATAGGAACCTTTTACGTTTTGTTCGCGACATCAACTGAAACACAATTTTCTATGCCAACTCACCGGTAAAAGTCACAACAAACCAGCAATGCAAAGATTGAACAGCGATCGCACAATTTACAATGTCCACAATCTCGTTTTTCCGGAATCTGTTACCAAACTCTTCCTTGCAGGTTCCAGCACTGACGGGATAACTCCTGGTTGAATCGTTGGAGATACCCCGATAGAAGCACAAATTATCGGTACATTCCTGTTAAAAAAACAAAGTTCCGTCAAAACCTCTTCAACACTCAAACTCAACCGTAAATTTACCTGTATTCCGTTTCTGGTTTCTCACCATCATATTAATTTTCTTCAGGACGGTCGTTGAAATTATACTTTTGCACAGACCGACCCGCTTTGCTTCGGCCTAGATGCAATTGAATAACTTAGAATCGTGACCATACTCGGCCAACACTTGCCGATAAGTCACCGCCTAATCCCTGTTAAAAGATTGCCTTTAACTTAGTGGATTCATTAAATGGTTTACAATCATCCCACCTGTGCATAGCTCGTTGTTTCGAGTAGAAAAACACTGACCGCAGTGAATTCTTTAGGCTTTCGGTAATTCCGCAGGTAATCGGAGAAGCACAGAACGGTGCACACTTTGGTGTGCCCGGTTTCGGTGGAAGGTCGAGATCCGGGCTACGGTGCCAGAGCCGTTGTATCCTCACCGGTAACGGCATCCACATTTGAAGTCGTCTGATTGAAAACTGGCACTTTCCAGGGTGTCCCGTTGCTTATTTCCTTCCTCGGTCGGCTTACAGGTTGTAGTGAACGTCGGATTGGGATCTTGCTCCTCCGAAATCCTTTCATCGGTGCAGCTGCTCAATTCTCCCGGCCAGAACTTGTTTCCTCCATTTGTTGGCCGTCGGGTGACAGGATATGCCAGCCGGGCCCGGTAGACGTCATCTGTGGTTTCCGATTCAACCAGCACCATTCGACAGCTGCCGGATCGATGGTTTTGGGGCACTTTTTTGCGAAACGCGAAAAAAAAATCTGTTTATGTTTTTTTGTTTATTTTGTGACATGCGAAACGACACGATGAAAGCGCTGTAGCGCAATCTGGCTGAAAAAAACTCTAGTCTGAACTGATAAATTGAGATACAGCTTTCTCAAAAATATACACAATTCTTCGGAATAACTTTTTATTAGCTTAAATGGTTAATCTATGAACTAAGCGAATGTTTGTATTTGAAGTAAACAATTGTAGAATTGCGTTCTCTGGATATTTAAATACTTGAATGCGTCACAGGAGTAGTCAATGACTGTTTGATTTTAATCATTTAATGTTTTTTCATTCACATAACATAAAATTGCATCCCTTATAATGTTAATTTAAATCTTTTCGAGGTGAACGTTCGTTCAAAAGTGTAGATTTTGGTGGTGTGTGTAGTTTAGATAAAAAGTGATGTAAAATTAGATCTGATCTGAATTAGGTAAAGAAAACAATTAGGTGTTGAAGCGTTTCTGGCTCGTTTAATTTTAGAAAATTTTTGGTGTGTAGTAAATTTAAAAATAACAGGTGAAACCAATAATTTTTCTTATTACGTAAATTTGATGTCCCATAAACCTCAAAACTTTTGATGTAAAAGCGGTTTGATTATCTGTGGACATTAAGTTTTTAGATGCCATTGAAGTTTAAAAGTTCAAGCATTTGTAAAAAATATATCAAATATTAAGAAATAAGACTAACGAATCAGGTTTACGGTCGATATAAGGATTATTTTTTTACTCTTGTAAACTCTAATAGATATGAAGATTTTATTTTGAAGCATCAGTCATAAACAATGTAAAATAAAACTTGATGCTGAATTTGACCTGAGAAAAGTTCTATTATCAACTAAAAATATCAATTATTTATTATTAAAATCCCGTAAATAATGATTTCGAAATTGAAATCGAGATATTTCAAAAAAAAAAAAATCTTTGGAATGAATCCTGTTCTTATTCTTTATTTGTGATTTTCACGAGGTTTGTGTTTCTGAACTTACTATGAATGTATTTTAAATTTCAATTTTGAGTCAAGAATCAAAGTTATGAATCTAGGACCTCCTTCAATTTGAATCCTTAATGAAATTTTCGTATTGATATTTTAATCTTGATTATACAACAAAAATTAAAGCTAAATCCGAATACGAATTTTGAATTAAAATTCCTAGTATGAATTCTGCACCTTGAGCCCAAAGTCAAAATATGAATCAAAATTCCAGATAAGTATTCTTATGAATTGAAAACCAAACTGCCAAATTTGATAAGAACTTTCAACTAGAAATCTCTTACCTGCTTTTGAATTTATGGGTTTTTTTTTTTTATTTATTTATTTGTTATTGAACTTGTGAATTTGAACAAAAATATCGAATGACGAAATTGTTTCACACAGTAAACGAAAATTACCGAGTTCGGTAATTTTTTAACCGAAATCCTAACATGTATAAATCGTTAAACTGTTCGGTAATTTTTTCGGTAAAAAATAAACGGAAATCGGTAAATCGATTCTTCATTTACCGATACTCGTTTATTTTTTACCGAAAAAATTACCGAACAGTTTAACGATTTACACATGTTAGGATTTCGGTAAAAAAAATTACCGAACTCGTTAATTTTCGTTTACTGTGCAGATTTTTCAAATCTGGCCTTATTAATATTTCTTATGCTGAAATTCTACATATAAATTGAGGATAAAAATTTCAAGTCATATTCTTATGTTTAAATTTCAAATATTCTCTTTTTATAATTCGAAATGATGAGAATTGAATATGAAAAATCCATCTTATTTTTGTTTGAAATGCAAAACCAAGTTTCGAGTCAGGATTCTATCCCAATGATGATCTATACTGAAAATCAAGAACAATCAACTGAGTACATACTTGATATTTTTCCGCAAGTATCCAGGCTAGGCTAATCTGGGATATTTTATCTTAAATCCGTAATCCGGACATATTGTTTTGATTTTTTTCCCAAAATCCGGTCAATATCCAGGCAAATTTCGGATTATTCCATAAAAAACAAGAAGAAAATCACTTGAAAATTTGTTTTATTATAGAAACACATCAGCCGATTGAGAATCGTATTTTAGGCTTCCAAAAAATTCCATCTTTTGGACGAAAGATACATAACTATAAGGTTCTAAGAGCAAGTTCACTGGTGTTCGGAAAAAGTGGTAGAAATGTTGACACTTATGGCACATTTTGAAAACTTTACCAAGGAAAAACATTTTCAAGATCTTCAATTTAGATCGGGCTTCAGTTTTTTTTACAACACGTGTTCTATTTTCGCATGCTGTGATGCAAAAATAGCTCGATTTCTATCACATACGGCTGAAATAGAAACAGGGGATATAGGAAAAGACAAGTGAAGCGACGCGAGTGTTTTCAACAGAGTTTTAAAGTGGATTTAAGCGTGTTCCAGTCGCGTTTAAATATCAAATTCTTGTTTAATCAATAAATGGAATGTTTCTCGTTGTTCTCATTGTGAAATTATAAAATAAAATAACGTGTGATCGGTGCAATTAAGTTTTTTTTTTGGATTATGTGTTTTTGCATTTTTGATTTTCTCGGCAGACGCCACGTTTTATTTTGACATTTTATTGAAAAAATGAAAAGAGATGGCGCTTATAAGAAAAAGTTCGTGTCGTAGCTAGCGAAGGCCCTTCAGTGATCTCATGATGACGTGAATTGGTTCCGGAAAGTTTCACAAAAATTCGTGGAAAAAGTGGCGCTAGTGTATTAAAATTATGTAAGTTCTGCGATAGGACTGATGATTTCTTCCAAACTGGATTTTGAAACACATCATGGATGTGTTGAACATCAAAAGATAAGTATTCAGTTTTTTTTTTATTTCCATAATTATTTATTATCATAATTTGAGCAAAGTACTTTTCTGCAAAACTTTATGTGAAAGCAGAAAATCATTTGCAGTTGACCTAATAACTTTCGGTTCGGATCCTAACTAACAAAATGTAGAGCCTTTTTGAAAGTTCAACCACAGAGAACAGACGTACAAGCTCGAACAAAAAATCGTCAAAAAAGTGTGTAAAATTTCAAATGCTATCACCCAAAAAATACGTTAGAAATTGACTACAAACGGTGCCATCTGTTGCGCCGTTCAAAAGTTACAAATCAACTTTAAAGTGTCCAGTTTTCAAAAAGGCGTAATCGTATATGAACTCACAAAAAATGAATCCAATGTCTCAGTAAATGGACGGCTTTAAAGTATTGCTAAATAAATGAAACAGACTTACTTTTAACTGGGCGAAATTTCACTTTCTTTATTTTTGCACTACTATGACAGGTAAGATAACTAACAGCTTTGGTATAAGTTTTCGCACTTCTTGAACAGTAATTTATGTAAGAAAATGCATCACCTATGTCCAGTCAAATACAAGAACATTCTTGACGATCAGTCTTACCCAGTAGTATGATTCTAGGCATTTCAAAGCGGGTTACATTCACATATCACTTTAGCACCCAGCTGTTTAAAACTATGTATTTCTAACAAATTTGAAGAAAAAAAATAATTTCTAACTTTTATGATTTTTTTTTTTCATGCTACATGGTGAACGTTCGTTCATCAAGTTTCGAACGAAACTTCAACAGCGATTTTCTTGAAGCATGCTAAGCAGCACATACGACCTATAGAAAACTGACTGAAACTTAGTCAGCTTTGTTTTGACAGTTCTCTTTGGTGTGTTTGGAGACATCTGGTGGCCCAGCCAAAAGACAAAAATTGGTTCAAAAAGGGTGTTGGGATTTTTACACAACTTTTGTGAGCTAGCTTGTATGTCTGTTCTCTGTGGTTCAACCACGTTCAACTGCTTAGTTAAGTTTTCGTTCAATTTGAATCGAGCAATCCAGCAATCGAGCATAGTTGCCAATTTTACACGAAAGTATTCATACATCAAAAAATTTTCATAAGAAGATCCATTTTTTTTTTCTCACTTTAAACTATGGTCCGAGAAACTTAAACAAAGTGGTTATGCTGATTGGATACGAAAACTACCGAACATAGAATAACAAAATCTGATTGGAACTACAACAGTCTATTATTATAATAATGTTTTTGATGAAAACTCATAATTTTATTAGCACTGTGGCGCAGATCGTTGGAGCGTAACAACAAGTTGTAGAAAAGATATCGTGAAAAAACTAAAAAGTGAATGAGTTTTTTTTTAGAAAACTAATTTAGAGACTCTAAGAAGAAATGCTATTTCCATTATTCAAATTTACCCAAATGACTTTTTTCAGCTCTCAGTGCTATTGCGCAGCAAATTAACAGTTTTATTTTAAGAAAAATTGATTGATCTAGAATTGATATAGAAACATTTACTTATTACCTTTTTTGTTTTATTCCTACTCTAGTTAATATGTAAAATCAAAATAGCAAGAACATTCTTCTCTCTGATATTCAAATTAAAATTTCATTTATTATTATCGGTGTCAATGTACTTAGTTAGTTTGTGTTGGCAATTATTTAATCCATTATTGTCATCAAATCAGTAAGTAGCCTAACCAGATCATACACTGCTTTTAAGTCATTATGATAGAAATCAGTACACCGATATGAGGGTTGAAGCTGGGTAAATGCAATAGCATCAAACGTCGCGTAAAAGGTTAGAAGGGCAATTAGAGGAGTTTAAAAAATAAAATAAAAGTACATGAACATCTCCACTCGATTATAATTTTATAAAAATTGGAAACCTAGGTAGCGAGATTAATGGTATAATGACCTTTATTTTATTTTTTTCGGTTATTTCTACAATTTGAATTTTTTCACTTTCAAATCTTTCGCACACAATCATATCTGTCAAACATTGTGAAACTACAGCTGAAATGAAACAATTTTTGTCAAATCCTCCAAAACCCATATTAGTTTATCTAGCCTTTTGTATCACTTCAATATTGATTTGGTAACGTTTGTTTTTCCTTTACTGTTTAGTGGCATTCATTGGATTAGACCAAATTATTTGAGACGAATTATTTTTTCTGTTCATAGTTGATAACAAGCTCAAGCCTTTTTTTTCTCCTTAAAAAACAAATCAACATGAGGCAACGAGTAGAATTGCACTGATGAATTTTCAAAAACGACCTTCCTCATTTATCACAACTGGCAGCTCATTTAAAATTTCTAACGCAACCACCGAGGCGCACGTTATTCATTAACAAAGTTTTAAAATTTCAAAAAATTTCATTATAACTATACTTTGAAGTATAATCGGCTTCTTCATGCTGAAAGGTTGTTTTTGAAAATACATCAATATAATAGGAACATTAGCTAGGAATACAAGTTAGCTTTGAGAAGATTTGGTGTGAAGAAAAAATGTTTTAACGATTATAGAAATACTTCTGTCTTTCAGAAAATTTTCGAGCTTATATCACTGCCTCATAGGTATAAGTAGGAGTTTCCTTAGGAAATATCTAGGAGCATAGGAGGTGTAGGAAAAACGATCGCACCATTAACCAAAATGGATCCTGATCTAAAAGCCCTTCCCTACTAACAAAACCCTTTCCATGGATATTTGAATATAGATTCGCAGACGTACAGACGGTTTCCATAGTTGGCGATATTGACTTACCTTTGTTTCTAAATTTTTCAAAGCTAGTAATTGGAATATTTAGGGACAACAGGTTGTTGATTGAACCTAGAAAGTATCCAACTAATCAACATCCTTTCATGTTTCCCCCATTGACTACTAGGACGTGGCCGGCGCCGCTATTAACCATATTTAAAGAGAGAGAGCATGAATTTTGTGCAACGAGAATGTACTGCTAATCCCAATCAGCATTCTATTGGCCTTTGCACAAAGTTGATGGCCTCGGTTAATCGCGGAGTAGCAACCATTGGCGAAGTAGAACTTGTTCTGCCTAGCCACGCCAGCGATCATGGAATTGGAAATGCATAAGTTGAGCAAAAGTCTGATCAAATATTTTATCTGAAGTAAAAAAAATGAGCATATCTAAGCATATCATGTTTCGTCATATCTGAATACTTTTTTTTTTGTTTTATAAACATATCTACACAGCGTTTCCAGTTCGATGATTTAAGGTGGATATGAGTAGTCAACCAAGCTAAGCTAAGCTAAGCATACGGCTGAAATAGAAACAGTACTATAAAAAAAATACAACGCTCAAAGATCTTGAAAACATTTTTGCTTGGTAGAATTTTCAAAATGTACCACTCAACACGAGTGAACTTGCTCTAAAACTCAATTTAAATATTTGTTTTATATTGCAAGAAGAGTGAAAAAATGCGCAAAATCCTAGCAATCTGTCAAGGTAAGTCTAGTTTTTTGGGATCAGTAAGACTTTTCAAAGTCTTTTTTTTGGGATTATATATTCGGATTTCATAATTCAAACACTATTTGCTCGGGCTTGGACCAGACTGAACCAAGAGCCACGAGAAATAATTTATGGAACAACAGAATTGAACATCTTACAATTTACATGCGAGAAGAAATAGCGAATATGATTGAACACTATCTCATTGCAGTAAAAAAATAATTTTCGTATCTAAAGAGTTTTATGAACCACCCTAAAAATGTTTCATTCAAAAGTAGCGCCTTGTAATGTTGTACAACTTTGTCTTGGACACCAAATGTCTTAAACCTAAGGCAAGAGCGCAAATAATTGTTTCCCGCTAAATTTCATTTCTGGACCACTGTGCTATGGATAGCTTGTATTAAATAATTCTACTTTTCAGTTAAGAAAACGCATAGATTTTGTCTTCGGCACGGATGCCACGAAGATAGTAAAGTGTCTCTAATAAAACTTACTAATAATAGATTTCGTCTAAATAGAATGAAAAATATTTGTAAACAAAAGTTAAGTGTCTCTTAAAAAGGAAGATAGCGTTAGACTTGGTCGAATTTCTGCCATTTAATAAAATTCAATGTAACAGAAGAATCATTTTCTACTTTGGAGCACTCTCCATGAAAAAAAAAAAACGTTATAATTGAGGCGACTATTTTATAAAAAAAAAAACTTGCATATCATCATAAGAGTTGGTGTTAATGTACACTAGACTAGTTAACTTTTTTGGCTTTTTTCTCAGATCAAAGCCAGACTTATATGGGTTGTTCCTCATGCATTTTCAAGCATTTCTGCCAAACTTGAGACCTTTTAAACTAATCTCTGTTCTGCGCATAGAGTTTGTGAAAAAAGACCATTTTTTTTGAAAACCTTCTTATGAGTGTTCCAGCAATCCCCTGTTAATATAAAACGATAATTCTATGATGCATGGTGGTTTATATTATCAACATTTTTATAAATCTGTTTTAGATAATCGTTCAAATCAAACCGAAAAAATTTAAAAAATCATAAACTACCAACTTGTACAAAAATTTTACTTACAAGTTGAAAGTTTAAATTCTGCAATGAATCCGTGAAAAATATTTTGCACTAAATCTTTTCTTGTTAAGATAGCCATGTTTACACCGTACCTTTACACAAGAAACTCTTAAGTTAGGAAAGTATAATCTCAAAAATATCAAGCGCTACGTAAAAAAAATTGAAAAATCCCTTTTCCTCTGTTTTTGTGTAAAACATCATAACAAATTCCATCCCCCCTCCTCTAAGAGCGTTACGTAATATTTTAACGGTCCCTTAACTCTATTAGCATATGACACATTCCACGCGCTTGTGCCGCTCAAAAGTGATTTTTTATCCGTTCGCGTATCAAAAAATCTCAAAATTGTCTATAATTTTGATAATTCAAATGACACCAAACCAACGAAAAAAAGAGAAAAATTTTTTTACACATGTTTTAGACGATTTTGAAATTTTTTTTTTGTTGGAAAAAGTGGTTATTTTGACATCTTTTACAAAATTTATAAATTTTAATGTATGGATGAAATTTTTTTGGAAATATTTTTAGAATGTTTTGAAGCAAAAAAAAATGGCTTCATTTTGTAGAAAAAAGAACTTTTTATATTCAATGTAGTTGATTTGAAAAGCGAACAAAAACAGTCGCATATGAATGAATTCACGTCACAAAAAAGGATACTTTTTAACTTTACGAGAAAACTATGACATTTTTTGCAATAAAAAAATGAGATTTTCTTTGAAAATGATAAGACGATTCTAAAACTCTAAAATTTAGAAATCGGTTGGAATCTAGCTGAGTCACAACAGCGCGAATGAGTGAATTCACGTCACAAAATTGGATTTTTTGTTAAATTTTATATGACAAATATGCTCTGAAAGCTGTTTTAACCTCCAGATGGTCGGATTTTTTTTAAAAGTTCATTATTTTTAAATAAAAATACAAAAAGATTGAAAAAAAAAATATTAAAAACAAAAATTTTAAATGAATTAAATTTTAACAAATGATCCCTCAATATGTTGCTATTCAAGTGCCAATGAAAATAAGGAAAAAGTTTCCACAGAGAGAACAGGAAATCAAAGTTGTATTTACTAAAGTCCAAAATGGTTAATTCTAGCGTGAATTCACGTCACAAAAGTAATCAATCACAAAAAAAAACAACTTAAATTTTACAATGACCAAATTATATTCATTTTGAAGGAAATACATTTTGCGACCGTTTGCTACATTTTTTTTTTAATTTTTAAGTAAATTGGTGGACTTCTTGAATGATAACAGTGCAGAAAAGTCCATAAAAACGATTTCACGTCACGGTGGAATGTGTCAAATGCATGTTATTCTGCAAACTAAATCTTCTTAATCCATGCGCGGATCTACGGGGGAGGGGGGGGGGGGTGATGGGGGTGATCACCCCCCCTCCCCCCCCAAGCGGAAAAAATAATTCATCAGCAAAATGGTCACCAATATTTTAACTCAATTTAGATGCAAAATTAATTTTTCATGTGTCAAAATAATTCAAAGAATTCAATAGCTGCTTAAAATATCTTATATATAAAAATGGAGGCATTTTCTTTGTAACAACATCACGTATGAATGGTCGGTCGATAAGAAGTGAAATTTGGTATCTGAGGGTTTTTTGGGTCAGAGATGGTTTGTATAATAGTTTCAAGAAACTCACTTTTTATAGAATGGGGGTCCCAATACAAATTCAACTTCATTTGTTACGATTTCCATAATTTCCATGCACGGTGCAGTTAAGGACGGGTAGATGAAATTAAACATTTATTACGATTTATACTTTAGAAGGTAAAACGAAGTTTACCGGGTCAGCTAGTTTAGCATAAACAGTATGCGCATGTATAACTTCGTGTTGGCATTGGGCGTGCGAAAAGGATAAAGTTTGCACCTCACTCTTTAAGGAGTTTCCTTAAGCATGACAGTTGATCGGTTTTCTTTATTAAACGATATCTGCAGTTGTTATAAGCGCCATTACCAGAAACGTTGGTTGATAGTGAATTATTCTGAATGATTTCTTGAAAAGACCTGAAAAAACCAACATTTATTTTCAAGTTGCCACATCGCCGAAAGCTTGGACAAAAAAATCCTCAGCACTGATTCGTGGCTCAATGTTCAAGTTCTCAATTGAATGATCAGTTAATCCAACAAGACAGTTCTTTTGAATCGATTGGAATTTTGTTTTTCAGACGTCGCTTTTCTTACATGAAGGTTCACTAGTTTTCTAAAAAAAAATTTTATTAGGTCCATAGATGCAAATTTTCAATAATTGTTCTATGTACAACTAGAAATGTTCGTGACATAATTCTGACATATTCAGGAAAACTTTTTAACAGTGGGAAAATAACCTCAAAGGCGATCATGTTCTTGAGCGGACATCACGTAGGCAAGTTTGCGTAAGAACTGTCAAAAACAACTCTATAGTTGATATTATTTCCAGATGTAGCAACCGTAAATCAGAATCCAAATTGTAAATTTTCATTAAGAAAAGAGGCAACATTAAAATATTTTTTGAGATTTATAATAATTCAAATGTAGATAGAAAAAAGCGCTTAATTTTTCCATAAATATTTTTTATGATGTTCTCATTAAAAACGCCAACTAGAACCTTCCACTATCAAACTTAAAAGTTTCGATAACAACTTTATTCTTGACTTGAGTAAATTGCTATGAATGCTTAATTGAACCTTGAATAAGCTCTCAAGTGGCACTATTTGGAACTTTCCAGAATTATTTTCACACGCAGCCGGGTCGGGAAATCACAAACAATTTATTTGAAAATGTAGCAAAAACCGGGCAAATTATTTGAAAAAAATTATTTTAAAAAACCGGACAAATCTGAGCAAATGCCAGGCAATAATTAAAAAGCCCCCCCCCCCCCCCCCCTCTTCTAAGAGCAATCTCTAGATCCGTGCTTGTCTTAATCTCGTTGCTTAAAGCAGATATTTATGGAAATTGCCCAACTGCCCAATTCCCTGGAGTGAACTTTATGTACTCATTATTGAACATGAAAGTTGCAAAAGTGATTTAAAGGTACGTTGGAAGGGACTTAAGTCACAAAAAGGGCACAAAAGTGCCCAAAATGGAATTTACTCAATCACAAAAAGTGCATTGAGGTGCTTTCTTTCTTGCTGACTGGCTGTGTGGTCGGGCGGGTGCGCCTGTAGATATGCTACAAAATCATATCACCACTTCGAATTTTAGTTTCAGCTAGGACAACATCTAGGCGTGGTCTTGTAGTAGCGTGTTCGATTCTCACCACGAAGGTTGGGGTTCGATTCCCAAGCCGGCAGATTTATTTTTTCAATAAATAATTTGATACTTGAGTGACCATTCTGATGTGATAAAGTCTGCTTCATTTAATATTGGAACAAATTCTTTTGCTCATTGTGGCGCTCCTAGTGGACGGATTTGGAAACTTTTTTCACCCACGTGTCGGGAAATTCATTACCTTTCACCATGTATTTATGTCATAACACCAAACGATAGCATTTTGTAAACAAGCGCCATGGAAGCCGAACGGAGAGATCAAATTGTGCACAGTTTTCTTGAAAATCCATCGTTGTCGGCATCGAAGCTAGCTAAACAGCTTAAAATGCCCAGAAATACCGTATGGCGTGTTATCAAGCAGTACAAGGAAACATTGACGACGGCTCGGAAGCCGCATTCGAAGCGTCGGAGTGGAACTGTCGACCGGAAACTGCGTGGGAAAGTCATCAAGGCCGTCAAGAGGAATCCCAATCTTTCAGACCGCGATTTGGCCAATAAGTTCCAGGCCGCTCACAGTACGGTGCGACGAATTCGTCTCCGGGAAGGAATAAGGTCATTCCAAGCCAGCAAACAGCCAAATCGGACGCTGAAGCAGAACAATGTGGCCAGAATCCGTGCTCGAAAGCTGTACGACCAAGTGATGACCAAGTTCGACGGATGTATTCTGATGGACGATGAGACCTACGTGAAGGCGGACTTTGGGCAAATCCCAGGTCAAAAATTTTATTTGGCGACGGCTCGGGGGGATGTACCTGCAAAATTTAAGTTCGTGTTTGCGGATAAATTCGCCCGCAAGTACATGATTTGACAGGGGATATGCAGTTGTGGACAGAAAACCAAAGTCTTTCTCACTGACAAGACAATGACATCAGAAGTCTACAAAAAAGACAAGTGCCTACAGAAACGGATTCTGCCGTTTATTCGTGCCCACGACCGTCCAGTAATGTTTTGGCCGGACCTCGCAAGCTGCCATTACAGCAAAACGGTTATGGAATGGTACGCAACGAACGGGGTCAGCGTAATACCGAAGGACCTCAACCCCCCAAACTGCCCCCAGTTCCGGCCGATAGAGAAATACTGGGCAATCACGAAGCGGAGGCTTAAGGCAAAGGGAAAACTTGTTAGGAACATGACTCAAATGAAGAACTGGAGGAATCAAATCGCCAAAACGGTGGACGAAAAGGGTGTGCGCCGCCTAATGTGCCGTATTACGGGAAAAGTACGAGAATTTCTTTGAAACAGCAATGAATAATTTTTTTAATTTTTTTTTATGAAAGAGTAAAGAAAATGCTACATTTGTATGAAAAACAAATTATGAATTCGTTAATAAAAGACTGAACTACACGCAATTGTTTGTGTTCCAATATTAAATGAAGCAGACTTTATGTGTAGGAAATGTAGGAAATAGTATTAATTATGGTGCTAGGGATGGCAAGACGATTGGTTTGAATCATGTAGATCAAAAATTCGCTGCTATTTTCTACGCTCTTTGATTGGAGACAAAGTTTTTGTGAAGAATGCAGTTTTCCTCCTGTCTCGTTTTATGCAAATATTCTTCCAGATCAAGGTTCTCGCACAAAATGTCGATTTCATCACCAGCACTCGTTTAACCGTTGATCCGCATAAAAATTCCCCCTCGCTCTCTTGAGACACCGTATTACAATTTTAACCATCAAAACAATAACTTGCAAAAGACGCCACAAATCCGAAGAGTTCATATGAATGTATGAACGAATATTTTCACAAAATGCATTCATATCAAACATTAATCGAGGGAAAGCCACTCCAGAACATATGTTTTCCAAGCAAAGTACTAACCGAGCATTTGGGATCGTTTGCTTCTCAAAAGTGGTTCCACTCAACACAACACAAAGCTCCCGCAAAGTCCAAAACCAAACAATGAAAAATGCATCATTAGCAGTCATTGCAGTGCATATATTGCCTCAGCACTGTCCAATGCCACCAGAATTCTTCATAACGAACCCAACGCTGAAGATGAATAAAAAAAAGCCAAGTGCTTTTCGTGGGTGGAGATGATTCATGTTTGGGAAGAAAGCGGTGGCGATGCACCCAATATTAGCACCCGGAACATGTTGGCAAAATACAGGAGAAAATAGATATAGATAGTAAAAAAGCTCATCTTTCCGTTCGCGTCGACAAATTCTGCTGAACTTCCCGGGTGCTCTAACAAGCAAGTATGTATATACCCAGGGCAGGCGGAATTGGCGTTGTTTTTATGTACGGAATAGCCAGCTCACGGCAAAACTGTACTTTTCTGCTGCTCCAAGGAGGATTGTCTAGACTACACACCATCATCGGAATCACCGAAGTTGTTCTATCGAGCTGTTTGAAACGACCAACCGGTCGCAGGATATTCAACCGCCAAACTGCATAAGCAATCTTTTCTTACTTCCGAAGAAATTGCACGAAAGCTTCTTCAAAGTACTACTAGGTAGACAATTGGCTGGAACGAAACGGCAATCAGTTGGATATGCTATCTCGTTTGCCCTCGTGCGATTCACGAAAACATAACCCTACAAGCTGGGACGAAAAGTAGTCAGAAATCCGCTCCACCATCCCCAGTCCTCCAAAACGATCTCATCCCAAATGATGGCAACATGCTTCGGTCCAGATCGCGGAAACTATCGCTGCAAGGATGCTGTTTGCCTTATTTTGTTTTGCTTTTTCCACACTTTCGTCAGAGTGCATCGGAATCGTTTTCGTCGGCAGTCAGCAACAACACTTTCATCCTTAGGTAGCATAGGAAGGTATGGAATTTTCGCCAAATAAGCGAGAGAAAGCGTTCAGTTTCGCTGGCAAAAGTTTCATTCCCATCTCTCGGATGTAGCGCATGATTCAGATTGCGCACTGAGAGCACGAACAACGAAAACGGAAATAGAAAATTTCCCGAAGGCCTCTTCTTGAGAGAAGCTGGAAAATGAAGAGCGAAGCTTTCGGGTTGTTTGTTGCAAGCTTTAGCCCTAGGTACATATTATTTTATTTCTCTCCCTGATCTGGTCTGCCCCATCCTTTGCCGGCGAATGCCGACGTTTGTTTGTCAACTAAAAGCTTATGACGATAGAAATTCAAATCACAGCTGACCGTTGCTCAGTGGGGTTGTTCGATGTGATGTCCGCATAAATTTCTGCTTGCGCTGTTGTTGGTCTGAAGGTTGAATGATCCAAACTCTGGAAGATTACAAATACCTACCAAGGAACCGGAGGACTGGTTTTTGACTTATTTTGAAGATTTGAAGACAAAGTATCGGCTGAAGAAAAACAAGCAGAATTTTAATAATTTCTGAACTTTGAAAATATGCGATTATGGTGTACAAAAATATCTAAAGATCATGATTTTGTTAGTTTCGTTTCCATTTTACATTATTTTTAAGTTATTTTTTGTTTTCTGTTAGGATTTGTTTTGGAATTGGTTGATTTTTTTTCAAAATTTACGAAAAATTGTCAAATAGTTCTCTAATAAAAGCAGACATGTCGAAAGTGCATTTTCATAAATGGAATACGACACAATCTATAAAATTTTACCTTTCCAGTACAACAAACAGCTCAAAACCTTCAAATTTGTTGCTTCGGTTAACTGAAAACAGGCGTGTTTTCAATGGCAAGAAAAACCCCAGTATTTGAAACTCAATGTACTGCTTAACAGTTATCAATATTTTTTTTCCAAAAAATGTTTGAAATTCTAGAAGAAGAAATAAAAATTGGTTCTATTTGCTTTTTTAAGAAATCTATGCAGGAAAAAGCCATAGTAAAATAAAATTAAAATTCATCGAACATTTTCACTTTTTTGTTTACATTTTTTCCCAACGATAAAGCGTCAAAGATTCTTCTGGCATCTTGAATCGAGCATTGTTTGATAATGTTTAGGCCCGAGGATAATTTACTCAACTGCAAATTATTCAATTAATTCTCAGTTTAGAAAATCAAATGATTTTGGAATAAAATTTGAAGTTTTAACAAAATTTACAAAATCGACACCATTGACAAAAAAAGGCAAAATTTAAAAAAATAACGAAAATTACAAAATTGTGAAAATGGACAGAACTGAGTAAATAAACAAAATTATAAAAAAAATCAACAAAAATGACAAATTTTTTGAAATGAACTAAATTGACAAATGAAAAATTGTAAAACAAACCAATCCGCTAAAAATGACAAAATTTACATAATGGACAAACTGACATAAACGACAAAAATGACAAAAATGATGCAATTTAATGACATTGACATATTAATAAGACAAAATTGCAGAAATTAATCATCAAAAATGAAAAACAAAATATAAAAAAGATCAAACTTACATTTACTGACAAAAATGAAAAATATCACAAAAAAGACGAAAATGACAAAAATTATAAAAATAGCAAAAATTACAAAAAATGCCAAAAATGCCCAAAATGCCAAAAATGACAAAAATGACAAAAATGACAAAAATGACAAAAAATGACAAAAATGACAAAAATGACAAAAATGACAAAAATGACAAAAATGACAAAAATGACAAAAATGACAAAAATGACAAAAATGACAAAAATGACAAAAATGACAAAAATGACAAAAATGACAAAAATGACAAAAATGACAAAAATGACAAAAATGACAAAAATGACAAAAATGACAAAAATGACAAAAATGATGAAAATGACAAAAATGACAAAAATGACAAAAATGACAAAAATAACAAAAATGACAAAAATGACAAAAATGACAAAAATGACAAAAATGACAAAAATGACAAAAATTACAAAAATGACAAAAATGACAAAAATGACAAAAATGACAAAAATGACAAAAATGACAAAAATGACAAAAATGACAAAAATGACAAAAATGACAAAAATGACAAAAATGACAAAAATGACAAAAATGACAAAAATGACAAAAATGACAAAAATGACAAAAATGACAAAAATGACAAAAATGACAAAAATGACAAAAATGACAAAAATGACAAAAATGACAAAAATGACAAAAATGACAAAAATGACAAAAATGACAAAAATGACAAAAATGACAAAAATGACAAAAATGACAAAAATGACAAAAATGACAAAAATGACAAAAATGACAAAAATGACAAAAATGACAAAAATGACAAAAATGACAAAAATGACAAAAATGCCAAAAATGACAAAAATGACAAAAATGACAAAAATGACAAAAATGACAAAAATGACAAAAATGACAAAAATGACAAAAATGACAAAAATGACAAAAATGACAAAAATGACAAAAATGACAAAAATGACAAAAATGACAAAAATGACAAAAATGACAAAAATGACAAAAATGACAAAAATGACAAAAATGACAAAAATGACAAAAATGACAAAAATGACAAAAATGACAAAAATGACAAAAATGACAAAAATGACAAAAATGACAAAAATGACAAAAATGACAAAAATGACAAAAATGACAAAAATGACAAAAATGACAAAAATGACAAAAATGACAAAAATGACAAAAATGACAAAAATGACAAAAATGACAAAAATGACAAAAATGACAAAAATGACAAAAATGACAAAAATGAAAAAATGATAAAAATGACAAAAATGACAAAAATGACAAAAATGACAAAAATGACAAAAATGACAAAAATGACAAAAATGACAAAAATGACAAAAATGACAAAAATGACAAAAATGACAAAAATGACAAAAATGACAAAAATGACAAAAATGACAAAAATGACAAAAATGACAAAAATGACAAAAATGACAAAAATGACAAAAATGACAAAAATGACAAAAATGACAAAAATGACAAAAATGACAAAAATGACAAAAATGACAAAAATGACAAAAATGACAAAATTGACAAAAATGACAAAAATGACAAAAATGACAAAAATGACAAAAATGACAAAAATGACAAAAATGACAAAAATGACAAAAATGACAAAAATGACAAAAATGACAAAAATGACAAAAATGACAAAAATGACAAAAATGACAAAAATGACAAAAATGACAAAAATGACAAAAATGACAAAAATGACAAAAATGACAAAAATGACAAAAATGACAAAAATGACAAAAATGACAAAAATGACAAAAATGACAAAAATGACAAAAATGACAAAAATGACAAAAATGACAAAAATGACAAAAATAACAAAAATGACAAAAATGACAAAAATGACAAAAATGACAAAAATTACAGAAATGACAAAAATGACAAAAATGACAAAATTACAAAAATGACAAAATTACAAAAATTGCAAAAATTACAAAAAATACAAACAATTCCGGAAATAACAAAAGTTACAAAAATGACAAAAATGACAAAAATGACAAAAAATGACAAAAATTACAAAAATGACAAAAATTACAAAAATGACAAAAATGACAAAAATGACAAAAATTACAAAAATTACAAAAATTACAAAAATTACAAAAATTACAAAAATTACAAAAATTACAAAAATTACAAAAATGACAAAAATGACAAAAATGACAAAAATGACAAAAATGACAAAAATGACAAAAATGACAAAAATGACAAAAATGACAAAAATGACAAAAATGACAAAAATGACAAAAATGACAAAAATGACAAAAATGACAAAAATGACAAAAATGACAAAAATGACAAAAATGACAAAAATGACAAAAATGACAAAAATGACAAAAATGACAAAAATGACAAAAATGACAAAAATGACAAAAATGACAAAAATGACAAAAATGACAAAAATGACAAAAATGACAAAAATGACAAAAATGACAAAAATGACAAAAATGACAAAAATGACAAAAATGACAAAAATGACAAAAATGACAAAAATGACAAAAATGACAAAAATGACAAAAATGACAAAAATGACAAAAATGACAAAAATGACAAAAATGACAAAAATGACAAAAATGACAAAAATGACAAAAATGACAAAAATGACAAAAATGACAAAAATGACAAAAATGACAAAAATGACAAAAATGACAAAAATGACAAAAATGACAAAAATGACAAAAATGACAAAAATGACAAAAATGACAAAAATGACAAAAATGCCAAAAATGACAAAAATGACAAAAATGACAAAAATGACAAAAATGACAAAAATGACAAAAATGACAAAAATGACAAAAATGACAAAAATGACAAAAATGACAAAAATGACAAAAATGACAAAAATGACAAAAATGACAAAAATGACAAAAATGACAAAAATGACAAAAATGACAAAAATGACAAAAATGACAAAAATGACAAAAATGACAAAAATGACAAAAATGACAAAAATGACAAAAATGACAAAAATGACAAAAATGACAAAAATGACAAAAATGACAAAAATGACAAAAATGACAAAAATGACAAAAATGACAAAAATGACAAAAATGACAAAAATGACAAAAATGACAAAAATGACAAAAATGACAAAAATGACAAAAATGACAAAAATGACAAAAATGACAAAAATGACAAAAAAGACAAAAATGACAAAAATGACAAAAATGACAAAAATGACAAAAATGACAAAAATGACAAAAATGACAAAAATGACAAAAATGACAAAAATGACAAAAATGACAAAAATGACAAAAATGACAAAAATGACAAAAATGACAAAAATGACAAAAATGACAAAAATGACAAAAATGACAAAAATGACAAAAATGACAAAAATGACAAAAATGACAAAAATGACAAAAATGACAAAAATGACAAAAATGACAAAAATGACAAAAATGACAAAAATGACAAAAATGACAAAAATGACAAAAATGACAAAAATGACAAAAATGACAAAAATGACAAAAATGACAAAAATGACAAAAATGACAAAAATGACAAAAATGACAAAAATGACAAAAATGACAAAAATGACAAAAATGACAAAAATGACAAAAATGACAAAAATGACAAAAATGACAAAATTGACAAAAATGACAAAAATGACAAAAATGACAAAAATGACAAAAATGACAAAAATGACAAAAATGACAAAAATGACAAAAATGACAAAAATGACAAAAATGACAAAAATGACAAAAATGACAAAAATGACAAAAATGACAAAAATGACAAAAATGACAAAAATGACAAAAATGACAAAAATGTCAAAAATGACAAAAATGACAAAATTACAAAAATTGCAAAAATTACAATAAATACAAACAATTCCGGAAATAACAAAAGTTACAAAAATGACAAAAATGACAAAAATGACAAAAAATGACAAAAATTACAAAAATGACAAAAATGACAAAAATGACAAAAATTACAAAAATTACAAAAATTACAAAAATTACAAAAATTACAAATATTGCAAAAATTACAAAAATTACAAAAATTACAAAAATTACAAAAATTACAAAAATTACAAAAATTACAAAAATTACAAAAATTACAAAAATTACAAAAATTACAAAAATTACAAAAATTACAAAAATTACAAAAATTACAAAAATTACAAAAATTACAAAAATTACAAAAATTACAAAAATTACAAAAATTACAAAAATTACAAAAATTACAAAAATTACAAAAATTACAAAAATTACAAAAATTACAAAAATTACAAAAATTACAAAAATTACAAAAATAACAAAAATTACAAAAATAACAAAAATTACAAAAATTACAAAAATTACAAAAATTACAAAAATTACAAAAATTACAAAAATTACAAAAATTACAAAAATTACAAAAATTACAAAAATAACAAAAATTACAAAAATTACAAAAATTACAAAAATTACAAAAATTACAAAAATTACAAAAATTACAAAAATTACAAAAATTACAAAAATTACAAAAATTACAAAAATTACAAAAATTACAAAAATTACAAAAATTACAAAAATTACAAAATTACAAAAATGGCAAAAATTACAAAAATTACAAAAAATAACAAGAATTACAAAAATTACAAAAATTACAAAAATTGCGCAAATTACAAAAATCATAAAAATTACAAACATTAAAAATTTTCAAAAATTACAAAAATTACAAAAACTACAAAAATTACAAAGAATATGAAAATTACAAAAATTACAAAAATAACAAAAATTACGAAAATAAAAAAAAAATACAAAAAAATACAAAAATTACAAAAATTACAAAAATTACAAAAATTACAAAAATTACAAAAATTACAAAAATTACAAAAATTACAAAAATTACAAAAATTACAAAAATTACAAAAATTACAAAAATTACAAAAATTACAAAAATTACAAAAATTACAAAAATTACAAAAATTACAAAAATTACAAAAATTACAAAAATTACAAAAATTACAAAAATTACAAAAATTACAAAAATTACAAAAATTATAAAAATTACAAAAATTACAAAAATAACAAAAATTACAAAAATTACAAAAATTACAAAAATTACAAAAATTACAAAAATTTCAAAAATGACAAAAATTACAAAAATTACAAAAATTACAAAAATTACAAAAATTACAAAAATTACAAAAATTACAAAAATTACAAAAATTACAAAAATTACAAAAATTACAAAAATTACAAAAATTACAAAAATTACAAAAATTACAAAAATTACAAAAATTACAAAAATTACAAAATTACAAAAATGGCAAAAATTACAAAAATTACAAAAAATTACAAGAATTACAAAAATTACAAAAATTACAAAAATTGCGCAAATTACAAAAATCATAAAAATTACAAACATTAAAAATTTTCAAAAATTACAAAAATTACAAAAACTACAAAAATTACAAAGAATATGAAAATTACAAAAATTACAAAAATAACAAAAATTACGAAAATAAAAAAAAAATTCAAAATAACATTAATAACAAAAATAACAAAAATTACAAAAATAACAAAAATTACAAAAATTACAAAAATTACAAAAATAACAAAAATTACAAAAATTACAAAAATTACAAAAATTACAAAAATTACAAAAATTACAAAAATTACAAAAATTACAAAAATTACAAAAATTACAAAAATTACAAAAATTACAAAAATTACAAAAATTACAAAAATTACAAAAATTACAAAAATTACAAAAATTACAAAAATTACAAAAATTACAAAAATTACAAAAATTACAAAAATTACAAAAATTACAAAAATTACAAAAATTACAAAAATTACAAAAATTACAAAAATTGCAAAAATTACAAAAATTACAAAAATTACAAGCAATACACAAATGACATTAACGGCAAAATTTTCACATTTTCGTAGGTGATGGAAAGAATAAAAGAAACATAAGCTATCAAAGGCTAGTGAAGTAGACAATGTGCAACTCGAGACCCCATACACCCAACCTTCGGGTAGTGGTCATATCACCTCTTGTCTGCAACTCCGATTCTCTACCTCCCCGTGGTACTAGCTGGGGTGCGAGCAACCTTAGCGGAGATCGGGTACCCAACCCCGGTGGATGCTTTGGTCGCATGCAGAATGAGTTAGGGGGCTTCGTACGCGTCTGTTCTCCATGTTAGGGGCGGCGTGCGGAGTGCAACAACGTCCTGGTGGTGTTCGGGACCCAAAACAGCAACATCACGACGGTCCTTCTGCGAGATAGTGGGGTTAGCTGCGGGCCTTGCGAGCCTGTGACTACTAAAAAACATAAGCAACGAATAACGAACAACAAATTTCGGATGGAAATCGGCAAAGACCCACGCGACGAAAAGGGACTAGCGATTGGAAACTTGGAACATGGAACTGCCGATCTCTAAATTTTGTGGGCAGTACCCACGTGCTATCCAACGAATTGAAGAGCCGCAAATTCGACATCGTAGCGCTGCAGGAGGTATGCTGGAAGGGCTCCACGGTACGAACGTATCCAGATGGTCGTGCCATCTACCAGAGCTGCGGCAACACACACGAGCTTGGAACAGCTTTTATAGTGATGGGAAAGATGCAAAAGCGCGTGATCGGGTGGTGGCCGATCAACTCACGAATGTGCCGGTTGAGAATCAAGGGCCGGTTCTTCAACATCAGCATCATCAACGTGCACAGCCCTCACCTCGGAAGTACCGGTGACGACAAAGACGAATTCTACGCGCAGCTGGAGCGTGAATACGACCGTTGCCCAAAACATGATATCAAGATCGTCATCGGGGATTTCAATGCTCAGGTCGGCCAGGAGGAGGAATTTAAACCGACAATTGGAAGGTTCAGCGCGCACCAGCTGACCAACGAAAACGGCCTCCGACTCATTGATTTCGCCGCCTCCAAACGAATGGCCGTACGTAGTACCTTTTTTCAGCACCGCCTCCCACACAAGTACACCTGGAGATCATCGTACCAAACGGAATCACAGATCGATCACGTTTTGATCGACAGCCGGCACTTTTCGGACATCATCGACGTCAGATCCTGTCGGGGCGCCAACATCGAGTCGGACCATTATCTGGTGATGGTGAAGATGCGCCCAAAACTCTCCGTAGTGAACAACACGCGAAACCGGCGCCCGCCTCGGTTAAATATCGCGCGACTGAAGCAACCTGAGGTCGCGGCAGACTACGCGCAATCGGTCGAAGCAGCGCTGCCGAAGAGGGCGAGCTTGACGAAGCCCCTCTCGAGGACTGTTGGGATACCATCAAAACAGCCATCAACAGTGCTGCGGAGAACGTCATCGGTTATGTGGAGCGATCTCGACGGAACGACTGGTTCGACGAGGAGTGTAGGAGGGTGATGGACGAAGAGAATGCCGCGCGGGCGGCAGTAGTGCAAAGAGGCACCCGTCGAAATGTGGAAAATCACCGACAGCGGAAGAGGCAGCGAGTCCGACTTTTCCAGGAGAAAAAGCGCCGCCTGGAGGAGGAGGAGCTCCAGGAGCTGGAGCAGCTGCATCGTTCCCAAGAAACACGAAAGTTCTATCAGAAACTCAACGCATCCCGCAAAGGCTTCGTGCCGCAAGCCGAAATGTGCCGGGATAAGGACGGGGGTATCCTGACGGACAATCGTGAGGTGATCAAAAGGTGGAAGCAGCACTTCGATGAACACCTGAACGGCGCACATGCAGGAGATCAAGACGGTGGGGGAAGGTACATCGCCGGCGTAGCCAACGACGAAGAGGAGCCACTCCCAACGATGAGTGAAGTTAAGGAAGCCATTCGCCAGCTGAATAGAAACAAGTCGGCTGGGAAGGATGGCATCGCAGCTGAACTCATCAAAATGGGCCCGGACAGGTTGGCCGATTGCCTACACCGGTTGATAGTCCGGATCTGGGACATAGAACAGCTACCGGAGGAGTGGAAGGAGGGGGTAATATGCCCCATCTACAAGAAGGGCGACAAATTGGACTGTGAGAACTACCGAGCGATCACTGTCCTCAATGCCGCCTACAAAGTGTTGTCCCGAATCCTACTCCACCGCCTCACGCCACAAGCAAACAGATTCGTGGGAAGTCATCAGGCCGGCTTCATGGAGGGACGGTCTACGACGGACCAGATATTCACATTACGGCAAATCCTCCAAAAATGCCGTGAACACCAAGTCCCTACGCATCATCTATTCATCGACTTCAAAGCCGCATACGACACGATCGACCGTAACGAGCTATGGAAAATCATGGACGAGAACGGCTTTTCCGGGAAGCTAAGCAGACTGATCAAGGCGACGATGGATGGAACGCAGTGCTGTGTGCGGATTTCGGGTGAATTGTCGAGTTCATTCGAATCGCGCAGGGGGCTTCGACAAGGTGATGGTCTATCCTGCATGATGTTCAACGTGGCGCTAGAAGGTGTTATTCGACGAGCGGTGGGCGAAATGCGGGGCACGATTTTCAACAGATCCAGTCAACTTATCTGCTTTGCCGATGACATTGATATAGTCGGCAGATCATCTGCGGCGGAGGAGGAGATCTACCGCAAACTGAAACGCGAAGCAGGAAGGATTGGGTTGATGATTAATACGTCCAAGACGAAGTACATGCTGGCCTGCGGATCCGAGACCGACCGAACCCGCTTGTCCAGTAATAACAAGGTCATGATCGACGGCGACGAGCTGGAGATAGTCGAAGACTTTGTCTATCTCGGCTCACTGGTGACCGCAGACAATGACACCAGCCGTGAGATCCGGAGGCGAATTATCAGCGGAAGTCGTGCCTACTATGGACTCCACAAGCAACTGCGGTCGAGAAGACTTTGCCCTCGTACGAAGTGTAACCTGTATATGACGCTTATTAGACCGGTTGTTCTCTACGGGCACGAGACATGGATATTGCTCGAGGAGGACCTGCGTACACTCGGAGTATTCGAGCGACGAGTGTTAAGAACCATCTTTGGCGGCGTACAGGAGAACGGAGTGTGGAGGCGAAGGATGAACCACGAGCTCGCGCGACTCTACGGCGAACCCAGTATCCAGAAGGTGGTGAAAGCTGGCCGGATACGCTGGGCTGGACATGTTGCGAGAATGCCGGACGACTGTCCTGCAAAACAGGTGTTCGCTACGAATCCGGTAGGAACAAGACGAGCGGGGGCGCAACGAGCGAGGTGGTTAGACCAAGTGGAGCGTGATCTGGCGAACGTGGGGAGCCCGAGAAATTGGAGAACGGTTGCTATGAACCGAGTGAATTTTAGGAATTATGTTCGTCAAGTTATGTCGTGAGACGGAATACTATGTAAATAAATAAATAAGCTATCAAAGAACGAAAGAACAGAAGCCGTAATTATCATGAATTTTTCTAAAAAGCCAATTTCACCACGGTGAACGTGACACCGTGGTTCACCGTGGAGAAATTGGCTAACACGCCGTTGTACTGAAGCGGAGATGGCAGGTTCAAGTCCTGCCGGTGAGCCGTTGTATCTTTTTCGAAAAATTCATGATATTTACGGCTTATGTTCTTTTGTTCTTTGATAGCTTATGTTTCTTTTATTCTTTCCATCACCTACGAAAATGTGATTATTTTCAGGTACAAAGATGTACCAAAGCGATTTCATAACATCAGTATTGATTTTGGCAAAATTTTCTTTTGTCAGTTATGTTTATTTTGACAGTTTTATCAATTTTGTCTATTATTTCAATTTTGTTGGTTTTGTCAAATTATTAAACTTTATCAATGTTGTCTTTTTTTTAGTTTTGTCAGTTTTGTTAATTTTTTTATTTTTAAATTTTTGTTGATTTGTTTTAAATATCTTAAACCTGCATATTTTACCAAAAAATCATCCAATGTTCAAAAGTGATAAAAGTTAAAAAATAAATAAATAAAAATGAGGGGAGAAAGGGGAAAAATAAATAATTTTTTAGGTATTTTATTGAAAAATTTGATAATTGTTTTGAAAATGAAAACAGTATAAAGAACGGAAATCAAAATGTAGATTATGGAAATTGTGTCACCAATAGTAATTTTCGTTCCAGAATAAGATTGTATGCAAGTTTGTTGCACGCAATATTCTGTCCAATTTGTTCTGATTTATCAAAAATATTGATTATTTTTTTATTATCACTCCCCTCCCTTCCCCCTTTGTGATGTTTCAACTCCAAATGACAAAAGAAGGATTTAAAACTTGATCCACCCTTAGTTGCATATAAAGTCATTTATATGAAAATTAGGATAATTTTCAAATACTTGCACCTTACACTTTACCCAATCCCATTTTGAATTTTTATATTTTCAAAAAAGGCCGTAACAAATTTCAAATCCTTCTTTTGTCACTCGAAGCTGGAACATCACGAGGGGGTAGATAAACAAATAATGTAAAAAACACAAATAATTTGGAGCAATTTGCACGAAAGCTTATATGAAACGAAATTGAATTCTATATCATTGCACAAAACCTAGAAATTAATAGAAATTTCAACGAAAAGTTCAATAGATTTAAGAATACAAAAGATTAAATAACTCACATCTTCACAGCAAAAAATGTAAGGCTGGACGATGTAATTTAGGCGACGGACATGATTTTGGTTATTAAATTACATCCAATCGACGTACACAAAGCGAACATGTCGTCCAGTGTAATTTCACAATCCGCTATGTATTATTCTAGCAAAGTAGTCGCTTTTGATTTTTTGACATTTAAAATATTTCTCATATTGAAAAGTTATAAACGGATTGTGAAGTTAAAAAGAATTCGTTTTATCGGTAAGTACTACTAAAATTAATATTTTAGGTAAGCAAAATCTTTGTTATATTTAAATATCTTTTTCTTGTCATTTTTAGGGAATTTTAACCGATAACATGCCTGAAGAAAAAAGTTTCGATGTTTTCAAAACAACCGGATGCAAAGGTCAGTTTTAATGTTATCAATTGTTATCAAATATTACTATTCCAGGAATAATCAGTGTACGACCTCAGTGATGCAGTTACAGTCCGAGGGTGATTACAAAAACTGGAGCCTCATTCGGAAAGGAAGCGTTTTATTCTAATTGTGAAAATATGAGCGCAGCTTCGTGTAACTTCTTACCATGGCATCTGAAGTGAATGGGTTAAATAGAAAAGCTTCATCACCTTGCGATGGAGTTACTGTGCAAAATAGTGAAATAGTTTTAGTGCGGCAGGGAGTTGCAAAAAATTGTGACAAGAAAAAATGGCTAATTGCTAATTTAAAAGTTCCCTAGATATCAGAAATAAAACTAAACGACTTGTTACAAAGTTGTGTAGAAAAAAAAAGTTTTCTTAAATGTAATTTTCAAAAATTTGAGCACATCAGACAGTTGAAGGTTTCAATAAAAATAGGAAAATAAATCCCAAATCATCATTTGAGTCCATCTTTTTATTATGATGACGAAAATAAATCGCAAGCCATCACTTGAGTCCATCTTATGTAATGAATTCAATTTCTTATCTATATTTTTCTAATCTATATTGATTTTGAAACTGAATTAAAACATAACAGTTGATTCTTGGCAATGAATCGAGTTAAAAACACGAATATTTTTGACAAATTATAAGGTTCTTGAGCAAAGATTGATAATATTATCGCTTTTTAAATTATATCCTTTTTTCTCGATTGTCTACTGCGATGTATGCGATACATACATTTAGTGTAATATTCTACATAACAAAATTATACATCAAAACATTGTAATATTTGATAGCATTGGCGACTCAAGTTATGTGCACGTTTATGATGTAATAACGCAACACTTTTTTTGCTGTGTTCCACAATTTGTTTTTTGGACTTCTGATCTTTCGCATATTTGATTTTTTTTTTCATAATTTACATTAAATAATTAAACTTCATTTATTGCCCCCAGAAGAAGAAATTGATTTTTGTTCCAGCCTTATTTTGGATTTAATGCGTTAGAAATTATTTAATCATAATTTGATGATTTAGAATTAAGAGAACTATTAAGAGATCGTTATAGACTTGTAATGGATTTCATAGAATAAGTGTTGAAATAACCTTTTGTGGACAAATTTTAGACGTACATGAACCACCGGCGTATCCTTTCAATTTGTTGTGTGATCAATTTGAATCCATTGTTTCGACTGTACCTGACACACATTCATGTCTTATTGTTGGTGATTGAAATTTCCTGTTAATCTTGTCAATGAAAATGTTGTGTGCAAATACAAATCATTATTGGAGTCCAATTGTTTTGCTTGTACAAATTCATACCCAACCCGACCTAGAAGTCAAAATATCTTAGACCATGTAATATGTAAAGTTAAAGATATCAAAAGCCTATCAAATGGTACGATACTCACAGATAGAAGTAAGTACCATTCACAAGTACTTACAACATTTGAAATTTTATCAGAAAGAAAACAAATGTTCTTGAATGAAGATATCATGATCACACTAAGCTTAATAATATGTTTTCGAAATATTTGAAATCTTTCGTCCCAGGAGACAACGAAAATAACGGAATTGAGGAAATAACAGCTAAATACTAAATCTAAACAAATCAATTTGAAAGGTAGATATTGCTCTTGGATGTCACGACCCTTGGGCCTTAATAAATCTGAAGAACAACTACTCAAAACCTGTAAAAAATATCCTAATGATAGTCTCCTAAAAGAAATGCTTCAACACATTAATAAAAAAAATTCACAATGGTAGGAAAACATGCCAACGTTTATATTTTAAACATCTACTGAACAATACACCCTACTCTAAACTATGGAAAAATATCAAACAACTTTTGGGAAAACATCTCCATCGAACAATGAGGTGAAAACCTCATAACAGACAAAAATGTGTTCCTGATAAGCTCAACAAATATTTTTCATCGATCGGATCAGATTTTGCCAAAGAAATACCAAGGGGAAGGGAATTTGATGTCTTTGCCAATATTAACGATGCGAAACTCATTTTTTTTTGCAACCAACTGATGAAACTGAAGTTAGCTCGATCATACTTACTCTTAGAACCAAAAATAGCTTTAGACCAGATTATTTCCCTACCAGCGCTGCAGCGTAGTAAAAAATAACAACATTCTTTTTTCGCCTTTTCTCAAAAAATTCTTCAATAATAGAATCAGGAAGTTTCCCGGATTGTCTTAGAACATATTTAAATCAGGCGATCCTGAAGATGTACAAAGCTATCGACCTATAGCTTTCCTCAGCGTTTTTAGTAAAATATTTGCAAAATTGCTCATAAATAGAATCATAAGTTTTTTTTAATAATAACAATGCTTTACGAAATGCAATACGGGTTTAGAGCAGGTTCAAGCACCCTCATCGCGATTTCTGAACTTGTTGATTTCATAATTGAAAATATAGATTCCAAGAACATAGTTGGTGCATTATTTCTAGATTTGAAAAAAAAAACCTTTGATACACTTAACATTGACAACTTACTGGCCAAATTTAACAAATATAGTCTAAGTAAGAGGAATAGATAACTTTGTTATCAGAAGTTTTCTCGAAAACAGAAAACAATTTATTGTAGTTGAAGGAATAAATAGTGAACTGAGGAATATAAGCATAGGCGTTCCACAAGGCAGTACCATTGGGCCATTACTCTTCCTGTTTGATATAAATGACATAAGTAATCTTTCACTAATTGGCACAGCTAGGCTCTTTGCTGATTTTTTTTCCTGTAGGGGAGAGCCCACTGCGACCCGTAGTTGATCTATTGTGGTGTTTACCCTGCGTTACTATATGCTGTCAGGTTCACCTGCACTATTGATTGGAGTGACAGTTGATTGCTGACTAAGCATTTTATCCCAATCGGGTATGATATCAAAGATGTATGATATAACCTTCTTAGGGCTGATATGCAACCATATGTCTTGTGCGCTTATTAACTTTGCCCCAAGTACACGCTCTCTTCTATTTAGGAGGGCGCAGCAGTTGCATAGAAGATGTTTTGCAGTTTCTTTTTCGAACCCGCAGAACCGACAGTCATCGTTTAGAATTATGTTTATCCTTTTGAAATGCTGTTTTGTTGGACAATGTCCGGTCAAGAGACCTGTGTAAGTACTTAATTCGTTCTTACTTAAGTTCAACATGAGAGTCGTGCGCTTGGTTCAATGAATCTTTTTGCCTGAGTTGCTCCCTCCGCTATTTTCCAGTTGGAAACAATAGTGGTGCTTTCCCAGTTCTTGAGCTCCATAGTCAAGGCACTTCTCGATACTCCGCAGAAAGGTTCAGGTCCAATTATCAGTCCCTGAGATCCTTCCTTAGCTAGTTGTTCTGCTTCATCGTTCCCTAGGATACCGCCGTTGCCTGGTACCCAGAATAAAGATACTCTGTTCCTAATGGCCAGGTTTCTCGGTACAACTATACACTCCCAAACTAGTTTGGAGTAACATGTGAACGCACTTAGTGCTCGGAGAGCAGCCTGGCTGTCAGAGAACATGCAGATACTTGTGTACCTGTATCAGTGATTGAAATCCTCACCAATTTTCTCATCAGAGGCATTCAAAATACACGCTTTGAGGCTTCGCATAGCTATACAGGAGACGATACATATTCATTCATTCAAACCTCCCCCCATGAGGAGGATCTGCTCTGAGCGATACTATTCGTTTGCTTCCCCCGAACGAACTCTCTCAACGTTCGGTTGCTACATGATGCATGAAAAAGGCGAGGCACACATACTCATTTACGTTCTTGAATTTGAATAACTCCAGCCGATAGGTGTCGTTGAGGAGAACATCTTCATCCTCACCGCAAAGGTTGAGGCAACAACAAAAACAACCGAACTTATTGCGTTGCACGGCCCGCAACGTATAGTGCAAAGAGGGGGGAGGAAAAAGAAACGAAAAAACTAGCTGTCTGCGTGCGGTTGCTGTGCAATAGCAGAAAAACCCCACGCATTCGATCCAGGCACAAACGAGGAGACTCGGGTTTGCTCTGCCTTTAGAATTCGGTTTCCTCAAGGTTGTAACAGGAGATGAGTGAGAGCCATTCGTTTGGTTTTTTGGATTCGCTGCCTCGAATGTATTCATGAAGGTGGGCCATGTTGAGAGCGTATGCATCATCTGTTTTGTCGTTTTCGCTGCCTCAAAGCAACCTTTGCTTCCGATTAAAGCGTTGAGCGAGAGATGGTTGATCAACTCATGCTCAGCAAAATTCAATCACTGACCTGTATCCCCTTTTCTAACAGGCTAAAGTGCATTCTAGAATTGCTTGAATTCCAGCTTGGAATACTGTTGGCCAGTTTCCCATAGGAATTGAGATCCTGAGTCTAGGTCCGAACACCCCTGCCCCAGTTCTTTTATCCATTTTTGACCCATCAGTGAAGAATAGGATTGATCTGGGAGGAACCGCAGGTCCACCTGACTCCCACTCGTCCCTATCATTGATAGTTACATTGTATGGTATGTCTAGGTTGAAAATGGGCTCCATCCAGTCATCATTTTTCACAATAATTGAGTTTAATTTAAATTTCTTTAGGATTTTGAGGTGTCCTGTAAGATCTCCTTCATAGAGAGTTTTGTGTTTGGAGAGTCTCAAGGCACTACGTTCCACCTCTAACTCAATGAACTGATGTAGAGGCAGAATATTTAGTAGTGCATTTAGAGCCTCAATCGGTGTGCTTCGCTTTGCGCCAGTTTTAGCTAGCGTTGCTATTCTTTGAAGCTTCGCCAGTTTTTTTTCCGGACCGTAGCTTGCACAGTTTTGGTCCACCATACTAAGGAGGCATAAGAGATTTTGGGTCTTATAATAGCTGCAAATATCCAGTAGATAATTTTCGGCTGTAGTCCCCATTTTTTCACTACTCCTTTGAGGCAGACCCATAGAGCTGTTGAAGCCTTAGCGATTACATGCTCTATCTGTGGGTTCCATGATAGCTTTGAGTCTAGTACTACCCGAGCAGACTTTTATGGCAAAATTATACCTAATTTTGCTATCATGCCTTGAAAGTAAAATTTGGTATCATTTTGCCCGAATAAAGGTGGTACAATGCCAAAACTTGGGACTCACTTTCCATATAAGGATACCTCGATTATGCCAAGTGTAGGTTTCACTGAAACCTTAATGATGCCTCGTTAAGCCAACGTTTTGAAATGTGTTTTGAGGGCATAATGAAGCCACTTTTTGGTAGTCATTGGAACCAAAATTTGGCATCGTTGTGCCATCAAAATTCTTTGAAAAAAAGGCTGGCTTAACGAGGTATCATTAAACATTCGTAAAGACCGAAATTTGGCAAATCTGTGCTACCCGCGTTTGAAAATGAGAGAAAAATTTTGGTATTGTATCATCTTTATTTTGGCAAAATCATACCAAATTCCACTCGCAAAGCATGATAGCAAAACATTATGAACAAAAGCAAAGTTGGCAAATATTCAGTTGAATCGAATTTTGCCTGCAATAGAAGCATAGAAGATAGTAATTTTGATAGTATATATTCAGGCGTTTTAATGTGCGGTGCATGGCAGTGTACATATTAGGATTATCGCCTTCCGTCATGGTGTGAATAATTATGCATCATAAAAAAGGTCGTTTTCTAATTGATATCAATGATGAAACTGATCTTAACTCTGAAGAATAGTGAGATTAAAAGTAAAATAATTTAGTAACTTTGAATATTATCCGAAGTTATCTTAGAACATGTTTAACTAGTTCAAAACAGTCATCTGTGTGTAAATACCAAACGAGTTAAGCTCCTTTAAAGATTAGAGAATTTCAAATAAACAAAAAAGTATCAAACTACAAAACATTCAGATGACCGTCTATCTATCCCTTTTGAATGCGAACTTGAATACATAGTGCGTTGTATTCATTAGGTGCTCTTTATTTTATTCAACCCTATACTGCCCCTACTCGCATAACAGTCCCATATGAATTTTCGTCATTTTTCATCTAACCTGACAGTTCGTCATTTTGAACATAAGGCTTCAATATAAAACAATAAAAAAAGAGATTTTGTTCTAGAAATTTTGAAAAAAATATCAACTTGTGGCTGTCCCATATGAAATATACCCGCATAACAGTCCCATATGTGAAATATCACGGATTTAGTTACTTTTCAATGCTTCTTTCGGCGAAATAGTCTTTGATTTATTGCTTCGAATCATTTAAAAAAGATTTAAACTCACTTGATGTCGAATTATGCACACTAGTTCTCGAAGGCAGGTCAGTAAGAAGGAAGGAATGTCTTCCTGAGCAAAAAACTAACCGATGCAATCAAAATCGTAAAAAGATTCAACTTACAATGAAGAATTCACGATATTTTTCCAAAAGAGTGTTTCTTTTTCTGATAACTGCATTTAGAAGTTCAAAAATGATCAATTTAAGTTTAAGAAAGTAGCTTGGTTAGCAAAACATATTCTGGATGGGACTGTTATGCGAGTAGATTTGAAAAAGGTCTCAAATATGCTCGCATAACAGTCCCATAACGAATAAAATGGTGCTCCCGACGTTACCGATGGCCCAATTTCTAAAATTTCAGGTCGTACGATTTATTATGACAACCTAGAACACATTCCATCAAACGATTTTCGTTTATGCTGAATGTAATGGTTATAGTTTAAAAATATATTCCAAAACAGAAAAAGCTGATTTTCTCGCTTGCTTGTTTTTGCATATGGGACTGTTATGAAAGTAGGGGCAGTATAGCAGCATGAAAAATTCTCAATTCGTTGCATTTATAAAGGCGCGTGAAGAATATCGCCTTAAATTATGCAACACAAAAGCAATTGTCTGGTTTGGACTTAATTTTTTTTCTTGAGATTTTCATAACCTAAAAATTACGCCTTCATTTGATCGATACAGTATCAGTAAAAAAAACTACAAAAATGTTATCATCGCATATAATTTTTTTTTAGATATTGAGTCTAAAGAGAGAAAAAGCAAAATTGCATTTATTCGACGTTTGTTGATTTGTGGTTGTGTGAAAATTGATTCAAAATTTTATTTGTTTGTAGTAGAAAATAAAAATTCCTAGCTATATTTCAGAGAAGCTTATTGTTGTTAGAAACAGCTGTGTATTTTTTCCGTAATTCATTTTTAACTATTTAGCATTTACACACTAAATTTTTAGCGAGCTTAATTTTGCCATTTTTTTACAATTTTTTAAGGAATTTTAGTTCATTTTAAGGTAAACCGGGACAACTATGATTGTTAAAACGACCATTTGATTGAAACGCATATTTTTGATATATTTTGTTTGCGTTAATTAAGCTAATTTGATTTCGTCGCAATTTTTAAATAGATAAGCACGTTTTCACAACCTTAATAAATGCAGTAATGCAAGAAAACTCCAGATTTAAAAAAAATAATTGGAATGATAGGAAACATTTAGTGAGATGAGATAAATCTGAAAGGTCTTATGTCTAGTCCACACTATCTTAACTTGGATGTTGCAACGATTTGCAGATCTTCCGTGATGTTCGGAAGATTTTGAGACATTACTCGAGTGACCCAAACTACATTGGAGGCGTATGAATCTTTACAGTACCCAAAATAGTGAACCGTGCCTAGTGAGGTCTAGGGTTTAAAGTATGGACACAAACAAACATAAACAACACATGAAAGCCTATTCAAAATTAAGTCTTTGCTCAACCGGGTGTAACTTACGTTTTCACATAAATATTTTGAATAATTACCTCACATCAAAATCCGGAATCCGTTTCCAAGCAACTTCGTTTCGGAACCAGCAGAATTCTTCGTTCAGTGTTTTGGGGAAAACTCCATCGACGGATTTTAAGTAGGTTACCAGCGCATTTACAATGACATGTAAGATGTGGTCAGTTTTGATGACTACTGCTAAGACGCGGATGCGGGCATCAAAAACTACCAACCAATCCATTTGAGCAGCAGTATTGATTCTTTGGAGCAGGAAGATTTTCCGTCCTATTTCATCTAGGCTTTCTAGAGGACGTCCGTTGATTGGAAGGATTCGGAGTAAACTTCAGCCGCGTAGTTGACTACATCAGCAATGGATATTTACACCTAGCTTTGGATTCCATGAGTTTTAACCTCGACTGCGGATACAAACGGGAACAACCTCGGAACTCGAACTCGGTTTGTTATTGTTTTGATATTTCGTACACGCTTATTTTAAATTACCCATGAATTTTAATAAGGTGTTTTTGAAAAGGGCGAATAAAGCCTAGTCCACACTAGGCCAACCTGTATACATATCTAAGGTGGCGATGGAAATCCCGTGCTAAGTGTGCTAAGCTTTTTTTGTAAACATTGAAACCATGACATTTGAGTCAAATAATAATATTTATCAATGTGCACTAATCTTCATATAAAAACGCGATGACAGCACTTAGCGCACTACCCTGTTTGAAAAAAAAAACGCTATAATATTTGCATCCTTAAGTCACTGAGTTAAGCCTTGCCCATTCAGCGACGTCATATAAGACTGCGTTAAATTATCGTCGCATATCTCCAATATTGTTCGGGCGACTTGAGACATGCCCCAATTCTTCCGAAGAATATGGTAGATATGCGACTCTTTGCAACAACCAAATATCCCTAATCACGTCTGCTAGAATTAGCGTTGTAAATTATTTTATTGAATATCGAAAAAATCATCCATGGGAAGTTACCATTTATTATTATGAAAACAAATAACGTGGTTGTTTTTTTTATTCGGCAAGTCAATAAATGTTGGATATAGTTATATTTAATCACTAACTTAATTTAAGAAAGAATAAATACCAAACGTTGTAGATTTTTTTTCAAGTGTATTCATAAAAATCCAAATATTTCTTTATCTTTATCTTTTTTTTTTCAATGCATATTTCAATTTACTCTTTCATTTACGGATACCTCGATTTTTGAGGGAATATTTATGCCATTTTTGGGAATAATTTACTCCCAAAATTTTGCATCGTTGTGCAATTAACCTATTTATATTTTTACATTTTGATTCCATGAAAGTAGACATTGAAAGAATTTAAACTTTCAATCCATGTTCAACAAATTTCGATAATATTATGTGCCGACTTTATTCGTTTCCCTAGGTTAGTAGGGGAGAGGGGCGTACCAGTCGTAGTGACTCACCTGTTAGAAATAGTTAAATTGAAGAAAGAAGCTTTATATTTGTAGGTGTAACTTCAGTTTTCAAAATAATGCCTATATTTTTGCAATGACTAAGAAATCCACATCCAAAAATACGCACGATACCGGTAACGAACATATTTGCTGTTTGTTTTCATGCTGTTGTTGGATTTAATTTTTAACACCTAATTAAATCTGATTTTTCATCACAGAAAATTGAACAGCAAATAATGCTATCATTTTGATTTCACTTTTCTGCTCTATAATAATAAATGAAACCCTAATGATGCCTCGTTTTGTTATCTTGAAAAACACAAAACCAAAGAGTGCTTTCATTTTGGTCTCAACTCCTTATTCAGGTATTGGTTTGGCATCATCTTTCGAAATATTGATGCTTCAATGAAACCTAATTTTGCCATCTGGAAAAATACGATACTAAATTATGCTATCATTTTGGCATTGATAGCTCATTTTGGTTACGGTTTGCTATCGATTTAGGCATCAAAGTCTGCTCGGGTATGCCTAAATATTTCACTTGTGCTTCGAGGTTTAACACTTCCCCATCTAATCTTAGAGGTTTTAGTGTAATTTTTCGTCTCATAGTGAAGGCTATCACAGTAGTTTTGGAAGCGTTTATGTTCAGTACCTCTTCCCTGCACCAAAATAGTGCGTAATTGAGTGCAGTTTGCATTCTATTAGACAACACATTCTCATGTTTTCCCCGAACTATAATAACTACGTCGTTTGCAAAGCCAATAACTTCGAATCCCATGGATACAAGTTTGTTTAGGAGGTCGTCCACTATCAAGGACCACAACAACGGTGATAGAACCCCGCCTTGGGGACATCCCTTCGTTGGTGTGGCTTTGATTGTAAGTCTTTCCAAGCTTGCATAAATGGTTCTGTTTATTAGCATCGCACTAGTCCAGTGAACAATTGCCAAGTGGCACCCTCGTCTTTTCATAGCTGTTTTTGCTGATGATACATCTCTGCTACAAAAAAAGGCTACAATCCACTGTCAAGTGTATTAAATCGGGTTATTTTTGTTTGCTTTTAACATCCTTCCTTCGTTCATTCAAAGTGTGAAAAGCTTCGCCAATCACAAGACGGAGTAGCGTGACTGTACTTAGTCGCGGTTTTCCGTCATGTGAGTTAGTGAGGTTCCGTCAACTGAGTACGGAGCCGTGATGTTGAGGGGAAATCGCTAGTCCAGTCAAGCGTGACGGGTGAATTCGCACAACTCTGTTTACAGGTTGTTCAACTCAAATCTAGAATCCGGCATCAGAACCTACCTAAACTAGATTCAGAACTTCGATTCAAATTTCATAATGAGTTCCATAAAATCCATCAAACATTCGAGATTTGTATCAGTCTCACTGGTCCGATCTGTACGAATTATGCAATTTTCCGCATTGGTACTGGAACATGTTGCCGGTGTGATTTCCTTCACACCCGTCATTGTCGTCATTGATCAAAGCAGACAATCGAGAGTAAACAAATTTACCACCATCGCATTGCCACGAGCCGGCATTCGGCGTCCTTCTGGATGGGTGGGATGGAAAGAGACAACAGCTGGACCGCTGATTTCAGATTTCCGAGAGAGTGGGTGGCAAAAGCTTACCAAGTCTCTCGCAGGGGGGAAAATCTCATCTTAGAGAAAAGAGCGAATGTGGCTCGTCCTGAGCTTTCGCCGAGTTTTCCTGGCTCGTATCCTCTCGGGTGGAGTATGGGGATGGCTGAAATGGAAAAGCCGAAGGTTTTGGCCCACGTTCGGGTTCCATGGCTATATGGCGGTTTCCGTTTCGGTTCTGCTGAGGCTGCTGGTTGGAGATTTTTTAAACAACTCCAAACTCAGACACGAGTAGACTTTTGAAGCCGGCAGATCAGATTTGCACGCGTTTTGCCGTCGCTCTTCCACGTGTGTGTTTTGTCAGCCGACTATTTTTTTTCTCCTTTGGTTGGGGTTTTCTCTTTAGTGGAGGGAGTTTGAGGTGTTTAGCCCCATCAGAGGCGGATGGAATTTTGTCTGTCCTGTGCGCTAGATAGCCGTGGATTGATTTTATATTTCTCTGGCTCCGGTGTTTGGTCCAGCTGTGTGGATGCTTGGTGGCGTGGTGGATATCGAGCCAGAAGGATTCAACGCGGGCTGTCGGAAATTCAACTGTACTATTTTCCGGCCAATTTCGGGCATTCAAGTGTGCAAAAGTGCAAGATTTATGGTTGACGTTTGAGCTTCGTTTTTGGAATAGTTTCGCGTTTCTGCACGTTGAAAACAGCATCCATTATTCGGTGGACAGAAATTGCTTGAAATAGTGAATGAAAAAGTTTAGCAAACAGTGAACAGAGTCGGCTGGCCGGCTTGGAAAATCTTCGACAGCGAGTGGCCATTTTCCGGTCACGTTCGAGGCAGTTTGTTCCAAGGGAAAGTCCATAATTACGGATACAACATTGTCTAACTTTTACGTGTTAGCGAAAAACCGGAAGGAACCCAGGGGAAGTTAAAAGAAGGATCGTACGTGTACGGGTGAATTTGTGTTGAGAGTCGGGCTCACAAAGTCCTGTATGTCGGGTGCGAATAAGAAAGTACGTGCAAATTGTGTTTTGTGCTACAGCTGAACTTGAGTGCTTACTTCTGGCCGGTCTATGCAATACAACATTCGTGTATCCAACACATTTGGGTTTGCAGAAAACAAAAATAAACCCAAAAGTCTACTACCTACCATACGGGCTAATTTAATATTGAATAAGTCGAACCAGCACGAGTGTGGTGCTTTGTTCCAAGTTCCGGTGTCCCGATTGTATTTTCGCCTGGCGGATTTGGCTCTTTTACGACCAGAAGAGTGTCTCTAATTCACGGATGCTCCAGAGTGTGACTAAGAAACAAGAAGGCAGACTTACCCACATATAGTAAGTCGGTTGTCTGTTTATGTGTTTGCTCCATGTGTGGTGGCTAGCCAAGGTTCCGGAGAAGAAAAGGTTATAAAGTTTTTCAAAGTTACAAGATAAAGAAAAGTAATTTAGGCAACTATTATTCCGCCGGGAATTGGTCTCATATCTCGGTTAGTCTCGCAAGAGACGCTGATTAGGCAAAGCGACTCAAGTGATGAAGTTTCTCAACTCGGCAGCTGTAAATATCGAACAACAGCCACCAACTCAACAAAAACAAAAACAGCAACAACTACAACAACGAAGTCGACAACGACATTGAGCAAACAAGGAAGTGAACACACGACTACCAGGCTCAAAAGTGCCAACAAAAACAACAACAGAAACAGCATCCGAGTGCCATCAAGACAGAGGAGGAAAATCGGCTGACGGAAAATCGTTTCTACACCGATAGGAATGGAAATTAAAGCTGGCTGTCTGCCATCTGAACACGGCGAGATTTTCCCGAATAGTCATTAAAGTAAGTTTCTCGGATTTGGCCCCTGATGTTGCCAATAATATCCCCAAATGTGCTGTATTGTAGGTACGGTTTTTGATGTCGTTGGTTGTGTTGTGTAACTGCCGGAAATGGAAGCGACCTGAAAGTTTGCTAGATGTTTTCGATTAAGATTGGGATCATTTGGAATTGAACTTGCTAAGTGTTATGATGGCTCTTTCTGGGGAATGGTAATAATCGGAATTAATGGGGCTTCCATTAGGTGTTTTGTGTGAGCAGGTAGTAGAATATTTGCCCAGTCTCCCGCGGAAATCATCTGGGTTGTTTTCTGGAAGTCTCTTTCACGGGGGTTTGTCTGGTCATGATGAGGTGATTCTTCTGGAAATAAAAAAAATCGTTGCAAGCATTTTAAATTGTTGGAATGTAAGAGTCGGTGTCGCTGCCTTACAAACAGTAGTTCAAACAGTTGAAAATTTTTGATATAAAAATTATTCTTGAAATTTACTGTTGCATAGTTACACAACAAACATAACTTTTAAGCTGTTCGAAATATATATATAAAAAAAAATTAATGACATGACGGATCTTCCGGTAGAAAAAATCATGATTTAAAAAAAGATACCCAACTTTTGCATTGCTTCGCTGTAACTCGTTTTTCAATTAGCCGATTTTAAAATTTCAAATTTTAGTTTATTTTCTTATTAGTTTGATTATCACTTTCAAAGAACATACTAAGAGTCTCAAACATCTCAGTTCTTCAGCATATTGGAATGATGATTATGATGATTGGAATTTGAGCTTCGGATCATATCGACCCAATCAGCTTTGGAAAGTTAAAACCATTTTAGAAAAAAATATCCTCAGTGTTTTTTGTTGTGATGGTTCCACAGGCCCACTTGGATCCTTCCCCCACCCCATACTCATTTTCAAAGGTGGAAGGAACAGTTTATCCCTAGGATAATATATAAGGGAGAAAGAGGATACTTGATCCCTGGTGATACTTGGATCTTCCGTTATATCTCGAAACAGGAATGTCTTACAAATATCAAATGTTCTAGAAAAATGTGCCAAATAGAACCAAACAACAATGCAGTTATCTCAACAAATTAAAAAAAAATCGAGTTATTGAAATTTGTTTGAAAAGTTTAACACAATGTGATTTGAAGATCTCTTTTTTATCGCTTGAAAATGTTTGTCTCATGAAAAAATTATAATAAAAGCAACTTTCATTGGAGCTTATTCTGCGACTCGAGTGACGTGACTCACGAAATTTCAAATCGTTTTGCTGGCTTAAATAACCTCTCTAGCCTCGAAATTTTCGTTCGGATGAGCTTTTATTGGTCTTAAGAGCTGATAGATACACAAATTTCCAAGGGATTGCAGTGGAGAGAGAATTCTTTGCATTTGGGATGGTAATGATCAAAATTCCACAAAGCTTCACAAATTGCAACAATTTGCAACAATTAGCACATTTTCACTCTCTCTGAGCACCGTTTCCTCTCATTTTAACTTAAACCTTCTAATTCTCTCTCACAAATTGCCACAAATTACCACAAATTCAATCATTGGCTTCACAATTTGTGTGATCATTGACGATGATTCTCCGTTTATCTCAGTCCCCTGCAAATTTCTTTTCTGGAGTCAGTACGAAAAAGTGAAATTTCGTGAGTCACGTCACTTGAGTCGCAGAATAAGCCCCTTATAATGTTGTCAATGTTAGCTATGAAATTGAGTTTTTGTCGACTTGTATTCCTTCGACGACACAACCATTAATTAATAAAATCTTAACAATGTCAATTTTTTCGATTTCCAATAATCATCAAGCTGGTTTTTTTTAAATTAAGGTACAGTTTTCTATGATTCAAAAACACAACAATGTTTTTTTAATCAGAATTTTACTCTAGCTCTAAGTATTTGCCACTCCAGCAGGAGACGGAATCATCCACAAACAGTTGAAGGCTACGCCATGGAGTTAGCAGATTTTCATGTCATTGATGAAATGTTGAACAAGTTTTCGCAGGATTTCTAACAAATAGATTACATATCTTTCCAGCCGAGAACCAGTAAAGATTCTGGTTTTTTGAAAATGCTCCAGTATTTGTGGATAGAAAATCTTATAAAAAGTTTTGCTCATTTGAAAATATCTTTGAAAGATTCATCTGTGCTTAAAGAAGGATGCTCAAATGGCTTAGTGGATTATGTAAGTCGTTGCAGAATAATAAGAGCTTAACTTAGCGTCGTGAAATTTTCGTTAAAATAACAAAAAAGAAAGAGAAAAAAGGAAATACTATAACTTATAATTGTTTTTTTTTTGCCTGGAATTCACCACATCGTGGCATTCTTTTGAACTTGAAATTGTGACAATTTCATTTTATGTTTATGAACCGACTTCCACATTCTCAGTGGATACTGTATATAACTGGACGGTGAATCCTATGATATTCAAACGGCAAATCAAAAAAGCGAATATTATTTAGAGATGAAATATTTCTACATTGATCTTAAAACGTTCGAAAACTGTTGCATTGTTTCATTACTGGATGAAATTTGTCACAAATATTGAACTTGACTTGAGGGTTTCAAATGTTTCAACTTGTTCCTATGTCAAATGAACCGTCAACCACACAGAAAGAAAAATGTAATCCTACTTTACAAGTGGATTTACGTTTCCGCATCATTTCTGAAAAAAATATGGAAAAGACTATAGCATCTTTGCAACTATAATGAAATTTACATGAAAATGCGAGCAAAACACGCAGAAACTCAATGGGAATGCATGTTCTAAAGGACATTTACATGAAACTGCATGTGCTCCAAGCTGTCAACACACTTGTTGTTTCGCTCCAATTCCCGTAGGAATTGAATTCCGTTTGCTGCTCGCAGAATATTCTAGCAAGGTAGGTTCTGATCTAAAATCCATCCAAATGTTTGTGAAACGACGGTGTTGAATAGTTGTAACCAATCGTCACTAATCTTTTCACATCGAATGATCTTTTTTTCAGAAACCATAAGAGCCAAAAGGAGCGGGCTAATGCAGCTAAGGACTTAGCACGGAGTAATTTGTTTGTATTCTACAGTCTGCTGTCCAATTCCCGGGGGAACTTCAAAGACTTATGAACAGGTGTAAATATCAAACATAAAATCTACCAATAAAGTATGGATACCTGGTCAAATTTGTGTTTCCTATCTTATTTCGAACATTGCAATCCAATAAGAATTTTGAATTGGGGTAATAAAATGTAAACTTCCGATAAACAACGCAGATGAATGCTCCTGGGATTTTACATGAAGTATGCAGTATCATCACATGCAAAAGGCCGATTCCCTTCTACCCATGTACTTGCATGTAATGCTACATGGATTTTTCTAACTGTGCAGGACGTCATTAAACAGCGGGGTTAAATGCAACATTTGATTATCTTTAATTAATTAATGATTAATGATATTACCCGAGCAGACTTTTATGGCAAAATTATACCTAATTTTGCTATCATGCCTAGAAAGTAAAATGAGGTATCATTTTGCCCGAATAAAGGTGGTACAATGCCAAAATTTGGGTCTCACTTTTCATATGCCGATACCACAATTATACCAACTGTAGGTTTCACTGAAACCTTAATGATACCTCGTTCAACCACCATTTCAAAACGCGTTTTGAGAGCACAATGATGCCAATTTTAGGCTTCGTTGCCTTAACGAGGTGTCAATGAGCTTTCAACACAAACAAAATTTGGTATAACTGTGCAATCCGTGTATGAAAAATGGGATCAATATTGGGGCATTGTTTTACCGTTATTAGGGTAAAATGATACAAAATTTTGCTAACAAAGCATGATAGCGGAATTTGGTAAAATTTTATCATAATTTCAAGTTTCATTGATAACTTGCCCAAGCATACTTTTATGGCAAAATAATGACTAATTGGTGCCAAAATTTCGATAGCAGAGCATGATAGCAAAATTTTGTGCAATTTTGCTTAAAGGCAATATTTTATTTTTTTAATATTCCTGTTCTTTACTAGCCAATTTCCCGAATTCAATTTAATCAATCGCCTTAATTTATACAATAATCTTCGCATCAAAATCTAAATCGTTTTCAAAAACCATTATGTACAAAGTGGAATTGCTAATTCATCAAACACCTGAACCAATTTCAAAACTTTTTAACTTGCCTACATAAAGGCGTTTTAACTTTGTCTCTTGGTACATATATATGTAGAAGTTTTAGGTAAATTAATTTAATTTGAAAAAAAATATGGAATACTTCCACTATGAAAAATTTAAAATGAACAAATTTATTAATCGTTTTTTTTAATAAAATGCGCATTTGTAGAATGCCGCCGCTTCTGAAATAAATGTCAGAGCATAACTTATTAATATCGTCATCCACTATACAATTAACAGGTAAAGTGACATAAATATCAACGCATTACAAAAATCAACTTTACTCGAAAAAGCATTAAAAACCATTAAGAGAATAGCATCTTGCATCTATGCATCAATAAATCAATTAATATATTCACAGAACTTTGCAATGTTCACACTACTGATTTCACATATTATTCTTCAAGACTTCTGTTCTTTATAATTTAAAAAAAAAACACTCTAAGCGAATTAGAGCTTATGTTAATACATTTTCTACTACAGAGCTCTTTAAAAATTTAAGTGTAAAAAGTGTATATTGCAGAATATAAATTATTTCTCACCGAAGTTTTTAGACTTCATTGTGAATTTCTATCGATTGGACTCACAATTTCTTTATTCAAATTTTTGTATTTGAAACGTACCGTAATAACTACATGTTTATTCGATATAGCATTGATAAAAAAGGAACTGCATTTTTGGAGCCTATCATTTTTGCTTTTTGTACTAAAAGCTATCATTGATAGTTTGTACCAATGCATTAAATATGGATTTATAAAACTACAGTCAAAACATCATAATGTGGTTTGAAAAACATATTTTTGCATAAATGAAGGCGATTCTTATTATATACATATTTATTTACCTGTAGGTAATCTTTTATGTATTGATAATATCGCCTGCACTTATGCAACCGTAACTGCTGAGTTTCTTCCTGAGTTCATAAGATTTATCTTCCGTAAGTTTCATAAAGAACAAACGAAACTTTCATTTAAAATACGCGTCAATCAATTATAAAAGGAATAAACTTAAACTCATAATGGAAAACAGCTGTATACAGTTTGCAATAAAAATCTTTTAACAGGAAGACTGGCCACAGAAGACCTTTTTTTATCAATATTCATAGCTTCATCAGCGCTTTTGAGAAGAACAGTCGTCTAGTTTAGATGGTTATGTCGATAAAGATTGGAAACCATTTGAACTTTAACCGATTAGAGCCACTAATATTATACCTGAAATATTATTCTTCATGGTAGATGCAAGATGATTTTTAAACATACTCCTTAAAAATTTTTACACCGTTTGACCGTTGAAATAAAAAAAAATATACGAGGAAGAGTCATTGCAGTTGCAGTAGGGAGTCAAACCCCCTTTTAAAATTTCCCGTTTCTTAAACTTCAAATGCCTGTAGATTTGAATCGTCCTCCTGTCCTATCCATGTTTCCGTCGCATGTTCCTTCAGTCACCCTTCTGGCAACCATCGTAGCTTCATCCGGAATGCGGTTATTTTTTTTTTAAATAAAAAACTGATGACTGTCGATTACAAATTCGCGGAAGAGGAGTTCCGTTTCTGAAACAGAAATTAATATTATAGTGGTTGATGACCAATAACAAAAATAAACTTACCGGGAAGAGTTGTTTTCAGGTGTTTTTGTTTAGTTGATTCTCAAGCTAGAAATTTGTCCGTCTAGCATCCGGAGAAAAAACCGAAACGAGTGAAAGTCAATGATTTTTTTCTGTAATTAAAATAATGTAAGGAATTAAGTGGTTACGAATTTTATTAAGGCTTACTCGACATTGTTTGTTCTTCTTATTACTCTGCAATGCTGACCGCACGTAGAAGCCAAAGTTCCGGGAAGCTCGGTTACAATTACACCGGGTGATTCCTCCGCGTTCGAAGAAGTACGGTAGATCCATGATGACTTGGTTGGACACTTACGGCACTAAAATACTTCCGAAAGACGGTGGAACTACCGAGATCTACATTCGCGACTTTCAGTTCGTCCATCGGTAAACAAGAAAAGTTTGTTTACATATTTTGTTGCACACTACTGTTGGATCAGTAACATCGATTGTATGTCTCATAGTGTTTGCGTTTATTTTTCACTTGCACAGTATCAGTAGCAAATTTCATAAACAAACAAAATCGTCGCCCCGAACGCTGCATATAAATTATTTGACGATTTAATTTGCTTATGAAAAACTAAGTGCTACTGTGCCTGTGGAAAACAAACGAATGCGTTAATGTTTTAAATCAAGATGTATTAAATGAAATGAAAAAAAATCATTTATACTTTGAAATGTTTTATACCAATTGTAAATACTAATTGTACTAAAAAAGGTCAAATTAAGGAAATATTATATTTTTTTTAATTGTTCGATGTTTGTTGTTACCAAATGAGACTATTAATAAGAAACTATAATTCAGGCTATGGATAAGTACATCAACAATTTTGATAATATATTCTAGATCTAAATAGGCTCAAGTAGGGCGTAAATTTTGATTCATTTAATTTTTATAATTGGCTGTAGGTGATTTCAATATTAATGATATCATAATTGTTCAATATAATTTCCGTCGACGAATTTTATAGTATTTTTTCTGTAACAAAAATTTAAGGATTAGTTCTTCTTTCATTTTTTTGTTACTCTCATTAAATCTAGCATATGATTCATTTTTGATAATTATTCTAATTATTTTCAAAGTTTCGCATTGATTGTAACACTTTCTTTTTCAATATGATAAAAAGCATAAACCGAATGTGATATTTTCAGTGTTATAAAAAATAAGAAAATCAAGTATTAATTTTGAAATTAGAGAAAAAAAATTGTATGAGAGATTATTTTAATTTAATTAATTATATGCAATTCAATATTATATATTTATTGAATCAAATGTTCCCGAAAACATTATCAAAATTCATTGATAAAAGTGATGCATTGAAATAACATTTAGCATACAATTGTATGAGTTACGAAATTTTTTTTTTTCAATATTACACCTAACTTAAACAATGCGTGCTGTGTTTTTATTGATTTTACATTTTCAAAAAAAAAACATCCGTCATCTCGAATAAATTATACCTTGATTTGGTCTCAGTTTGCTGTACAAATTGTATTACCTCACAGTACAATCTTGAAACATCGTTTTGTTCACAATTCAGTTAATAAAAGCTGTCTTGGTTTACTATAACTTGAAACCCCACTAAGATAAATTTTTATTCTCTGTTTGTATTCAGTATACGCCGAAACGAAAATTATTAATATAAAATAATAATACCTTAATGATGTCTAGTTTTGCTGTGACTATAAATCAATTCTAAATAATGCGCGCACTATGCTAGTAATGCCTGAATTCCTTGATTCCTTGATCCTTTAAGTTCAAACACCTTATAAAATTCATTTTCCGTCGCAGAAAACTCAATGCCAAATCATGATCTCACTTTTCCTATCTATTGTTAAATAATTATCTTCAACTATTTATTACGAAGAAACTGTCGGTGAATTTTAAGTTTGAGAGAAAAATTGAAAATATTGCTAAAATTTAAATCGCGCTTTTCTCGTTTGCACGTTTTTTCACATGCGACAATTTTTCTTGGAACGGCAAAGACTCATTTTCAAAATAATGATACCTTAATGATGCCTATATTTGCAATCACTGAAAAATCAGCCCTCAAAATGCGCGGTAACGAACAAATTTGCTGTTTGTGTTCAGTAAGATTAACTTATCACCGAAATAAATCTGATTTTTCAACACAGAAAATTGAATACCATATCATACTATCATTTTGATCTCACTTTTTCGTTCTATTGTAATGAATGAAACCCAAATGATGCCTTGTTTTGTTATCATGAAAAAAACGAAACCAAATAATGCTTTCATTTTGGTCTCAATGCCTTATTTAGGTGTTTATTTGGCATAAAATATCAACACTTTGATGCTTCAATGAAACCTAATTATGCCATCGGGAAAAATGCGATACTAAATTTTGTTATCATTTTGGCATTGATAGCTCATTTTGGCTACTGTTTGCTATCGATTCAGGCATCAAAGTCTGCTCGGGTACCTACAAAATTTACATTGATTTTATTATTCATGTTTCACATCACGAGTTCGTCAACATTGAAATTTCATTCATCCAAACATTTCTTTTTATGTTTTCGACGTGTTTCGATCACCGTTTGATTATATTTTGGGATTTTTTTTTGTTGATATTGTTCGGTGAAATAAATGACTAGGTGCTTTGTTCTTTACGTTTCGATTTACTTTTACTTTTCAATCATCTTCAGATCTACAATAAAATATTTAAAAAATATTTAAACTTATTATGAAATAAATTACAATACTGCTCGTACACTAATTTCTATTCCCCTATCTATCCGCATGGGGCCACAGAAATAGACTGATCTCGATCAGCTGTTGGCGCAGTGTTTCTTGGTGGTGGTTTTGCTGGTTTGCGTTTCACCCAGCATTCTCGAAGCTTCTGTAGCAGTCCGGAGGCGACTCGGAGGAGATTTCATGTGTGTACGACGGACTGCTACAGAAGCTTCGAGAATGCTGGGTGAAACGCAAACCAGCAAAACCACCACCAAGAAACACTGCGCCAACAGCTGATCGAGATCAGTCTATTTCTGTGGCCCCATGCGGATAGATAGGGGAATAGAAATTAGTGTACGAGCAGTATTGTAATTTATTTCATAATAAGTTTAATTATTTTTTAAATATTTTATTGTAGATCTGAAGATGATTGAAAAGTAAAAGTAAATCGAAACGTAAAGAACAAAGCACCTAGTCATTTATTTCACCGAACAATATCAACAAAAAAAAAAATCCCAAAATTTCTTTTTATGATTTCAGCAAGAAGATTTTTTTGTAATATTTTTTACCCCTAAATGTATGCAGCATCCAAACGATTTTTCATAACAGCTTAATTGATAGAAAAAATTTATGTAATTAGATTAGATTATTAGGTTAAATTAGACTTTTCATTGTAAACTAGATAAGAGAGGTTTTTTCATTAAAACCAAGTTTGTTGCAAGTATCCTTTTTCCGAGTTTGGTAAAAATCGCATGTTTCAAGAAAACTTAAAATAACTGAAGAGACCAATAGTTTTTCCAACTATGTCAATTTAATGTCCCATTAATCTTAAAACTTTTGATGCATAAGAGGTGTGAACTAGTGTGAAGTTCTGTTGACATAAGTTTTTTAGAAGCCATTAAAGTTGACGGTATCAATAAAGTTATTAAAAAATTCTAAGCCTCATAAGGTGAAAACCGCATTCCTGGCATCACGGTCATAGGAACGGGGTGGTTTTGGGGGTTAAACCCTCCCCCCCCTATGAGGGTCCATCAAAACAAGTGAGGTATTCTACTTTACACTCAAAACTTGTTATTTTTTATCAAATTTTGATGATGGAGTACCAAAAACATGGTTATTCGGTAGTAACAATCTTGACTCAGAACTGATATTTAAACCTTAAAAACTTATCCAAGGCCAACATTCAGCAACAGTTTTCAAAATTCTCTCACTTAAAATAAGATTTAACTCGTTTCAGAGATTCTGGTTTCTTATAATCAAAATGATTATTGTATTTGTGTTTTCATATTTCGGATTATGTATTCAGTTTAGAATGGTTGATTTTCAGTTCGAATCAGTATTAAAAAAAACCTGTGTTTGAAAATGTCCTTTAAATTTGGTTTTACATTTCCTTCTCAATTTCATTTATGATTTTCGAAATTCATTCGCATTTTTTTAACATTTTGTTAAAAAAATTCCGAATATGAAAAACAAACTTAGAAATCATAGGCAAAAATTAAAGAAATTGCTAGTCATTTCATATGTTTCGGCGCATTGTTCAACAAAATTTAGCCGGTCAGATCACCCGGTTTTACCCGGACTTGCCCGGATATTTAATTTAAAAAAAATGGAATGCGCCCCAGTTGCACAAGTTTTGTTAAAAATTGTCCTGATTTTGTTCAGATTTATTAATTTTTTTTTTTTTTGAAAATCGAACAAAGAATTCAAATCGCATCATTATAATTTTTAGTTTAGTCAACCAAAAATAAAATTTTTCAGGCTGGATTCATTAAAATAAACATAAACGATTTTTTGAGTGTCTGATATACGATTCGGAATCTGGTTCTTCGATGAAAAAATAATAATTGAAATGGTTTTTTTGTTTAGTAGTTCTTGAATTTTTATCAAATTTTCCTGGATATTCCCGAATTTTTGTTTGAAAATTTGGAAATAGAATTCCTTTTTTTACTTAAAAAATCCGAGACTGATAGCCGTTAAAAAAATCTTTAAAAAAAAACAACCAAAATAGTCGTCGTTCCATTCATAAAGAAATAGAATTCCCGAATTTTGCCAGGTTTTAAATATAACAGCCTGGATTTGCCCTTCCCGGATATGAACGGGAGAACTTCTGAAAATCTTAAGCTAAGTTCGCCAGTTTTTAATGCAAATTTTAAGATTTCAACCATCGATGAATGTAAGTTTTCCTATTTTTATTGCTTAAGGATTCTTTATAGAAATCCTTATCATTAATTGAAGGTTTGAGAATGTATCCTCAAAAGTAACTATAGAACACGAAAAATATTTATGTAGAAGAACTTAAATATGATTAATCAAATAGTATTAGAAAATAAAATATTCTTATTTTTTTTATTCATGCATTGTTTGAGCAAAAATGTCATAGAATAAATTAGGTCACCAACCCCCTTATGAGCCAGTTCTTTTTACGGCCCTGCCTTGTACTATTAGTTGAGATTTGAAAACAAATGAGAATCGCTAAAAGTCAGTTCTGGTAACAAGGGTTTGCAACAATTAACACATGAATTAATCTTCATATTTTCATCGTTTGCTCTTGGAAAATATCAGAAGATTTTTTAAATCTGCAACTCAACTTTATTTAACGTTTTTGCTCTTTAAGCTGATTAAGAAGTGGTAATAAAACTCAGAATAGTTTTTTACTAGTTTGCATGGATTTCACAAAAGAAATGGCTTTCAATTTAGATTTCAATAGCATTTTGTTTTTTGAAAAAAGTTAGGGTGCAATACTGAATAAGCAGCTCATGAACCTTCAAAGCCCAAAAATTGATGTTTAAAATTTTTAAGTTTATTAACTTTATCAAACTGGAGCCTGAATTTATTTTTTCGCTTAAAAGGCACACATGCTTATTAGAGTGCCCCAAATGACTTGTAAATATTTGTAATAGTTTAGGCTTTGTCTCCTAACTGGAATGTCGTACAAAGATCAAATGTTCTAGAAAAATGTGCCAAATGGAACATAACAGCAATGGTTGAAGCTCAAAAAATTTTAACAAAATAAGTTTTTGGGTTATAGAACTTTGTTTGAAAAATTTCACAAAATGTGACTTGAAGATATTTTTTCATCATTTTAAAATGTTCCTCACATGGAAATATTATAACAAAAATATTTATTCCAATACATCAATCTTGCGAGTGTTAAATGAACTTCAAAATACAATATATCAAAGCGATGGAAAACTCCCAACATTTTTCAGAAAAAGTTTTCTAAAATGTTGATTTTGGGTACAATTGATCCCAAATGTATGGGTACAAATGATCCCGGTATATTCTTCTTCTCAATGGATCGTGGTCATTGCTGATTACGAGATTACTAATATTTATCCAATAGCTAATATTAATCCATCAATTATCTGAAGAAAAGAGCTAAAATAATTGATTTTCTCTTGTTTATAAAAAATTGCGCCCGTAAGTATGCAATGTCATAAGGGTTGAGAATAAGCTATAGAATTTTTTTTTCTGACAATTATAGATTGTGAAATGAGAACAAACATGACCAAAATAGTCAATTAACATTCTATCTTGGGGTTTTGTTTGATTTAACTTAAAAAATATCGCATTTTTTTACTCCCACGAAAATGCTTCTAGTTCATCAACGGGTTCAAGTATCGTTCTAATTTTAGGAGTATAGAAACGTGAAGTTACACGCTGTCAGAAAATGTAAAAGAGTGCGAGTTGCTAAATTTTTCCAAAAAGATATGGTGAAAATAAGAAAAGGGGATCAAGTATCCCCACTCTCCCCTACTAAATGGAGTAAAGCATATGAGTCAACAAACAATTCATCTTATGCTTTAACTAAAACACATTCTGTACTGAAAAAAATATTACAGAACAATTTCGGGCTACAACACATTATGTTTTATAAGTTCTCGACCACTAAAATCAGCGCTGGTTTAATCTTTAGGGTTACACTTAAATGTCGTTGGGGGAAACTAAATTCAAATCTCTTTGATTTTTTTTTATAAGCCTTCAAGTCCCCTTTTTAAGAAAAATGTTGCAATGAATAAAGGCTTAACGATCATAAACCTTAACACAACGCATACAATGAATATCGCAGACTTGTAAGTTGTAAATAAATACTATATGTGCAAATCACTTGACCAGATAGCTAGAGATTTTGGAGTGGGCTTGACCATTCGTTGTTGATAGTGGAATCGAAAACATTCTACATAAAAGCAAACCCGTCAACGGAAAACAACATCAGCAAATATGCGGTAGAAGAAATGAAAAGGAGTGCTATATCATACAACGTACCCCTCCTAGACAGAGCAGAATTGCAGCATCCGACAGGCCATCCGGAAAAGGACGTCAGCTTTGGTTCGACGATGCACATCCGTTTTGGTTTCGCTCGTCTGCTTCCATTCTACCATGTGATGGCATTCGGCCGGTCATCGACAAGCGCAAATATCGAGATATTGAGCACTTTTGCTGCTAGTCGGTATAAAGACTTGTCCCGATTACTGCAAGGCAATAAGCACAAGCTCAGCTCAACTCGGCTCAGTGTTTGGTCCAGTCCAGTCCAGTCCAGGCTCGTTAACTTTATCTCGTTCTCCAGGCCATTCTAAGCCGTTGCCCACCCTCCTGACCTGATGCCATGTCACGGATGGATCGCCTCTAGGACGCTCGACGACGCTGAGCCACTGTTAATGATGCATGGGTGACATGGGTCGAATGATGGTGATTAGCTTGTTTCTCTCTCCTGCTTTCTCTTTAGTTCTATCGCGTTCCCCTTTTCTCTTCCGGAGTAACAGCGTAGTAAAATCAGCTATGTAATATTATGACTTGTTTCTGATCATGTGTTTACGCTTCAAAGGGCTATGATTTTGATTCCTTATCATAGCATTTATCAAATTCAAAACATTTAGATAACTTCCAATAGAATGTCTTAAATAATTTTCAGTTGTTGTTCTGAGAAAATAAATTATACCTGAAAAGTTAATAGAGCAAGCCCAAGAAAACAAAAACGAGTACAAAGAATATAACTTATAGAAAAAAACGGAACAGCACATAAAAACGGAGAAATTTTCTCCCTCTTTTTCTCAAGCAACGATTTCCCTTTATCATCCAAATGAAAAATAAATGGAGTTACTAACTAACAATTTTTATGTAGTCTAATTATTAATCAATGGTAACAAAATCTTGATGACGTATTTTCCACATTTTATACAAACGTTTCAAGTTTTGATTCCCAAAAAATAAAATCAATCAATAGATGTCCAAATTTAAACCAATTACGATGAGTGAATACACTTTACCTGGTTTGACGGATTCATTTAATGATATCACTTGAAAATAACTTTAAAAAAAGTAAGTTTTCTGACTGCGTCAATGGAATGTCCTTTCAACTTCAAAATTTTAAATCCTTAAGCCTTATGGTTTTCTTTGGGCATAATTTTTCTAGAAGCCATTGGTGTTAATTAATGTTGCATATTATCCTAGTTGACGGTACCATATGTTTATGTTTTACGGTCCTATCTCAACAATTTCAAACAACTGAAACGTAAGTTATGATTCAATTCTGCCAAGAATCAGAATCAATTTAAAGTAAAAGATTCCGCGATTTGACAAAAAAAAAAATTCTACAAGAATAAAAGGGGAACAAAAAATCTATACTGAGGTCTATTTTTCAGACAATTTTCGAAAATTTGTACCTAATTTTTTGTCTATTAAGTATGATGTTGAAATTATAAACATTTGAAATATACACCAGCTAAAAATGGAAATGTATGTTCTTAGGCATTTTAACTAAAATTTTACTTTTTTTGTTTCGATCATAGTCGTTTTATCATTTTTATGGCATTTGCGAGTTTATGTCAACGTTTCAGTGGGCGAAAAGTTATTGAAAAACTTATCCGGTACAACTGTGTTCGATTACTCTTGGGCTCGAACTCGACATCGAACATCGACTCAGGAGGCAACTGACTTGCCGACTGAGTTATATCACACACACGCCTCCTAAAATTTATGACTTTGGCGCTTATTCAGACTTAAATTTCAGAATAAAAGTTTAATACATAATCATACCTACAATCAATTGTTTTCAGGTGAGATTCAAATCTAGAAAAATTTCAATTCAATACTGAAGGTTCGAAATAATTTTGCAAATATACTAAGCGAATTGATAAGAGCGTTATAAAAACACAATGCATTGAAGACTAAGAAAGCAATAAGATATTGAAAATTTTGAAAAATGGTAATTTTTTTTTTAAATTGTTTTTTTATTGTTAGTTTAATTTGTATTATTTCTCTTGAAAATGCAGTTTGAGGCAGAGTTAAGAAAAATAACGAAAAGGTTAGATGTTCTTGTATGACATTTTAATTTATAATTCAAGTTCAATTATCATAAACAAAACTTATACTAAGAACAACCTTAAATCTCAAGTACCATAGAACAAATTGCCAAATCTGAAAGCAGAATCTGGATATCTGAAACAGATTTTAGATTATATTTAGATTTAGAACTTAAATACAAAGTCAAGAATTAGAATTTTGAAAATGAATTCAGGAGCTGGATTCTGCATCAGAAAAAATCACTATTTTAACATATGTAAATAAGGGTGTCCCAAAATTGCATGACGTCGGGGAATCGGGGAACTTTTGTTTGAGGCCAACTACAAAAATCATATTTAGATGTTCCACAAACGCGATCTTTGAAAAAATCCGCTTTTCATAGATTCAATTTTTTAAAATTCTGAATCCTACAATTTTCACAAAATTTAAATATTTTTTCGGATTATTGATTTTTTTAAATTTCAGACTACACGTAAAAATAAATAAAAATCATCCAAATTTATTTCACTGCATATCTGTGTATCAATGCATACAATGTATGAAATGCGTGTGACACGGAATAACTTTTTTGGTATAGTTCCAATCTTGATGCGTCTGAAGGTGAAATGTTTTTTTAAATTTAAATTGTTGTAAAATTAACATCAAAAAGCAGTCGATTAATAAGGAAAATTCTGATAATTCTCTTAAATCATCTTACCGAACTGCAAGTGTTATGATTTTTAAGTAGGTATTGATTAAGTTGCATTTGATCAATTATTCAAATAAATAATATCCTAAACATTCATAAAATAATCCTTTTAAATACGTTGATACAAACAATATACTTTGTGCAGCTAAGTTTAAGTTAGCAAAATCTGCATCTTTTGATGGCACCGATTTTTTTTTTCTAAATTCAACGCAAGGTATTCATTTTTGTTAGTAAGTTAAGACTAAACATATCGACATTTCGTATATACCTACCTAATTATACCGCCAGGGGTCAAATGACCCCTAAAACTTTCTCCGCTAAAACTCTCTTGTTTTCCAACCTATTTTTACAAAATTTATAGTTTCGGAAAGCTTGCAACGTGACTTAGATTTGGTTTGCATACAATATTCAGCGACGATCATTTATTTTGAAGTTATTCAAAGTCGAAGAAATTCTTGTTGAAAAAACATTCTTCGTGAAAAAGGATGTAAGTCAGTTATTGAGTGCTCGAAAAATTCACTTAGTGCCTGAGAAACCTGAAGTTAGAACTACTGTGCAACATACAATGAAAATATTTTTTTTTTAAATTGCTTTTAATCGTTGCCACAAAAAATGTAAAAAAGTGATTTAACAACCGCACTTTTAATGAATCTACCGCCAGAGCTGTTCCATTCAAAATAGAAACTTTCTGAAAAGTGAATTGGAAAGTTGACGCAATTTGTGACATTTTGACATCTTTAGATTTATAAAACACGAAACACAGAATTTGTAATGACTATCCAAAGGTAACTGTTTTCAGAAATTTTATCAATTTGCATTTTTTGAAAATATTCTTACATCCATATTCTGCAGTGTACTGGATTTTGAGTATTTACAGCCTTTTTCTGGAAGCGTGATTTTTTAAATTTCTTTGACTTTAAGTAACTTTAAAATAAATGATTGTAGCTGAATATTATCTGACAAAAATATTTGAGTCACGTTACAAGCTTTCCAAAACTATAAATCGGCTGAGTAACAACCCAAGCAACCAAAAGTCTCATATCTACTTAAAGTCGTTCCTCCAAAGTTCGAATTTCGCTGAATAAAGGTTTCAAAGAGAATTGGTACTAAATTTTCTCGAATGTGAGCATGAAAGTTACAAAAGGTTCCTCAAAAAGCCTTCTATGGACTTGAAGTTCCAAAAAGTTCCTCACATAGCCTTTTTTGTGACATGTCAATCGCACCCACACAGTATAAAAGTTAGAAATTAGGTCTCAAATAGCCTTATGTGAACTTCAAGTTCCAAGAAGTTTCCCGATTACCCTATTTTGTGACATATCAATCGCATTCACACAGTATAAAAAGTTACAAATTAGGTCTCAAATAGCCTTCTGTGTACTTCAAGTTCCAAGAAGTTCCTCAAGTAGCCTTTTCTGTGACATGTAAATCGCATCATTCAGAATAAAAGTTACAAATTGGATCTCAAATAGCCTTCTATGGACACGAAGTTCCATAAAGTTCCTCAAATAGCCATTTATGAGACATGTCCGCCATTCCATATCATGAAATGTGAACGAACATCACAAAAGGGCATATAATAAATAAATCATTTTTTTGGAGCTTGGAAATTATTGAAATGTATAATTTTTTATGAAATTTCAACTCAGAACAACTTAAAGCTAACTCGCAAATGATTGTTTTTGAAAAGAGTAAATATTTTGACTTCATAAAATTTCGTCCAACTGTATTTACTTACCACGAATTTATCACACATTGAAAGTCAGTTGAAGCAATTCATTGATTAAATATCAAGATTAAATCAAGAATTTGTATTATTTTATGCTTAACAGTTATAAACATGGAATTTCATTTTTTTAAAACCGATATTATTTTAACGGATGATTGATTTATACGCCGTTTCGTAATGTTTGTTAGTAATAATCAACATGCGTCTTTGCTGTTGGCCGCTGGTTGCCCTTGCGGGTATTCTAGGAAGCTTATAACCACTTCGAATTTTAGTTGCCGGAAAGGCAACATCTAGGCGTGGCGTCGTGGCAGCGTGTTCGGCTATCATCTCGGAGGATGGGGTTCAAATCTGGTACCAGGACTAATTTTTTTCATTAGGTTGTTTGATTGCTTGAGTAAGCAAATCAAATAATTGTGTAGCAGAACTGGCGTGCGTGCCGGCATGTATCGAACAAAATTAAAAACGAAGCAACTAAGTATGATCAATTGAGGGAGGGGATGGGAGGAATAAAGATGGATGCCGAGAAACCGGCAGCACCACATGTGCTGGTGATGACCAAAATAAGAGAGGAGAGGAGAATTTTTTTTTTCGCTGATTAAACGTTTACTTGTGGGCTGAATAGAAGGCCGTTCAAATCTGTTATGGAACTTCAAAGTTTCAATAAGAACTTAAATTTTGGGCTGAATAAAAGGAACTTCAGCACATTGATTAGGTTGATTAAGCTGTGTTCGACCTTTTTAACGAGACTTTTGGTTGCTTGGGAAGAGAGTTTTAGGAGAAAAATTTGCAGCATTTGACCCCCGCACAGTGGTTCAAATCCCCAAAAAGCCGGAAAAAACTCCATTTTGAGAGTCAGCGACAACCAAATTTTATATGTTGGAATCGATTCTCCAATATTCTAGGAACGTTATGATGTATTTAGATATTTTCTAGGACCTTTTTACACCTTCTATGAAACAAACATGAACGACAACTTTAACGCAAGAATTAAAAATAGGTTTTTTTTATTCTCAGCCCAAAACAACTTAAAAAAGCATTTAAATTTTTAAAAATGTATACATGTTTATACAAAAGTGATGTATTCTAATCTTATTCACAGTTTAGAGATAAAAAAAAACGTCTTTAATATCATGAACTAGTAAAGTTTCGCTTCATTGGAAACCCAAAATTAGATGAAAATTTTTTTCGATTTATTTTATTTATTTTTTCGGAAGCAAAAATAAAGCTTGTGCTGCCGATCGCCGTGGTAAATTATACACCGTTAAATAGGTGAAAGCCTCATCAAAAACATATCTTAAAATCAGCTGCTAGTTTTTGCTATATTTTGAATACGATGTCATTGAGTGGAACGCTGTTTGATTTAAAAATGCAAATTTTAAAGTATTTGTACAGAGTTAACCAAGCATCGTTTGCTTCGATACTAATGCAAATTCACCTAAAAACATCAGTTTTAATATTTATCCAACTAACCTAGAGGAATTTAGGAGCCCATACTTAATTTTAACAAAAATATTCATAAATAATTGAACAATATTCAATTTCCCACTATAAAGCTCAAACCCCGTTTTGGCAATTATTGAAAAATAGCAAACTTTAAAAAAAAAATTCCAATTTATTATTTTTTTCACCTTTCTGCCTATAATCTTTAACAAAATAGCTTTTTATTAATTTTTTCCCACTTTTTTTTTTAATTTTGAACCACTGTGCCCCGGGGCGGTATATAAATGTTCACCGCATACCTTTTATAGAAATCTACAAACTTTAAAAAAATATATAATAATGAAAAAGTACGTGCATTTTGAAAACGAAAATTGTCATTAAGAAAATTTTGTTAAATATTGAATTGACGGATTTTTATTATTTGATGGAAATGTTTTCGGCGTGATCAGCCTTCGGAAGACTGACTTGACTTGACTTACCAGTCAATAGGAAAATTTAATAAAAAAATATTTTCAGAAAATAAGTAGCTTGCTAATTTAAAATTTTGATAAAAATCTGGATCATTTTTTTATAGGAAGACTGCAATCCTAAAAGAATATTAAAAATATATAAAATACTAGCAGACCCGGTAAACTTCGTCTTACCATGTTAAACTTGGCGTCCATTTTCAATTTTTCCTAGTTTTTTTTTACATTTCCCTTTTTTCCCTTTACTCGAATCGTCCCGCTTAATTCTATCAAAATTAAACCAAAGAATTTTAACTCAACGGGTCTTTTAAAATCCAATTTTTGTTACTTGTTCCAGAAATAACTGTATGTTGATAATATGTATGTTCCATTTGCTGTATTCCATTTATTGATTTATTCCGTTTTGTTCGAGTTCACAATAAGGTTCAAACCGAAATAAAAGGTATCTCATTTATTGGAATATATTGCCTATGAATCTTTGAAAATTTTTTGAAGTGTTTTCCGAATATTTTGCCTAACGCAGCGCTTTCAGCTCCCAATTAGCTTTGGATGGTGTATTTTTAAGAGCTGAATAATTGAAACACATAAGAAACGATTTTTTACTAACCATTTTCAAACAGCTTTTTATTCATCATCCTCATGCTTCAAAGCAGTTTGAATTAAAGTCCATATTTTCACCAAAATCATTTCCAAAAAGTTTCGCCTGATACTTAAGTTATAGATTTTACACATTTCAACTTAAAATGTTCCCAAACAGCATTTGTCATGGCATTAAATCTGACGATTTTGTATACTGCAAATTCCTTTTTTTTATTCAAGCAAAAAATGCAAATTAGTTCATTTGATTCCATCTAGGATTATGTTATATTTTTAAGATTAATAACATTTAATTGAAAAGCAGATTTTTTAAAATTTAATAGATCGAAATGAAATAATTTGTTCAAGCTTTTATGGTTTCGTGAGTTCATTTAAAAAATGAAACATAGGGGCTAATGCAAACGAATATCACCACAGTTCAACTTTCATATTTTCTGAAAAAAATCATATTTTCAAAAAAAAAAATAGTAATGTTGACAAAAAGAAATATCGAAGTACATATACATTTGTATCATTTATTGGGGCAAGTTATAACACATAGGTCTTTTTCAGATGCGTCTGTGAAAAGACTTTAAAATGAATTTAATACTTGTTCTTGTTTGTCTGTTTTATCAACTTTCATTGATATATACTAAGTTTTCTCCGGAATAAATTAATGCTTGGTACTTCAATTTCACTGAATGCTGTTCAACCAAAAGACCTTGATTTGCAAAGACCTTTATAATAATTTTGAATATCCGCTTCAGACTCAACACTCGGGATATCCTTTCTGGCCATTTTGGAGATAAAATTCTTGAATTGTATATGTTTCATTGCTAAATGGCGCGTTTTCACTTATTCCACAAAAGAAATTACATGAATTTATATTACTTTTAACACTTTCAGGTCATATTAAAAGTTCATCATAAAAATCTGCTGCCCCTGGAATATCAATCACAAAAAAACTTTCCAACAAAAAAGTGAATTAAAAGTCTCTTCTATGTAGCCAACATACAGTACCGTTCATAATTGTAAAGAAATTGGAAGCACGCGCACTGTCACTTCGACTGTATGTTAAACAAAAACATACTTTTCATGTTAAGTTCGTACTTGAATTGTGTGTAAACAAACAGTAAACGTGTAAACAGTTTTTTGATGAATGATTTTAAAAAAAAGAGTTGAGTTTATTTAATCAGATAGTTTTTTTTTGGCCCAACAATTTTTAGATGAAGAATTAATGTATACACTTTTCGTAAAAGTTGAAAGTTTGCATTTGCTCTAGTTTGCTCTCTTAATTGAAAATTCTTCCGGAAAATTCATATCCTCACTTTTTGTTATAGAAAAGTAGATTATTTTATTGATAACTTCAACTTACGTTTGCAAAAAATCAAAAAGTTCATTCGGCCTTTAAAAACTTCAATCCTATCTAATCTATTTCAAAGAACAGACTCTCGTTCAGTTAATGTGTCCAGCGTTCTAGGCGTATCGGATTATACGAAATTGAATGTAAAGCTTCCCAATTTCTTATTTTCAAACGTCCAAAAAGTGTCATTATTTTATATTTATCATTACCAAATTCATATCTTTTGACAACAATTTACTACTTAAATTAACACGAATTAAAAATTGTTTTTATATTTGAAATCGTTTATATGGTTTTGATTCGATCGATAAAATATCAATCCGTGTCACATCTGGGCGTCATTTATTACCATGTGCTGTGTACAAATAAGTAAGGAAAAAACACATCTAGGTTGCATATCGGCCCAACGTGCATAAGAAATATAGGTTCTTGGTTGAGAAATAGGCGCCTAATTTTTAAATTTTTCCAGCGATCAATGAACAGTATGCTTTGGTTACTATTATCTTGCAACGACGTTTGCTAGCGACGCCTCGCCCATGGAGACGAAAAACAAACCCCTCGAAGAAAAGAAAATCTCTAAAAATGGATGCTGGCCTGACTTTTCAATTTCAGATTTTGGCAAAACAAATATTATATGTTTTATTCGATCAGCAAAATGTCAACCTGAGTCACATCTAGGCGTCATTCATAACCATGTGAGCTAGAAATCAAGAACAAAAAAAAATCACATCAAGACATCATATCGCCACCACTTGAATTGAAAATATGCTTGGTTGAGAAATACGCGCCAAAATATTCTCACTGATCAGTATGCTATGCCATAGTTACTATATTCTAACGACGTCAGGTCGCGACGCCTCGACCTTGGAGACGAAAAACAAACCGCCCAAAGGAAAAAACAATCTCGAAAAAATGGAAGCCATGACTTTCATTTCATTCAAAAAACTACAAATTTAATAATTACGGACAATTGATGCGACTTTGTGTTGTTTTTATTCGATATAAACCGATTCGCATGGCTACAGAATATTCTAAAAATAATTTCATTCGAATCGTTTGGGTAATTTCGGAGGAGTAGTACTACAAACACCGTTACAAGAGAATTTTATATAATAGATATGAATTTTGAAAAAAATATTGCTCTAGAATTAGTAAACATCAAATCTTTGAAAAGTAGACTTTTTCAAAGATCGCGTTTTCAGATCCTCTTAAAAAAAATTTGTTTGGCCGCGTACAAAAGTTTTTTCTCCACAATCTAACTTATCCTTTGGAGGTTGAGCCTCCAGATTCCTAGACATCATGCACCCTAAAGAATTTATTTGCAACGTTCATTTTACATTCAGGCAAACGATCTATCATTTGAATGTGAGGAAGAATGTTCTTAACGGGTTAAGCTCCTATCAAAAAGAAAAAAAAATCATTGGAATGTGAAATCATTATTTATCTGAAGTATCATACTTTCTGGTGTATGACAAAGTTCATAAATTTTAGGGACCAATACTAGGGAGGTGCTTGCATTAGATCAGGCCACAAACTTTGTTTTCAAATTTTTCTTCGCCGAAAATTCAGGAGCTATGTCTGTTCGTTTCTTAAGAGCTTATTTCTAGTTTTGTTGTCAATGGTGGTCCATAAGAGTATATCTCAGCTGTTATGTTATAACTATGTAATGACAGACAAACTGACGTTATGCTTCCATTTTAAAGATTAGTTTTCGAATTTGATTTGATAAGGTCGTATGAGCCACCCGACTTATTTCGGGAAAATTGCTGCTGAAGTTTTGTTACACATTTTCAAATCTTGTTTTTCAAATGTGACTCAGAATTGTTTGAAAAATTGGCATGCGATACAATAATAGATAAGAAATATGCCAGAGAGAGAGAGAGAATTTTTTTGTGATGGTCCCACGGCCCATTTGGGTTCTTCCTCCACCCCATACGCTTCTTTAAGAGTTGGAGGGACTATTTATCCTCTGGATAATTGTTTACAATATCTGATCAATTTCTGTACGACTTGTTCGTTTTACTCTCGCGTATGTTCATCACCGCATTTTCTATCTGATACTTCGCCAGATCTTAATCACATTCATATGATCCATTCTAGGATTTGTCATTGTTTCAGATTGACGTATGTTGGATGAACGTATTGTATTGTCAGTTTCTTAAAGACATTTAAGTTCAAACTGTCTTTGATGATCAGCGGCAGGCTATTATACATTTTCAGTCCATTTTAGAAAACATTATGCTTATTTCTGCTAATTTGCTTCAAGTACTAAATTCCTAAAATTGTAACATATTATGATTCCTCTGGGGTATGACTCAATTATTGGCAAAAGTAATTTGAGGAAATACTTCCTGCGGTAATTTCTCAAACATCTTAAAAACAAGGATTAAAGAAAGTGGATTTACGTTTGAATCCCTGAAGCGTTGTCTGCGGGTGATATGCGCTCTACAGAATTGGTAAGAGGGCCTTGTCCAAGTCTATTAACATTGGAATTTAGGAGATGGCAGGAAGATTAACATATGTGCTACAGATTGGAATCTTTGCTGCGAGGGACTGTGAATCAGGTTCCTATTCAACTGGAAATGGCCGATTACTAGCTGTGACTCTGATAATCTTTCAAGGGGTGCAGTCACCGCAGAAATATGTTGGCTGCCACTATTCGGAGAAAAATTATCAGACTGAAAAAAAATTCAGACATAAAACTAACGATTATTGCACTTACCCAGTAACAAAATGAAGAAAGTTATTTCAATGCAATAATCAGAACCACCTTTTTAAACGATTCCCGTTGAAATAAATGGACATCTTAGCACTCAGCAATTAAATTCGCATCACGGCAATCCAGTGCTGCGCAAAACGTCGTTAAAACCAAATTGCACTAAAAATGAGAAAATTTGTAAACGTCTTAAATTCAAATCATGTTCTCAAATTTATTTATCAAATGAAACCATATTTTTACCTAACGTAGAATACACGTTTTTCAATCGTTTCCAGGGTAGAACTCAATTTTGTTTATGTTGGCTCATACGGCCTAATCAAAACAAACTCATGAGTCACGTTATTTTGCTTTAGACGCTTGTGATATACATAGCTCAGTTGAATATCCGCGAGTTCAAGCCCAAGAATGAACATCGAACACAGTTGTACCGGATAAGTTTTTCAATAACTGTCCGCCAATTGCAACGTTGATATAAAGTCGCGAAAGCCATAAATATGGTAAAACTTCTATAAACAAAAACTATAAATCACAAAATAATTTTTTGATCATAATGCCAATCAGCACGGAAATTTCAGACGAATTAAAACTTCATGTTATGATAAATTAGACTGTTTATTCATATATGAATATATCATTCTGTTACATCTAAAGGCTCGGGACATTCTGTCAGCTCGGGTAAAATCGCTCATGCTGCACTCGACGAGTTGTTTTAATTCAGGAATGCTGGTTCCTGAGAACCGCTATCGCATTCATGACGCACCAAAGTCAAAACTCTACCGGTGCTCGCTAACTTGCCGGTCCGTGTCGTTCTTCGTCGATCGTTATTACTTTAAAGCACCACGCGATTCCAACTATCTGTATTCCATTCACGGCGCGTCACCATCTCGACGTCGTCGATGTCGTTGTCGTCGTCGTGTATTCAATTATGTAGCATGACTGATGAAGAGCACTCACTCTCGCTCACACTCTGCTGCAGTCAATAAAAGGCAAAAGTATCGAATGGTTAAAAACATGACTCAAACAAAACACGTCTTCGCGATACGATAATGAACGAAAAATAAACTTGACAACACTGGCTTTGTGGATCACATCTTGGTCCGTGCCAAAAGCGAAAAGCGAAAAAAAAAAAAAAACACGTCTGGACGCTGCTGTTGTCTTCTTATTTGCGCGTTTGTATTAGTCCACCCATCATACATATGAAGGTTCGTTATTTGTTTTCGTTGTTTTCCCCCTTCTTCCGCACGTACCTACCAAATCGAAAATATTTCATATGAAGGATAACAAAAACACCAACGCCACCGCGTGAGCTAATACACCCAGAGTTGGTATTGGCGTCGTCGTCGTCGTCGTCTTTTTGATCAATGTGTAATGCGCCGCTTGGCCGCATGGGTGACTTGTTGTGGGACGCGACGCTTCGATGGTGTTGGTATAGAGACAGAAACTCAGATTATGCCGAAGAGAGCTGCATAGGAACAATTTAACTGGCAATCTGAAAGACCGGAAAGTTGTTTAGTGGGTGCGATTCGTTGTGGCGGGCCTGGAGTACGCGAGGATGAGGTAATCAGCAGAGTAGTCAGATAGGTTTAATTTTTTTTCAAAATGTTGATACTAAAATTTGAGGTTGGCGGAATTCATTTAGATTCCGTACTGATATGAGAAGAATTTTCAATCGTATATATACAAATAAAATTCACCTGATATTACCACACAGCAAAAAATTTCTAAAAGTATACGCAATCTAAAACACGGGTGATCTATTTTTTCAGCAGTGTAATCCAAATAAGATGTAATTTCAAACTCTTTTTGATCTATTTTTGGTTCGTTGGTATAAAATTAATTTATATGATGTAAGTTTACATGCCGTGATCTAAAATTCAATTTCTTAATATAAAATTACATTGAAAACAATGTAAAACATGGCAGATCATTTGTTTACATTTTTTTCGTGGCATAAGTTTTTCTACTCTGACTCGAGATGGTGGTTTATTTTGCACGTAGCCGAAATTTCTCTTTCGCAGTTGAATAGTTGGACTAAAAAGTGGTAAGTTAGATAAATAAGTTTAAAAAAAAGTGAAACTAAAAATTCTCTTTCGATTGCAGGAATGATAGATTATTGCAGTTACAATTTTTTTGGTGTTAAGGATATTCCGGCTACTACGTTCTTCTGGTAATGTTCGAGGATTAACTGCGATGATGAAATGCAAAACATCGCCTTACAGCGAATCATCGGATACAACAACAATTCCAGCCTGACGCTGCCCGTAATGAGGGGTCATATTCTTGTGCATATTGTATCGGAAATATTAGTGAAATAAAATGACTCATGTGACGTATTTATTTATAGACAACACAAAAAATCCTAATATTTAACAAATATTTCTAATATTTACGGTAATAAATTTTTAAATTTACATCCCTGTATATTTTTACACGACGATTCATGTCATCCGATTACGTGCATTTTTTTCGATTTAAATTTACACGCCTCAAAAATTACATCCTCGAAAAAAATACATCGCAGTAGAAATTTAGATCAAAATCGATGTTCCGTTTTCGTGCATCGTTTTCGATCTAAAATTACACGATTTTTTCTAGCTGTGCAGGGTTAAAGTAACCATTTCTTGCATTATTTTTACTTCATTGGCAGCACTGGTGCGACCAGCAAGCATATCACGCGAGAGAGTTCAAAACAAACGCAACTGGTATGAGTGAGTGTCTTGCCCCGATGACGCTTGAGTTGAGGTTTGCGTTTAAGTCGCGTTGAGCACCATGAGGGGGAGACTTTTTAACTCCACGAGTATTGTATTTAATTTTATTTGTTAGTGTTCTTATTGATGCCGGTACGCGCGTTTGACGCTTTGAGCCTGGACGGTTTGATCGTGATCGAGTTGCAGCGTTGCGGTGTTTTTTTTGGTTCGTTGTTGTTGGATAGAACAGAAGAGGAGCGCGTTCGTTGTTGTGCAAGGCCCTAATAGAATACGAAGTTTATATGTTTGGAATTTTGTTGTTGAATTGGATGAGGAATACAACAATTGATGTTCTGGTTGCAGTTCTTCGGCACTTGATCGATGATTCGTTCCTGGTGATCGTTGGGTTGACAGCTTCTTTCCGGTATTTTATGAATGCATTCAAGTCACACATTGCGATTCATGAAATCGGCATAAGTCGTGGGTTTTGCGCGTTCGTTGACGGGAAGTGCGATTTCGTTTGCAAAAATTTGCTTGCTGTCGTGCAGGCTGACGAGAGCATACGCAACAATATAAATTATAATTTCCGTTCCATGGATGCTTCTATAAATAGCGTCAAGTGAATTTCGGCGTTCTGTGTACCCCCTTGATGGCAGCGATTTTTCAAGTGGTGGAGTGAAAATTGACGTAGCGTTTTCTAAACAATCTAGAAAGTGTAAATAGCTTCAATTTTTCGGCTCAGCTCATCCCTCGGGCCCAAACAGCAAATTGCGATTAACGAAAAATAGAAAAAAAACACAATAGAAGAGTACGTAATTCTGAAAACGTGTACTTTCTTTCCTTCTACCCTCCACAGATTGAAGAAATCACCATTGTCAACCGTTCCGGCGTGCTTTAAGCATAATTTTGTGTTTTTTCGGGGACGACGTGTTTATAAAGTTCGAGACATCATCTTCCACGGCGTGAAACGTTCGACGTATAGGAAAATAAAGTCGACGTGACAGCTATTACCCATTAAAGGAAAACGAAAAAGAAGAAAACGGAGAAACCCAACCACATCACAGCGGAGAAGGAAAAGTTTTGGAAATCTTCCAGCCGAGCAAACATAAACAAAAGAAACATAAACCATTTGTTGACTCGTGTGGTGAATTTTGAAGAGTTTGGGTTAGACGAGGAAATTAAAATTCTCAACATTTTTGACGAGACATACTCCGCGCGATCGGAGTGCAAGAAGCGGTGTCGAGGTAGAGCAGAAGCAGCAAACGTAGAAGTTACACTGTGTGAAAGATAAACATCCATATTCGCATCTAGTGAAATATACATAACATATATCGCGTATTCCAAAAGATATAATAATAGCCGAGCCTAGCGTCATCAGTTTATACTTAGCACCCATTTATTACCCGCTATTCGAAAATCTACTCATCGTGTATTGTAAGTGAATTTGTACGTAAGTGTTGCAAGTATCGTCACCCCACATATACGAAGTAGTGAAGCCTGTTATGAAACCTCAAAATAAAATTTTATAAAAGTAAATTGTCCTGTTTAAAAGTATCGAAAAAGTAGATTGTTTACGCATCACAGCTTTCCCTAAGTAGTGAAGATTAATCATCTGTAGTGTGCATTGATAAAAATAATTCTATCTCATAAAATATTGTTGAAGAAATACAAGGAAGAAAATCCATTCCAAGTGTGTGAAGCGTCAATAGAAGCTTGTAATTTCTACAGTTTTAATTCATCGAAGAAAAAAATACACCTTTGAAAAGATCGTCCAAGGAAGAAGTGTAGTGAATTGAGCATTCAATTAACGAGAGCCAATAAAAAAAATCATATCCCAGATAGCATTCACATCTAAATAATCGATACCGCTCTCTGTGGCAAATAAGAAGAATCGAGTTGTTCAGTGTTGAGTGGTTGTGGTGAAGCCGGCGACCGTATAAAACCGATTACAGAATACTAACCAGTGCCCGGCATCAGCAGCAAACGGTAGAAGCAGTAAACAGCACCGTCCTCTCAGCGGCAGATTCCGGAACATTTCAACGATGGATATACTACCGAGCGGAAACATCTTTCGGGAGCTGCAGATCATCCACGACACCGGATGCTTCTCGTCGGAATCCTCGATCGAGGACCAATGGCAACAGGTGAGCTAACATTTTTTTTAAGCATTTATACATAAAGAACTGAAAACGTGAAACTCAACAATATTCTACATTTTATTACGTTATCGGGTTTGTTGATAATGTTTTGAAAAATGAGGCTTGTGCATTTGAAATTCCGTATCGCAGATTCATTTCATCAATATTCACACGCAATTCCTATTCATAAATGCAAATGAGCAGAACTCAGCTCTGTTTCCTTGATCTCTGAGCACTAGTTGACAGAAATCACTTTCCACACCTGATTTTTATTTTTGTCTGTATTTTTTAAAATTAAATACCGTCGTACGGGGTGGAAATGGCTCAAAAAACAATGTTTTTGAATTGATAACTCCCTTATATTACAGAACAAAAATGTAACAATGCAGCAATGTTTGCAGATATCAAGAGTGTAAGTGTGCAAAATGTTGTTGAGAAAAAATGATTTTTTAAAAACTTTATGAGCAAATGAAAATTGACCCATTCTCACCCCTTAGAGCGGGTGACTATGAGTCAACATTGTTGCAGTTGAATAATAGCATAAACAATGTTGAATCAAAATGATAAACAAAATGATCAAATAAGGCATAAATTCAGGTGAATAATTGTCTGTTGTTAAATAACTGAATTACGGTTGTCGAAAAACTGTAAAAATGAGTTAGTTTGGGCGTTAAAACGTGCTTTACCACTACCTGAATTGCTTATACAAGACGGTGGGTAAAGTTTCACGCAATCCTTTTTCGCACTCTATACTAGAGAGAAAAAGAGTACATTGGGAAAAAAATCCAAAGTTATAAAGACTAACACCATTTATTCATAAAAACATGATGTTTTTGGTCAAAATACCGCCAATTTGTTGCAAGATATGTGACTTACGTGACAAATGCACAGTATTTTAAGTTGGAATATCCAAAGTTGGATAAAAAAAATGCATTTTTAAAAGAGTTTTTCATATAGGCGTTTTTTCATTCTTTAAAACATTATTGCTGATTCGTGCGCTTTTGATTTGTGCACTAAGCTTTTAAGCAAATTGTATTTATGCATATTGCCTGCTGTCCAGGAGAACATTGCATACTCAAAGGCGCTAAGTTTGATCGAAAAATCCCGTTTGAAATCGTGAGTGTATTCGTTATTTCTTCTATTGGTAGCCATCATTTAAAACACTCAGCAAAAAAAGCAAAACTGAAGTGTTGTGCAACGAATTCACTAAAAGTTGGATCTCTTGTATTCATAAGAATTCACCTTCATGTATCGGAAAAAAATACGTTAGTTTAAAGAGAAATTTTAATTAATTCCTTTCACCAAAAAAGGCTACCTTAAACGGGGTAACATTGATCACTTTTTTCAATATTTCTCGCTTATTTTTTCATTTGAGGGGTGTGGTATGTTTCATATTTTAAAAACCAGTACTGAACTTCTATTAACGTAAAACATGGCTGCAGAAATTTATTAGACTACTTTAATTATCATTGTAAAATCGATTCGTAGAATCTGATGATTTGGGGTAACATTGATCAGTCTGTATGTTGACGGTTTAAACAAGTTTACTTGATCACCTTGGATACAAAACACTACACCTTCATAATATTTACAAATGCTAGTAATTGATAAACTAAGGTAGTTCGTGTGTTAAGGCCGAGTAACAGATAAAAGCGATAGATGGACCATGATGCTGCATAAATTAAAGGGCTAAATTTTTCAACATAACTATAAAATTTTAACTAGAAAAAAAAATGGAAATTTGCCTTCATTCAATTCTTTAGACTCTAGGCCCTCGCACTATTCCCATCAATTTTTTCCTTCAAACTTTACCACTTGATAGGGTTTCTAACCTTTTGTCCTTGACTGCCTTATTCTAGGAAAACGTCCCTATTTTTTAAATATCAGAAATTTAACTCAAAATACAAAAAAAAACTTCATCAAAACTATGAATTTACCAAGGAAAAATGTTGAACTGTTACATAAATCAACCTGCTGCTTCTAAACGCTTTGATTTCATCAGGAAGGGTGTTTGTTTGCGAGCCTTTGAAAAAAAAAAAATAGATATTTCAAGATTTTGAAATTACATTTTTACTCATATTTGACATTTTCAAAAACAAACCAAGTTTTTTTCCAATAGGAAACTTGACACGTAGGTTTTAAACGTAGAAAAAAGATTTAAGATATTTTAACTTTAGACTTAGTTATTGATGATTATGTGGAAAAATTTCATGTTGATCAAAGTTACTCCGGTGATCAAAGTTATTCCGTTTTACGGTTTATTTCGTAAAATTTTACAGAAGAAAAGTACACTCATTTTTGATCGAAAAAGAGTACATGTACTCTTAAAAGAGTACGTATGGTATCCCTTGACTCTATACTAAGGTTGCCAGATTGGCCGGTTTTATCTGGGTTTGCCCGGATATTTGATTAAAAATTTGAAAACAGTCCGGCCCGGCCCGGTATCCCGGATTTCACTGTAAAATGCCCGTATGTTGTCCGGATTTATTCACTTTTTCTTGGAAAATCAAACAAAAAAAAACAACAAACGCCTCTAAAACGAAACATGTTGAGCAAGTTTTATGTAAATAATAATGAACAGTTTTTTGGTAGCTTAAAATGCGATCCAAATTCTGTCGATGAGTTTTGATGAAAAACATTATTTTTTTCAATTTATTTTCTTGATTATTGTTGAGTAATTTCTGGATTTTGAGAAAATTTGCTCGGATTTTGCCCAGATTTATTGTAGTCACATTTGAAACCAAGTGTCCGGATTTTGCCAAATTTTTATATAAAACTGGCCGGTTTGTCCGGCCCGGATATGTGCTGGAGTGCTGTGCCTTAGTCTATACTGAAGTTACCATACGTACTCTTCTTTTTGTGAAATCTTGCGGAATGTACTCTTTTTTTTTATTGGAAGACATTTTATCAGAGAAACGAACTTATTTCTTCCAATTCATAAGTTTGTGTTATTTATGCACAAGAAGTCCGAAAAAATGCAACACATTATGCATTCATGGCAAGGTACTCCAGGTTTCTCTTCTTTGTTGAGTTTTCCAAACGATGAATTAAAATGGAAAATATCACAAATCGATTAAAATCTAAATTTTTCGATAAAAACAAGCTTGCTATTTCATCAGCAGTACTCGCCTTTAAATATGCAATTAGCGCCCAAAGAGTTAGCAAAGAGCACTACAACAATTTAAACTCTTTTTGAAATGTACCATTTTCTCATGTTTGCGATGTTCTGATCTCTATCTCTTCGAATAATCCAACGACCCTTTTACTTTTCACTAAAAATCTGCAACAAAATAAACGAAAATTCAAAACGACAACTTTCAATTTGTAAAATTTTTTTTGAAAATCTGAATTTTTGAAAAATTGAAATTTCACTAAAAATCTGCAACAAAATGAACAAAAATTTAGAACGATAACTTTCAATTTGTATAAGTATTTTTAAAAAAGTCATAATTGCCAGGGAATTTACATAACTAGCAACTAATTGTAACTATTTGAATGGCCATAAATTTCCTGGAAAATCCCGTTTCTCCTAAATATTTTGAAATATGATTTCAACGTACTCTTTTTGGCGTTAAAGGATATAGTAATCCTGATTCTAGTAACCCCAGTCTATACCATATGGCAGCATCGTAACCGAAAAAAAAATCTGTGTTTTTCCACAACAAAATTCAAATATTCAATGCTTGAATGAATTTTCTAGAAACCTAGAAAGGAAATAAAACACGCTCTTAATGTTGTTCTAAGCCGTAAATTTATAATTTTCGAAGCATTTGCGCTTTATTGGTATTGGTGTACCAACACACAAACGATCCTAAATAGTCGTCAAAAGAGATGTCCATTAATTGGAAAGTTTTCGTGACGTGAGATGCATTCGCAAATTTACTTTTGCACCACTGAAGTGTTGCCGTAAGACGTAATTCTAAGTCAAAACAGATTTTTTAATGACTTTTGACATGATCATTTTTGAAATTCGACCTGATCATTCAAAGAGGGGCACCTTAATCGGCATAACCAGAATTTGACAAAACGTGGTTCACAACCTTGTGTGCAGCATTGAAAATATCCTTATATCGAATTCAACGTAAATCAAATGTAAAGATGAAGAACAAATTGAAAGCTCTTTTAACGGGTAGTTCTTGATGCGAAGTTATGCGAGCGAAGAAACTTCCCGAACACAAAGGCTAGATTGGAGGATAAACGAAACCATTGCCAAATTTGTTCCCAAACAAATAATGCTATCTGTTCCGGCAGGTGGCCAAGAGAAGTATCGAGTCGGCAAAGTTTGTAATTGATTTCGTGTGAAAGTGGTCAGTTGTCGGAGAAAGTTTACTCCAGCATCGGAAGAAATTAAATCTATTTCGAAAATATCCCCTACCTAGCTATACCCGAATAATAACCACAAAATGAAGCGGTGTTCTGAGAAAGCGAGGCTAGGCAAAACAATCTACCACCACTTACTTGGGGTCAAATACATTGGCTCTGGTTTGAGGTCCACTTCCTGTTCTCAACAACAACGAAAAAAAAAACTACTAGAAAATAATGCCGGATAAAACAACTTTTAATACTTTCGATACCGAGCAGGAGCAAGTTCCGCTACACTAGTTGGCTACATTAATTTTTGCCGAAGCAACAAGAAAAATTAGCTTATTGTTTCGCTAGAAAACAGTCTGGCGTTCTACCCACAGACTGGCTGGCAGGAATCAAAGGCCAGGATCACATTCTCACCACCACCTATCATACCGGCTTCCGGTGTTCCACCCTCTCACGGTGGAAACTTCGGGCAGCAAAAGTCTGTATAATGGATTTTTTGTTGTTTTACCGTTTGCTCCTTTTGAGTGAAGAGAAGGGTGTTTCATGGTTGAATAGAATTTTGATATTCTGTAAATACAGAATGATTAATTTTAAAGGAAGAAAATTGAAGCTTAAATTAAAATGTTTTTCCAAAGCATTTCAGAAAAAAAACAAATGTGGTTGCTTAAAACTGCTGTCCTGGCCATCTCGTCATTGGATGTCAATCACTGTCCTATTTAACAGTCTAAACCCGACTGTTGTATATTTCAACTTATAGTATTATTTGTAGAATGCATAGGCAACAGATGACCTTCCATCAAACTGTTGATATGCACCGGTCCATTTTTTTCACAAGCGTGAACCGTTTCAAGGAGCTAATACATTAGACTGAGTCGATTTGTGATCATTTTTGAATTTCTCAAACCATGGGGTCTAGAAAGCTTCGTTTTGATTCAAAACTCATCAATGAATTTTTGCAGAATTTTGTAGAAACGTTTACATAAGTTAATTTGGAGGTTTTATGTTTTTATGAGAAAATTGAATAATTTTTTGCATCGGTTTTGTTTCTTTTGTGATGCCGGCCCTGCTGATGGTTTTCGTACCAATTTATAAATTCTCTAATGGACATTTTCCGCTGAACACCTTTGTCGAAGACCATAACTTCGTATCTTATCAGGCAAAAAAGTTATAAGCTGTTTAACATGCGTATGTTTTTTTTGGCATTGAAAAACAATAAAATCATTTGACATCACTGCTGATGCCTTGCGAGGTATTGCATGAAAAGTAGTCATGCAATATCTCGCAAGGCATCAGCAGTGATGTCAAATGAATTTATCGTTCTTCAATGCCAAAACACATGCCCTCATTCAACACCTAATGACTCATTTTTCTGATAAGATACGAAGTTACGGTTTTTGACAAAGTTGTTCAGCTGAAAATTCCCTTTAGAAAATTTATAAATTGGTACGAAAGCCATTCGCAGGCTCGAGACAAACCGGATGTTCATTTTTCAGTACAAAATTTTAAATTTTCCCATACATACCCAAAAGTTAAAATTTACTCATGTACACGTTACTTAAAAATTCTGCAAAAATCATGGACGAGTTTAGAACCAAAGCATAGCTTTTAAGACTTTAGGGTTTGAGAAATTAAAAAATGACCCTAAATTGACTCAGTCTACTAATACCTATCATAAGCAGGAAACCATCCCTAGCATCAGGCGCCGGGAAAACAGTCTCGCATCATATTTCCGAAAGGAGAGAAAATTTCTCCTTCTGCAACTTTTTGCTTTCGGTGTCCTATATCATCAGTAAAAAGAAAAGGCGGGTTAGAATTATTGAAAGGTAGTAGTAGAATCTGTAAGCATTAAAACGATACGATATGGCTCCGAAGAGATCCACACTTTTACCAGAAAACGAAACATAACCTATCAAAAACATTTGCCTCTTCCAATCAATTTCACTTTAGAATGCATTAGAAAAGTTTGGATGCAAGTTAAACAACCATTGAAATAAATTGTGAGTTTTAGAAATTTATTGAAAAGTATTTAAATTTCCTATCGACTGGTCCGGTAATGTTGAAAAAGTTTCTCGGCGATTTCAGTGTCAAAAAATCATAAAACGATGTTTATTTACTACATCCGACGTTTCGGCATGTTTATTTTGCCTTTATCAAGGAATCTGGCGAGTTGGAAAAAGTTTACAAAAATTTTAAATTAATTATTGTATCAGCTAATCTTATTCCTTACTTCTAACTGTTTTCATGTTATGAGGACAATACAAAATAAATATTATATAATTATATATGAAATCGCCGAGAAACTTTTTCAACATTTATTGAAAAGTTTAGTGATGTATTGCGATTTTCTTCTGGCGCTAGAGTTTACACACAAAAATATCGTCAACCCCCAATTTCGTTCTACGATTTCCGACTTTTTCCCTCACCGCCATACCTGTACGTCTCTTGAATACGTGGAAGAATTGATCACAGCAATCATGTCTTTTTGAATTTGAAGCAAAACAAAACAATTGAAAAAAAAATCGTGGAACTTCACGTTGCTCACGCAGTTCGATAAATGATAACACGGCTGATAATTTCTAAAACAAATTTCGTAACATTGCAAAGTTGTCAACTAATATTTGTAAACAAACAATTCAAGAACGTGCAAAACCAGGTGAGAAAAAGATTTATGTAAATTTTTGACAGATAAAATAATTTGCAAGCAAATCTAGTTATTCAAGAAAATCAGGATAAACTGCACATAAATTAAAACAAATATGAAATATGTTTATTGAAAAACGGGAATGGCGTCGGGTTTCGTCCTGTCTCGACATGTTTTTTAAAAATCTTTCAAATAACAGAAATAATAATTGAATAAGGCAATTTTTCAATGTGTAATGAAAAAATTACCAATGTTCATCACCAGAACAGATGACAAATGATTTTTTTTTTTGTTTTTAGAAGGCATAATTCCTTTCGAGAAAAGTTGAAAATTTGCAAGAAAAACTCCTATTTTTACATTTTTCGTCAAGTTTACGTAATTTAACAACTGAGAAGGTCCACAAATGTTTAGGAACGCACAATAGTGTAGAAGAGACTGACATTCTCAGATATGTTAAAAAATGTTTGTTTAGTGAAATACAGATAGTGGCGCATCTTGGCGGCTCTGCGCATTTTATCCCCAGTTCCCCTACCTTTTGGAACAAATGATGAGGCATAAATCACGGACAAAAACTACAGATCTTTTTCCGATAGTTTCAGCAATGAGAAGAACAAATAATATTTGAGCTTCGTGCATCCTCTTAGGCTCGTTTTTTTTTTTTTTTTTTTTTGTTTCGATTATAGTCGTTTTAACATCTTTATGTCATTCGCGACTTATATCAACGATGTAGTTGGCGGACAAGTTATTGAAAAACTGATCCGGTACAACTGTGATCGATGTTTACTCTTGGGCTCGAACTCCAGGACATCGGCTCAGGAAGCAACCGACTTGACTAGGCTCGTTTGAGTTTCTTTTTTTTTCAAAAAGGCACAATTTTTTGAGAATAATCAGTCTTAATTAAAAACTCACACTTTTTTTAAATCATTTTAACATTTTGAAAAGCGACCCTTTGAAATAAATAAGTGATGATACTGAAGGCAAACTTATTGCATATTCAGATTGAAAATTCATTATTTGCTCAAAATTAGTTAAAAGAAACATTTGCATCAAGAACAAAAGTTGATGTTGTAGACCAGTCCAGAGAAGTCAAACGAAGCTAAGTATTCCAGAAAACCTTAAGATCTACAAATTTCCGGAGGCTGGCTAAAATTCGAAAAGATGTGTACTTTTTGAACAAATAACGAAGTTAATGAAAGCAATAGAAATAAATTTCTTCAATAAAAATCTCAATGATTTCACAATTTAGTAGAATAGATCAAAAACATAAGAGGTTATTTTTTGTTTTTAATATAAATCACGATGATAAGAGGTTATTTTTTGTTTTTGATATAAATCACGATGATTTTAGTTTGAAATGTTGTTAGGAAAAGCTTCTTTTAAATTATAATTATTGTTATCGAGTCTTGTAATGTCCAAAACTACCGTCACTGGAGCATCATGCAACACATTTCGACTTCAATGGCTTCGAAAAACTTAATGTCTTCAGATAATCATACCATTATACATCAAAAGTTTTAATGTTTATAGGACATCATATTGATTTAGACAGACAAATTATTGTTTTTACCAGTTTTTTTTAATTTACCAAAACATGTGATTTTCACATCTCTAAGAAAAAAAAGAATAAGTTGCAACAATCAAATGAAAACATTTGAAAATATATAGTTCTTGATATAAATTGTGATGTCATTACGCATGAATCACCGATTGCAGAAATTTTTGGTTTTGTTTGAATTGAATTTAACGTTTTTCTATCGAAAATGTGTTTAAAGAGAAAGCATATAGGTGTTGCATACATTTAGGGGCAAAAAATACTACAACAATTCTCAATTATCAATTTTTTGGCTTGTTGTGTTAGATTTTACTGTTAATTTTGAATATTAGATTAAGAAGGTTTTTTTTGTATTGTTTATAGTAGTTTTACTATCTTTATAACATTCTCGACTTTATATCAACGTTGCAATTGGCAAACAGTTTTTGAAACACTTATCCGGTACAATGGTGTTCGATGTTTAATCTTGCGCTCGAACTCGGCTCAAGAGGCAACTGATTTGCCAACTGAGCTGCTAAATCGCAAACCACATTAGTGGATGTTGTTTTGAGCTCATTGCTCTTGATTTTCTTGATTTTTTAATAGTTCTTGGTCTCGAGAAAAGGAACTTTCTTTATTATGTAAAGAATTAGTATACCCCAAAAAATCTCCTATTCCCAAGTTATTCAATATGTTTTGCTCAGCTTCAATAATAAGTCTCTTTAAAAAATAAAATCAGAACTTTCCAAGACAAAGATGAAACGTGTAAAAGTTTGTTATAGGGTGTGTTCAACGAAACCCAATCGAAATCAATTGAAATGGATTGACAGTTGATCAGCTGTTTTTTCAATTGACTTCGATCGATTTCTATTAGGCTGTTGATTGAACAGCCATTCACTAATACTAACACGCTATGTTTGTTGTCATTTTCTTATTCAGCTGTGCTTTTTGAGGTTTCGAGATTCTTTAAGCATAATGCAAAAAGTTTTAGGCAAATAAACTCAAATCAAACATACCCATTGTGTTCGCCATATTTCAAGAATTTCAGACAGATTATTTTCTCCGATAACTTCGTTTGTCATCGTTATTTAACTGACGTGGTTTTCGTTTTCCAGTACAAAAACGGTTCTGGGCATGATATTCCTTAGAGATGGATGACTGCTGCCAAAACAAGTCGGTAGGCAGATAAAAACAAATCCGAAAGCCACTGATGGAAGTTTATCAGAGGCACAAGAATTTTAAAACAGAAAAAGGTTTGTATTTTATTTTTTTATTTTAGTAGGTTATGAGAAAAAGTAATTATTGTTTTTGTTTAGGTCCCCAATCACCTCGATAATTAAAAGATGTCTACCATCCAGGCTTGGTTCCGGTTGAGGAGTGGTGGAGCCATTCTAGGCTACAGAAGGGCCAAATAATCTCAGAAATAGGAAAACATAATTTGCAGCTTTTTTTCAAATATTTAAGTTAACGAAATATGTCATTTTTACCGGTTCACCGGATATTTTTCAAAAATGTGCACCTCCATAATTAATATTGTATTATGACTTTAGGAATATGGAAATATTGTAATTAAAAATAAATTTCTTCTGTTGTTCAAAATATGTATTTATTTATTTTAACCTTATTGTATTAAATTTCACTTTTGCTTCGGTGCAGCAACTGCATTGAATAATGCTACTAAAACTACATCACTGACACAGCACCTCTGACACATAACTGCCGACGAGACATAGACCGACACCACTTTCACTAGCACCTGCACGGTCCACAGAAACGAAACAGCTGTTTTTGTCTCTAGCAATTGCTAGACACCATTCCAACACTAGCACCACCGACACAGCACGACTGGCAGCACCACCGACTTAGCACGAGTGGCACAGCACCACCAACTTAGCACGAGTGGCACAGCACCACCGACATAGCACGAATGGCACAGCATCACCGACTCAGCACCCGACAGAGAACACCGAATCAAATGACACCACACCACCTGCACCACCAGCACAGCACCTCTTACACAACATCACTGGCACAGCAACACCGACGCTGCACCGATTGACTCCAGTTTCATTTGTACGAATCACACTAACTAACGAATGACATCAGTTTCAATTTTGAAAATTAAAAACCAAACCGAATCAGCTGTTTTTTGACAGTAAACAACTGCATTTGTGTTAGTGCGATAGAAACCGATAGAAATGAATCCTGCTCTTGGGCTTGATCGATTTCGATTGGTTTCGATCGATTCCGATTGGCTTCATTGAACGTCAATTGGATTAGTTCCGACCAAAACATTGGCTGAGTGAACAACAATTTACCAATCGAAATCGATTGAAACCAATTTCAATTGGCTGTTGAACGGGCCTATAATTTTTCCTTAGCTCAGAGTTGTTTAATTTCCTCCTTTGATTGAAATTCTTGTAAAGGGTATTGTAAAAATGAAAGTAAACGTTTTTTTTTTAGTCGCGACACTTTCCTCCCAAAATCTTATTGAAAAAAGTAATACTCCTCTCATTACGCCATTGAAGTCGCATTCAAGAAAACTTTCCGATAGAATCAATTCCACTTGAATCAAATTCGGTCGAAACGAGCTATATCAGATCATTTTCGCAATATCGCCATTCGTGCGAGGGATCCGATTTCGCAATCAGGCTAACCGAATCTCGAGAAATCTCAACTTCACACGACATCACATCACAGTGGGAGGGGGGAGAGTGAGAAAAACCGCCGGAGAACCATGGAAACTGACTTCTTGTTACGATTTCCCAACTTCCGGAGCGTGTATTTACCCACCTGATATTCAACACGCCAAACCAAATATAGAGAAACGCAATCTTGTTGTTTGGAGAGTCTGCCGGTCCTTTCGCCGTATCAACAAATCCGTGCTTCTGGCTGCTGGCAAGCTTTTGTTCCGAGCCCTCGGCTGCCATTTCCATCCTCCTCCTAGTCCCAGCGTATTACCGGAACTTCATCACCCCAATCGTCGTGGCTTCTTACAGTCAGTCAGTCAGTCGAGGAGGAGAAAATCCCCAAGAAAGTCAACTCAACACAGAGAAATGATCCCCAGCCAGTATGCCAGCTCTATTTAGTTGCGGCGGTGTGGTTCATTTTTATTCTCTGCATTGCTGAGGGAACGTTTGCTTCCTGTTTCTTTAGCTCAAATCCACCACCCACATCTCTCCAATTGTGATCATCATCAGTAAATGAAGCTCTCCAAATGCTGTGAACTTCCGTCCTCCTCCAACCAGTCTTCGAATACTATTCTTCGCACCTGAGTAGGTATACTCCCATTACTACATAAACTACGAGGTACTACTGATTGTACGCTGAACCTTTCGTTTTTTTTTTCGGAAGGAATGGTTTGGTTGGGATCTTGCGATGTGATTTGTGCAATCTGTTGTAGAAATGATTTGCTAAAAAGGGTTTTTGCCTCTGTGCCGGAAATGTATCCATTTGAGCACCGTAGAAAAGATTGCTTGTTTAGAGAAGCAACGTTTCCTGTTTGATTGAGTATTTGAAGTTTGAATATATTTGAACGTTTTTTATAATTTTGAGTTGTTGTTATAAATAATGAAAAACAATATCCTGCTTGGATTTAGAGTTTATCTAAAGAAGTTCTATACTACAATACTACAAACAAGAGGCGCAGTCTGATCACTTTCAAAATAATAAGCTTGCAACCCTGCTGTAGGGCTGCACAATGGAAAAAAAGTGCATAAACCGCGAAGAAATTCAATATCTTTCCTCCTACACAAAACAAATCTCTGAAAAAGTACTTTCCATTAGTCAAAATTTCTAGAGAATCGATTGGTCGTAGTTTCAGTGGCCGCAAGGGCTTACGAACGTAGTTATAGGGCCTTTTAAACCCCTAATTAATTCCCCTGTATTTTGTAAACAATCCAGAAAAAAAACTAATTTAGACTTGAAAACTTTGAACAAAAGTAGATCTATCTTGTGCATTTTTTTCTGAGAAATCGAATGGAGGCTGTTCGAGCTACCGCACGTTTTGGAAAATGAAGTAATGCTGTTTTACCCCCAATTTCCCTGTATTTTTACATTTTTTCAGAAAATAGCATGTTCGGACATCAACATTTTGAACCAAATGAGACGAATTTTATGTAATTTTTCTCAAGGAATCGAATGGAGGCTGTCTGAGCGACCGCAAGCTCCAGGTAATGGAGTTATGGCTGTTTTACCCTCCATTCCGTTACATTTATCAAATTGTTAAGAAAACGCACGTTCGGACATAAAAATTATAAACCAAATGAGACTCCTCTTGAGTGATTCTTTCCGAGGAATCCAATGAAGTCTGTTTGAGCCACCGCACGCTTCTGAAAATGGAGTAATGGCTGTTTTCATCCTCAATTCCCCTACATTTTTCAATAATTTCACAAAAAAACATGTTCGGACTTGAAAATTTTGAACGCAGATTTTCAAGGCTGTCGCTACGAAAAGAATATGTCGGATTCCGGCGGAAAAAGGGAATTAATTTAAGAAGCGCAGACTTTTAAGGCTACTGTTGCTGATTGTGTTGTAATTTGGCCTTCCGGTTGAAATAAAATTCAAAAAAATTATATGGCAACGTTCGTTATTCTGGCAGCACTAGGCAAAACAAACAAAAACAAGTCTTTCGTTGATCTTTTCTTGTGAGCGACAGACGTGTCTGAGTGAATCTCTCTATTGAGAGAAGAAAGATAAGAATCGTAAAATCACAACAAAGCTCAAGAAAGATTGGACAAAAAAGTCAATAAATTCGTTTTATATGTCCATCAAACTAAAGGGGAGCCCGTGAGATAATAGAGGCATTAAATAATGGAGGCTTATTCGATAGGTTATGATTATTTCAGACCACTCTACATAATAATAGATTACTTTTCAGAATCTTTCATGGATCTCAAATATCCAATGCAAGAAATTTTTCTTACAATGAGTTATATACGAATATTCAATCGAACAGTTTATCTTTGTAACACGTCCAAAAATCACCGAACTAATGAAAAAAATTAAACGGCAGCATGGCGTTTTTATCTCTACATAAATTAAGGATTATTAAGGATTTCGATTCAGAACACCTGACTACATCATTATCAATTAACAAAAACTTTGAATCGAATGCTGGTGAGCATAAATAGTGTTTTCCTTATCAGAAATGTATGTTTCCTTTTAATTTCCTCAAACATTTCATCAGTGGAGTATTCAAAACCCAATTAAATAAATAAATAGATTTTCAAACTTTCATTAATCAAAGCTGATAAATAAAGCTTCATGTAAGAAAACTGGCATTTTGATTTTTAAAAAACTTCGAAACATTTTGAAATATTCTAAAAAATTTGAGTTTTTAGTTAAAAAACGACAGAAATAAAAAACGACTTCGGAACTAAAGATTCGAGAGATCAGATCAAAACTCTTCTTTTTTTTAAGGATGTTAGGTATACAGTATACCTTTTGAATGTTGAATTCTTAAAAAAATATTTGAAAGCCGTAAATTTTAAATACAAAATCCAAAACTTGGGATTTTTTAAATTATTCTGAAAATGAAATGAAAATTCTGAAATAAAAAAAAACCAAATCATTGATATTAAAACTTAATCATCCTAAGAAATTTTTTTGATGTGTAGAGCTTAGAAATCGAAGTCAAGGATTTCAGCTATGGTTTTGAAATCGAGAATCAAATTAAACTTTTGACTTTTCTCAAGTAAAAGCAACACTAATAACTTATCAAAATGGCAGCCAAAACAGCTATTGAGCTCCTCTGCTGTCTCTTAGCTTTGTGAATTAGTTTTGGTGAAATTAACTGCAATTTTTGTTGCTTATGTTTAGGAGAAAACAACTATACGAGACGCATCAGCAGGGTACAGTGGCCGTTCTTTTCTTCTTAAAATAACGCGTAACCTCTGGGTTCGAATGATGCTTTTCTTAATTTTTATTATGGAAAATAAGCATTTCTATCATTTCTTAGGAAAGAAGTTCAAAAGATGTTTTACCTAGAATCAGAAGGATTTATCTTATCTCTGTGATAGTTCTAATTTTCGATGACACATACATAGGGTAACGAACCGATTTCATACTGATTTGGGAAATGGCTATGCTATTTTCTGAAATAAAAAGTACATGTTATAATATTGATTGCTTTATTCGCTCATTACGAAGATCAAGGCTTTTTCTATCGAAACATATCGTCGTTTGTTACAATGTGACAAGATTTAAACCTAAAAACTCTTCGTTTCTTCGATCATTACTCTGGTCGGTTTTTGGACCACCCTGTGAACCAATTTTGGACCACCCTTAAACTAAATGAGTTTTTTTTTTGTTCTAAATTTTGCCATATTCACGACAGCGATTGATGCGCAACAATTCAGTTTCTTTTTTTATTCTTGTAGTCAAGTTTTGTTTATTCACGTTAATTTATTCCTTAACTAACTTTCTTCAACTTTTCCCCAGCCATTATTTAGGTACATTTGTTTGTTGAATATTTCTTACTGCATAACTACAACTTCTAATGCTTTCACACAGCAATTTTTTATAACAATAGAGTAAACTCAGAAAACTCCTGCGTTTTATAGTGTGTTTCAGATGTTTTGAAAATTTCGACAGCACATTGCAATCTCGACGAAATTTGTTCTACAGTGTTGAATAGTGGTCAGTTGACTTATCTTTTGGATCAATTTTTTGGACGTAAATTTCTTTCATGCGACCCAATGATAAGTTAAAAAAGTCTAAAATCATCAACTCCGCTACATCAATTGATGCATTTCTACTTCCAACACCTTAGAATACATAAATTCAAAAAAGATAAAAATGTTCGAAAATTTTGCTATTTTTTTCAATCATCGAAAAGCCAATTTTTTTTGGCTGAAAATAAACAAAAGTTCAGTTTTATCGAATAAATTGATTTTCGGCGATTTAAGTCACGAAATAAGGCATAGTGAATGCCGAAACGTCGGATGGAGAAATAAAAATCGTTTTAAGATTTTTTCGTGACTGAAATCGTTGAAAATCAAAGTATTCATTACCCAACCAGTCGATAGATTTTTGCTGTTCAGTTTTATCTTTAAAACAACTTTTGTTCTACGAAAAAAAAATATCGCTGGAGAAAATTGTCCTTCTTTTTTTTTTTTAATTTGCATAACCACAGGGGCTGTAAAACTATTTTTTTTTTTCAAATTACACTCCAACATTGCTTACTAACTATTGAAACAGATAAAGACTATCTCATAGCTAAAGTTGATTTTTTTTCTTCTTAAAATTGTTCTACTATTAACTGAGATATTTCTACTGTTACACAAATTAAATTCATTACATAATTGGCGATTTGTTGTCGATTTTTCCCAACCCATCCTTTAGATGAGGTTTATATTTCGACTCTTCCACATAACCGAGTTTTTTTCTCGAAAACCAACCCTGAATGGTTGTAAATTTTAGACCAAACTGCAATTAATTTTTCATGAAGTTTAAAAAAATATGCATGTTCGATTTTTTCTTGTTTTTAAGCTTCTTTAAGCTGTAGTTTTGACAACTGCTTATCAAACAGTTGCCATTAATGTGGATTGTTAGATTAACCTGGCTTAAAGCATAGTGCACAAACAGTAAGTATGTTTAAATTACAACTTTTATTAATAAACATTCAACAGCAAGTTTAATACCCATGTTATGTTGAGTGCTCCAAAATGAATCTCTGAGGAATTAAGTAATAACTATTTTGAACATGGGTCACATTGTTATTAAAACAATATTTTTTGGTTCTTCTTTGGATTTTCACCTGAAATGGGCTTGATTCGAGCCAACAGTGAAAATTCAAAATTTTATTTTAAATTTTTTCTCCCTTATCAGCTTATTTGAATGAAATGTCAGCTTAGTTTTATTAGAATTATAAGAAGTAGTTTTAACCATATTTGTTCAAAACGTTCAATATTTTTTTTAAACAAACACACACATATAGGACCTCAGTGAAACTTTGCGTTTCTTTGAAGAGATCTTAATTCTACTTAACACTAAAGCGTACATCTTTCAAGGATATAATGGCTAGCATCTTACTAATGCTAACACCACCAGTCCGCAGAAAGAGTACTATGCATGCCGTGACCGAGAATCGATCTCATGACCTCTGGCTTAGAAGACTTTATTGCTATCCTCTAGACCACGGTCGGCGGCATGATAATGAGAAAACATTGGAAAAAAAATTGCAAGTCCGTTGAACAGAATGCGCACTTAAATACGATTACTGCTGATAAATTTTGGTGAAAACATTATTTTTGAAGTGATTTATTTCTACATTTCTGATAAGTAATCAATACGTTTTGACCAAACTTGCCCGGATTTTGGTCTACAATTTTGGAATTAAATGACCGGATCTTGCCAGGTTTTTAATTAAAATAATCGGATTTTTTCCGGTCTAGATGCGTGCTGATAAAATTCTGGAATCTTTAATCTATAGAACTGTTACTTTTATCAAAATGTTGCAGAATTTGAACACTCATGCACGCATTACTTTTTACCTAGTACCGTCAAACGGGGCATCATGCTAAAGCAGGGTTGGATGCAACATTTGTATACCACAACATTCATTCAATTTTTATTTCAATATACTGTAATAAAGTTATCATTGATTTATAACCAATTGATGATGACATAGTTTTTAACATCGTGATTCTTATAAAAAGTTTAAAAAATCGAGCAATAAATGTACAAATTTTTACATTTTTAGATTTTCTCATAAATGGCGTTTCCATATGCTGGAATATGATTGTTTTGCATTATGGGTTTGTTATCATCAAAATTTCATCCATTCTAAGATTTATTTTCATGATTTAAGCTAAAAGAATATTTTGTAGTATTTTTTACCCCTAAATTTATGCAGCAGATTAACACTTTTTTCTAAAAAAACATTTTTTTGACAGAAAAAATGTAAAATGTAATTCGAACAAAACCATAAATTACTGCAATTGGGGCTTTATGCGTTATGACATCACAAATGTATCAAAAAACTATAAATTTCCAAACGTTCTCATTTGATTTTTCATTTATTAGAGAGTTTGTTGCAAATTACCCCTTTTTCTTAGTAGGGTGAAAATCGCATGTTTTTGTAAATTCAAAAATAACTGGTAAAACCAATAATTTTTCTGATTACGTAAGCTTGGTGTCCCATCAACCTTAAAACTTTTGATATACGAGAGGTATGATTATCTGTAAGCATTAAGATTTTAGAAACAATTGAAGTTGAAAAGTGTTGCATGTTGCCCCAGTTGACGGTAATATAAATATTCCTTTTATTTTACTTTTTGTTTACATTAAAGTGAACTGTTGTATTTTCCGTACACAAAGTCCTTTTCTTGTTAGTTCAAGGTACAAATATTTCTTTCACATTTGGTCGACTTCTCAATAGCTAAAAGTGAGATATGCTAATCACTGTTTTCCATCCATTGTGGACAGTGTTCTTGAAATCCGTCCGGTTGCAGTAGAATGTAGGAAGGAGAAACGCTTTCGCAACAACATCTCGGCTGCATATTCTTAAAGTTGGCTCTCCACAGTCATTGGATGTTGTTAGATGGTGTCAGGAGCTGGAAGTAAGCCGAAACGGAAGTAGCTCCGAAGCGTGGCGAGGCGAGGGGGGATCCGTTTTGATGATGCCGATCCAAATCAGCACCAGAAGGAGCCGGAACAGAGATTGTTGGGGCGGGAGTATTTTCTTGGCCTATTTTCTAGGAATCCCAATGCGAGGATCGACGACGACAACACGGCCAGAGGGGAAAAATCGAGAAAGTACACGCACAGAATATTAAACGATAGAAAATCCAGCCCGTCAGTCAGTCAGCCAGTCAGTCGTCGGCGGAGGGAAGCATGGGCGCAATTTCTCCACATCTCCCCCTTCTTCAACCTCTCTCTTACTTATTGGCAGGGTTTGGCTGCGTCCCGACGAGCGACGTTTAGGCATCGTCAGTGAGGCTACCCCAAAGTCTGGCGGCGGCGCCTGTGTCATTTTCCTGCTTTTCCTATTGCTGCCAATTCTGTGATGGGTATTGGTTTTTGCATTGTTGTGAGAGTGTGTGCGACTTGGTGAAATTGCCTGCACGTGTAGCTCTTACTCGCGCCCACTTTTTCATCCCTTATTCCGGTTGATGGTTAATCATGATGGGTTCGCCCTTTTGTCGGGTTGCGATTGTGTGCGTTTTTCCTTCCGGAGTACTCTTCGGCTGTTGGTTCTAGGTGCCTTGCCTAGTCGCGTGTTTTGCTTTTCGCTGTGTTGTTGTTTGGGTTGCTGCTGCCGCGCCGGTTGACTGAGGGTTCACTTTTTATTGCCTTCATATAAACGGGGGCTTTATTATTCGCTGTTTTCGGTACGGCGTTCTTGAAGAATCATCGGCTAGAAACTCAAAACTCAATTCTTGAATTGAGGCACGGCTCAAAGTTTTGTTTCTCCGTCAACATGGAATTCGCTGAACTTATTTTTTTAAGAAAATAACAAGAGGACAAATATTCTAACAGTTTTCTACTGTCCACATTTTAAATGGAAATTCGATAAGAAATATGCTTCATTAATGTTAAACAATTCTAACCTTTTCCCAAAAGATTGAAAGATCAAATAACGGTTGGAACCTCAGCTCAGTGCTGAAATTTCTTCCTAAACCATCCGTCTTTGTCGTTTGAGGATCCGATTCCGGAATCGAAGTAATTTCATTTGGCAAACAATGTGAAACAGGAACCGCAACGTTCGTGCTGCAAGGTGTATTTAGTCGAGCGTTTGATGTTTGACATATGTGTGGGAGCATCTTCACAGGGCATCGTTTTTCTTGGGAGAAGAAAGGATTTACGAATTGTGTTTAAGATATCACAAAATCTATCGGTAAAATTCACCATTGTAATAAAAGGCAAAATGTGTAGCAATAAATCAAATCTCTTTTGTAGCTTGAAAACAGTTTTGGCAGATCTTATAATTTTGGTAGCTCACTAAATTTAGCAAGCCCACTAAATTTAGCAACGAGTACTGAACCAGTCTTGTAGGCAAGGAAGGGGCTTCAAAACCAACTAAAGGTCATCTAAACCGACGTTATTTGCTTGAGGAATCAATCTTATGTCTCGATTCTTAAGCTTTCAGAGTAAAGTTGGAGACTTGCTCTCTTCTCAATTAATTTAGTGCATGGTGTCTTTTTTTGAACAATATCAAGAGAAAAAATGAGAATTTCTAAAAATTTTACGCACCATTCGGTAAAAATATCGAACGGGTGGTTTAGAACAACTTTTTTTTCAAGATTTGCGATCAAAATACACCAGCAAAATTTTTTAGCTTTCGCTAATAATTTTTCCTTAGAAATTCAAATTTTACATACAACTCAAACTGAGCTTAAATGAGTAAATTTTCTTTAAAAAAAAATGTTATATTAATGTTTGAAATTCAAAAATTTTGGCAAAAATCTGAAATAACGAAGAATATTTGAAAATTTACAATGAACATTTTCAAATTTATCAATAAAAATAGCTAGCAACACTGTAGCAAATTAACAATAGCACGGCAATAAAGGTGCTTTCTCTGTGACCATTTAAGAATGAAGACAGAATGTAGTTTTGAGTTGAGTGAAGAAAGTTAAAATTTAATCATTAAACAATATATTTTGCCTCCGCACGATTTATGTGTACTTTAGACAGCGATTGTTGTGGTTTTAGGAAAAAAAAATAAAAACTTTCTGTTTTGATTATCATTGAATGTGTTCATTGTTTGCTTGGTATATGTTATTTTGATGCGTTTTCATGAAAATTGTTTTCTTTCAATATTGAATTTCCAGTTTAAGAGTAGTTTAAGTATATAATTTGTATATAAATCTCCTTAGGTTTTCAAAAAGTGTTTGATAATCTTTACAAAGCATTAAAACGTTTCTTTCAATACTTATTTCAATATGATATTCGAATTTAAAACGCATATTAACTTTGTGGGGACTGAACTTTTTCTAAAAATGTAAGAAAACAAACTCACAACAGATCGCCAAGAAGAAACCCCGTAGAGCCTTAATCAATTTTTTGGTTTTTCCAGGGAGCATCAATATCTGGTAGAATGATTAAATTGTAACTTTCCTTATCCAACTCAAAACTAAACTCAAACCCACTCAGCCATGTCATTAAAAGTCACTTCATAACCTAGAACAAAATCATTTCTATTAGTCAAACCAATAAAATGCTTATGCATAGAGATTTTTCAATTTACTATCAACCGAAATTGATCCCTCAATCGATCTGAATGATTGTGCTGCTAAATCCTATCTAGATAAATTGAGTCCGAGATTCAGCCATAACGTCAATTGCTAGGGAAAACGTGACCGAGATATGGACAATTTGTGAAACAAGCCACCAACGACAGGACAGCATCCTGTGGTTGGTTCGTTCGTCTCCGGAATCACTTAACTTAGTCACTTTAGTGACGCTTGGGTTCCACTTCCGGCAGCACCCGGCAATCGATTGTCGGTTCAGTCCACTCCACAAAAATAAGTGGATGCCTCATTCGCACATTGCGTGTTTTTTTTTTTGCTTCTAAAAGTGTATACAAACATACCGTATCTTCAATGGCCCGTACAGGCCACAGCCCACAACAGCTGAGCTAGTTGATGTGTCCTACAAGGAGTATAAAAGTAATAACATCGATCTTCTTCTGCGTAAGACTTTGGGTTGGAGGAAGAGGGCAAGGCCATTTGGGGTCATCCGAGAGTAAGCTAAACGTATACCAAGATAATAGGGTTTTCTTAGGTTGAGAAGAGTGCCGAATCTAGCACCACATTGCTGGATCCTCCCCGAGTCAATACCGAATCAGACTGACTGACTGACTGAGGAGGGTGAGAAGGTTAAAGGATGCCCGAATGATTTGTCATCAGGCCTTCTTAATACAATGTCCCATTGTGGCTGTTCCTTGCGGTTGGCCCTCGTTGTTGTGTCGTGTTTCTATTACATAACCTCCAAATGGGTCCTCCGAAATGGTGGTGGCCCACAGATAAAAGTTCCGTGATAGTGGTCTGGTTTCCGAGTGTGCGGAAGTGATGGACCAACAACTGCCAAGTGAACTTTTCCGGGGAGAATCTTCTCGACACGAACTGACTGCTAGTTACAGCATAGATTTTTGGCAAGTGAACTAGAGAGGGGTTTGAGATGGTGGTTCGTTAAAGGTTTTCTCCTTCGTTTGTCCCCATTTTTCTTATTGAATTCAATCAGCGTTCTTATAGATTGTTTCGCTACAGGACCGAAACCACAGACTGCATGCTCCCTCGCTATTCGGAAGTTTCCGAGAAGTATAGGAATACTTGGTGCGGTCAAATTTGCCTAGGTCGGCAATTTTCTTTTACGACCCCATAACATTTAGCAACAGCAGAAGTAGGAGCAGCCAGCAGCACTAGAGCTCGTAGCATAGACGAAAAAGAGCCAAGATCCCAATTGCCGTGGTGCGGATGTGACTGCATGACCTCTCTGATGGTATGGCTTTCATAATTGCGACATTCGGTCAATTTGTGCGGGGAAGTGGAATGATATCATCCTTTGGCTGATGATGTTTACGTAACTAAAGGTTTGTGTGTTTAGTCCGTTGGACCATTATCAATGCACATTCAATCTAATCACGGGCAACTTATCTCGACTCAACGAATTCTATGACTATTACCTACCATGAATTTTTGATAAACATTTACAATTCTTGGTATACAATAACAAGAGCTTTTGATTGCGGTTTCTACTTAGAAACATTAGTGATTTATCAAGAATTTTTGCTTACATTTATTGAATAATGCTGTCAATCACTCCTCGATTGCCTTTCAATAACATCAAGGTTTCAACTAATTTGAGTTTTGAGACATTCTTAAAGATATAGGGGAGGATGGGGATACTTGATCCCCTTTTCTTATTTTCATCATATCTTTTTGGGAAAATTTGGCAACTCGCCGTCTTTTGCATTTTCTGACAGCGTGTAATTTCAAGTTTATATGCTCCAAAAGTTAAAACGAGGCATGAGCCCTTAGATCAACTAAAAGCACTTTCGTGAAACGAATAAAAAGTGATATTATAAAATTTAAAGAAGACTTTACTAAATAAGACTTGATCCTTAATTCAGGGTGCCCTGAACCTAGGCAATCTAGCAAAATTCCAAGATAAATAGTCTGTTGACTATTTTTTGCTATCTAAGTTCTCATTTCATAGTTAGTAACTGTTGAACAAAGAGATTTCTAAAAGTTTGTCTACTACCAAATAATAATTGCATACTTGAAGGCGTAATTTTCTAGTTTTTAGATAAATACAGTATTTTGAGTCCTTTTTAACAGATAATTACTAGAAAAATATAAGTTATTGGACAAATATTTCGTCACAACCAATGATCACGATCCATTCATATGAGAAATATTGCTTTTTGTACTCTAGGGATCAATAAATCCCAAAACATATATTTTGGGAAACTTCTTTAAGAAAAATGAGAGTTGACTGTTGCTTTGGAAATATGCCATTATAAATTCCATACAAAAATAACGAAAAATACAAAATTTACTAAAACTACTAGACTTACCAAAATTGCAAAATTACAATAATAAAAAAAAAATACAAAAATGTTATTAAAAAAACACAAAATTTACAAAAATACTAATGACAATAATGACTAAATTAAGGGACGAACCAGCCAAAAGCTGAAAGCCTCTTAAAATGAAGAAAAAAAAAAAATGACAAAATTTACAAAATTTACTACATTAACCAAAATTACCAAAAATTACAAAATCTACAAAAAATAAATAAATAAAGATAACAAAAAAAAGTGACGAAAACTACAAAAATTACAAAAATTACAAAAATTACAAAAACTACAAAAATTACAAAAATTACAAAAATTACAAAAATTACAAAAATTACAAAAATTACAAAAATTACAAAAATTACAAAAATTACAAAAATTACAAAAATTACAAAAATTACAAAAATTACAAAAATTACAAAAATTACAAAAATTACCAAAATTACAAAAATTAAAAAAATTACAAAAATTACAAAAATTACAAAAATAACAAAAATTACAAAATTACAAAAATTACAAAAATTACAAAAATTACAAAAATTACAAAAATTACAAAAATTACAAAAATTACAAAAATTACAAAAATTACAAAAATTACGAAAATTACAAAAATTACAAAAATTACAAAAATTACAAAAATTACAACAATTACAAAAATTACAAAAATTACAAAAATTACAAAAATTACAAAAATTACAAAAATTACAAAAATTACAAAAAATACAAAAATTTCAAAAATTACAAAAATTACAAAAATTACAAAAATTACAAAAATTACAAAAATTACAAAAATTACAAAAATTACAAAAATTACAAAAATTACAAAAATTACAAAAATTACAAAAATTACAAAAAATACAAAAATTACAAAAAAAAAACAAAATTACAAAAATTACAAAAATTACAAAAATTACAAAAATTACAAAAATTGCAGAAATTACAGAAATTACAAAAATTTCAAAAATACAAAAATTATAAAAATTAAAAAATTTACAAAAATTACAAAAATTACAAAAATTACAAAAATTACAAAAATTACAAAAATTACAAAAATAACAAAAATTACAAAAATTACAAAAATTACAAAAATTACAAAAATCTCAAAAATTACAAAAATTACAAAAATTACGAAAATCACAAAAATTACAAAAATTACAAAAATTACAAAAATTACAAAAATTACAAAAATTACAAAAATTACAAAAATTACAAAAAATACAAAAATTACAAAAATTACAAAAACTACAAAAATTACAAAACTTTCAAAAATTTCGAAAGTCACATAAATTAAAAAAAATATTAAAATTGTGAAAAAAAAAACCAAAATTGGAAAAGTTACAAAAGTAACAGAAATCAAGAATCTATAAAATCACAAACATTATAAAATATCAGTAACAGGAAAAGGTTCCTGAAAAATTTCTGTGTTTTTGCGAACAAATATTTTGACTTTCTGCGATTTTATCCAGAATTTCGGTGATGGTTTTCTGTGATAAAAATGGCATAAATTTCTTTCAAATATTATGAAGAAATAAGTCTTTCTTACTTTTTATATAACGAAACTTCAAAAAGTCATTCTTACTTTTTATATAACAAAAATTTAAAAAAAAAATCCGTGAAATTATGTAATTTTGGCAACCTTGGCACAGACCCCATCCGTGCAAAACAGTTATTTTTTGGCGAAAACCGAGACACAAAGCTTCCAAAACTGGTTTGATTCGAGGATTTCTCCAAGCGGATTTTTATCTAAACTATAAAAGTACAAACAAGCAACGAGTGTTCAACATCAAAATAAATACTGTGTAACGTTTTGCGGTGCCGTTTGGGAAATCAATCAACAAACTTGGTGTCCTGAAAGAAATGTGAAAAGAATAGTCCAATTTATCGATTTTTTTTTGACGCAATGAAGTTGCCTTCGTTTGTTCGTTCTTATTCCATCGAGCTGGATGCGGGTGCCAAAGTTTTGATAACATGATACGAACTAACATAGATCTGTCTATCAGTCTTTGATCAAAACAAAACCTCCAACAGCGCACTTTTTCTGTTCTTTTCCACCTTTTTTTGGTGGGGAGGGCTTGAGTAGCTGCTACCTACTCGGTTCAAAGAGTTTGCTTTTTGTTTTTATGAGCGAAGTTTATTTTCTGTCAGGTTCCCTTTCAAATCTTGTAAAATGTAAGAAGAAAAAACTTTCCGTTCACTTGAGCTTGAGCTAGCTAGCTTCGGGAAAAGTTAGTAAAAGGGTGTCCCAATCAATAATGCTTGAGCCGCTCGCTGTGTGGAAATTAGGTGTCGACAGGAATGTGGCGGGAGTTTTGGCGAAACATCAGCATCACCCTGGAGATGAAACTATGTTTGGGTAGAATATTTTTCCTTGGATCGAAACTTTTTCCCGACATGAAAGGGCATCGAATCAAATTCAATTAAACTTCGCACCCGGTCCAGAAGAGGGATTTCCTTTCATAAACTTTTTTTTCTGTCGGGTTCGGGCTCTCGCATAAGCAGACCAAACTGAATCGTTGGTGATTCCGGAAGTTTTCTACGCTGCTGTCCCGTGTTCAACACCACCCGGCGATGACAATCGAATCTTCTACTTTGAGCCAAAATAAAGAAAAAAAGATGGAAAAAAGAGGTTCGTTTTGAACATGACGATAAAAAATTTCCCGCCTTGGGAAAAGCGAAAGAACCGAATCCATTTCCCATATCGAAAGAGTGTTGGGTGGAAAAGGAAACTCCCAGTAATGTAATTATATCTCTTCTTGTCGAGCGACTCAATAACACCTCGTTATTTACCAGGTCTTCTTTTTTCATTTCCAAGGACCGAATCGGGAAAAGTTCAGAGCTGGTATGAATTTGCGGGAAGAGAAAGATAGATCCTGGACGCTGTGTAATGTATTCAATAGCTGTTCATCATCGTCGCATTGCATATTTCCCTCCCGTATCTACCCATAAAATTCGAGGGAGCTACACAGCTTTCCAACTTCCTGACACTGTTATTCAGCTTCGGAAGTGCTAATCAAAACTTTCCCAACAACGATTGGCACAAATTTCATTTAATGCACTTCGACTGATGATGACTGGAAACGAGTCATCTGGATGGCCTGGATTTAGTTTCCTGTTCGGAATTAGTTGGAGAGAGATACAGAAAGCGGAAAATGATACTCTGTGCTAAAATATTATGACAGCTTCGGAAGGGTTGCTCTCCAGGACAGGATGAACATCTTTTAATTTGGGGTTACGAGTTCAACCCCAAATGTTGAATGTGTTAGGTTCCTTTAAAAAAAAAAGATTGATTGAGGTCAATTTGATTGAATGTTTACAATTAAAAATGATTGTGAGGTAAAGTTTTGTTGCAATTATAAACTTTAAAAGCCTGAACCTATAGATTTTAGTTAAATTATACTAAATTTTATACTACGCTTCTTGTTATTTTTCAACGTCAAACAGCACAATTTTACCCATAAATGCATCATCTTTTTGACTCATTAAAAACCAGTTTTTTGAAGAGATTCGGTTTTAAACTGTCGGGTCTAGAGGTTTCAAAAGATTGTTCATTGCATGCTATTTTAAAGTATACACTTATACCAAGGTAAACATACGGGAGAATGAGGATACTTGATCTCTGGGGATACTTGATTCCTTAGCTATATCTCGGAACCGGAATGTCTGACAAATATCAAATGTTCTAGAAAAATGTGTCAAATAGAATAAAACAACAATGCTGTTATCTCGACAAATTAAAAAAAATCGAGTTAATAACATTTTTGTAATTTTTGTAATTTTGCAATTTTGGTTAGTTTAGTAGTTTTAGTAAATTTTGTAACTTTCGTTATTTTTGTAATTTTTCAATTTTGAGAAATTTTGTTATTTGTGTTTAAAAGGTTATTTGTGTTATTTTCTTTGTTGTTGATTTTTTATGTAAATGCTGGTAGTTTTTGTTTCTTTTCTATTTTTTTATTTTTGTATTTTTTAAAGTTTGTAATTTTTGTTTCCAATTTATTTTTTAATTTTTGTCATTTTTAAAATTTTAGTAATTTTAGTGTATTTTGTAATTTTAGGGAATTTTCTACCCCTTGGGACAAAAGAAATGGTTTACCTAATTGGAAATACAAGTTTTTAATGTTTGATAAGCTCAAGGCTGATTTATAGGTATGTAGGGTAAAGGACCTATTTTGAACCGCTTTGGGAAGTGGCTATGCTATTTTCTGAAATAACAAAGTACATGTTACAATTTTTGGCTGCTCTTCGTTTCTTTGATTACACTGGGTGACAGCCAAAAAATAGTCTGGGGTTTCTCAGCTGATTTAGACTAATTTTTGTGTCCTGAGTTAGAATATCACATTGATTTTGCTGTATCAGGTCAACTTTTTGAGATACAGTATTCTAATATCCTGACCTGATTGAACAAAACCATGGTCATTTTCGGACTCAGGGCGTCAATATTAGTCTAATTCAGTTTGAAAACCCTGGACTATTTTCCAAAAATCTTTTTTTGTTACTCAGTGTTATTACTCTGGTCGGTATTTTGGACCACCAGATTTTTATTTTGGACCACCCTCTGGACCTATTTTGGTCCACCTTTAAACTAAATAAGTTTTTTTTTTCTCTAAATTTTGCTTTATTTACGACAGCGATTTATGCGCAATTATGCGAATAATTCAGTTAATCTTTTCTTTTCTTATTCTATTAGTCAAGTTTTGTTTGTTCACGTTAATTCATTCCTGAACTAACTTTCTTCAATTTTTATAAGCCTCTATTTAGCTACACATGTTTGTTGAATATTTGCTTCTACAACCATCTGTTGGCTTATCTTTAGGATCGATTTTTGCGTTCTACTTCAGCCGAAATGATTGGTTAGGAAAGTTTGACATCATCAACTCCGCGACATCAATTAATGCATTTTGACTTGAAAAACCTTCGTGGATTTGGTTTGGCGTCAGTTCTGTAGAATACATAGATTCAAAAAAGATTAAAATGTGCATTAATTATGGGATTTTTTTAAACATCTAAAAGCAAGATTTTTTTTCGCTGGAAAAATTGCAAAGGTTTATCCGCTGTTTCGAAGCTGCGCTGCTGCCATCTGGGGTAAATAGTACGATGTTGCGTGAGCAACATTCCGGGTGAACGATAAATTATAGACGACTTGACATTGCTTCGAGTTGAATTTTCATAAATCCAAATGATTATGAAAAAAAAACACTCCTTTGAAAAATTCGAGTTTTGTTTTAATAAAGTTAGAATAAATTAGCCTGGTAGAAAAGTCAAACTATCCGATAGTTCTATTTTAAAATAGGCAGTCGGTCAGAAAAAAACTAACATGTAAACCAATCTTTTCGTCCATTTTTTAAACTTTTTATTTTTTTTTAAATTATCTTTATTTTTATTATATCTTTATATTAAACTTTATGCGCTTCTCACTGGTCTGTATGCATGAACGATTTTTTCGTTGTTATTTTAAACTATAACTATTTGATATGGTTTAGTTGTTACATTTAATAAATATGTTATATAAAAATTCAAATAGTTTCAATTTCAGAAAGTATAAAATGTTGAATTTTACTTTGAAATCGGCTAGTGGTTCTATAAATTTAATTTTCAATAAAATTTCTCGAAAAATTCAGATCATAAGGTCCGATAAACGTACAAGACATGATATAACTATTGAACGATGTTAATTGAATAGCATCAAAGTAAACTTGAATTATGTAGGGAAAGTCGGGTAAGACGGACACTCTAAGGTTGAATCGCAATAGAAAATCAGTTGTTGCCTTTTTCATCGCAGTTTTCGGTCAGATGGGTAGTTTAGGAAGTTTGCTATCACATTAACCATTGGCATTAGTAAATTTCCTTCATCTAGACTGTTTTTGTAGCAATCTAAACATGCTTGCAAATAACAGTTTTTCAAAATGGTCGGGTAAAACGGACACTGCGTAGAAAAGGTAAATATTTGCCGGAAAAAAATCTGTTTTAGTACATATTTTGTGAAATAAGCATTTGAAAATGTTTTTAAACAAAAATGGAGCCAACTGGTTCGAATCCGGTAGCGGAACAGTGTGATTTTCATAATTCCGCTTTCAATAGGGCTGTTTTTACCAAGGATCACCTTTAAGCAGTTTTTATGGCTTATTTGAGATGCTGAGTACTATTTGACAGACAATTTCACTTGTCAAAGGTTTTCTGAAAGCATATGGAAGATCAAGCCGAGAAAAAATTTGAAATATCTGGAGAAACTTATGTGTCCGTTTTACCCGACCTTGAAGTGTCCGTCTTAACCGACCTAGCAACTTTTTTTTAAAACGTTTGTTGTTCAAGCCCGTCGACCAAAATTCGATAGTTTTCCTCCAGATGGCCAATGAGAAGCCTAATAAAGATTCCACCGTTGAAATCGCTTGAAATTTCCAAAAATGTGGCGAGTTTTGGACTGTTTTCTGAGTACAAAAAATTACATCGAATGATGCAGCATGAAAGTTTTTGTTTGTTTTGTTTACTATTATGAGACCTTGCTTGCTACAAATCAACAAAAGGTCTCGAAAGTGATAATACACATAGAAAAACACATTTCCATCATTAGATTTTTCCAAACATTGTAATTTCTGAAATACTGAATGTGTCCGTTTTACCCGCTGTGTCCGTCTTACCCGACTTTCCCTAGTAATTCTAGGATGAAATTTTTCTTTCATTTCAACCACCATCAAATATTCAAATCCGCCTTCCAGCTTTAAATTATTACGCCTGATTGTATGCAGCTGCTGAAGGAAACCTAAAAGAAAATAGCAAAAATTTAAGTTTTTTCGAATAAAAAATTCTAGCTTACCAATTGTTGGGTCTTTCCCAAATTTTGAAGGGATGTAAATTGACTTCTCTCAACAAACTGCAATTGAGAATGTACATTTGCCTTAAGTTTTCATTTATAAATATGTTAAATACTCAGTAGGGTTTTTGGGGTAGTAAAAATAGATCTTTTTTGTTGTCGATTTGCGATGCTTCACGGCACATACACATTTTTTTCCTATAGCTCACAACAATTTCTGAACCTTCTCCTTTAAATTGTATCCATCATATTTTGAGAGTTCTAACCAAATCAGAGAAAATAAAGATTTGTTACCTACAAGCTAGTATTTCCACCTGTTTGATTAGATAGACACACACGATCTGTCAAAAATGCGAATTTTTATCTTTGAAAAAACTTATGTTCGACGAAAAAAAAATTATCGTGGGAGTAAATTCTTCAACCGTTTTTTTTCATTTATTGCAGAACCACAGGGGCTAAAAAACTAGATTTCTAGTATTTTTCGCTAGAAAGTTTTTACACATTTTAAATTTTTTCTATGTTTTGAATCACGTTAAGACTATCTCATGGCTATAGTTGAATATACTATTTACTTAAATTGTCCTTCTATTAACTGCGATATTTGACTATTTCAAATTTTCAACTCAGTTACATATTTGTCAATTTGTTGTTATTTTTTCCAACCCCTCCATTAAACGGGGTTTATATTTCGTCTCTTCTACCTAACCAAGTTTATGTTTATCTCTCAAAAATCAACACTGTATGGTTGTAACTTTTAGACCAAACTGTCAATAATTTTTCAATAATTTTTCAATAATTTTATTTATAATAAACGATTGAAATAGTGGGCATAATTCTTTGCATATTACCGTTCAACGTTTTATTACGTCCATGAACATTTAAGAGCAGGTTGCATACTCAGACTATGTTGGGTGGTCCAAAATAAGTCCCTAAGGAATTAAGTTGGACCTTTTTTCGACATGAGTCAAATTGCGATTAAAACAAGTTTTTTTGTTTTTGAGCTTGCAAACTAGTTTTCAAGTATTTTCTCAAAACTATGAACATGTTTGTAGCTGTTAAATTCATCACAGCTAGGCAGAAAACTTCTTGGAAATTTACTTCAATAATGGCTCGTTCTCCTGAAATGGGAGGCCCTGATTTGGCCCAACTGTGAAAAATCAAAAAGTTATTTTCAATTTTTTATCACTATCAGCTTATTTAAATGGAATCTAAGATATGATTAGAATCATAAGAAAAAGATTTTCCTATATTTGTTCAAAAGTCTCATGATTAACATGATTTATGAGAGAAATATTGGAAAAAAGCTGCAAGCTGTTCCAAAATATGTACCCGGTCCAAAATAAGTCCGTTACCCTAGTTTGATGTCTATTCTAAAATGTGGACCAATTTTGAATTTTGAAAGCAATAGGCGTACAACAAATATTTACGCCTTTGTTAAAATTTTCTCTATTTCCTTGATGTTTTGGCTCCCAAACGCTTCGTATGCATTGTACTGAAAGGAATATTTATGATAGAACAATAATAAAACCATAAAGCTTTCGTTCCACTTAAACTACACTATTGGCACTGATGAAGCAGCTGCAAAAATTATGCACCTCTTCGGTAAGAAGTATCATCTGCATTTTGCACCAAAGTTGTTTGATGTTGCGCTAGTCATGATCAGAATGACCTTGAATGAAAAAAAAAAAACAAGTAGCTGTACCACTGCTGAAATGTTTCACCATTCACCAATCGAGTTTCTATCGGCTGCATCATCAAGTGAACTGACTGCCAGCGGGAATAGAAGGATGGGAAAGATAGGTAGGTACTTATTCCAAACCTAATAACCTTCAACTGGCGAATCCCGCTCGTTGTGTTCGGTTGAGCGTAAGCCACACTTTAGTACCTTCTGGCCGATCTGCAGCGCCGTATCTTCGCTGCCGCAATTGGTCCTAAACACGTCGGTTTCGAGCAGACGCTTCGCCGTTAGCCAGTTGCCAGACACAAATCGAGGGATTGCTAATTAGATGACTAATGTGGGATGTGCTTTTTTTGCCTCATCCCGATTCAGCAGCAGCGTTGTTCGACTGTTTGTTTTATGGAAATTAGCTTTTTTTTTTCTCTCGACCGCACTCTTGTGATATCTATCGAGACAAACCTAGCTATAGGTGTATCAAGTGAATAACAACAATCGGTAGAGTCGAGAAGCGATGAGAATCGGTCATTTGGAATGCACTCCACATTGCTCTGCTCCTGACAAACCGAGGATGGCAGTCAGGCAGTGTGTGGCGAAAATCCAGTCAGACCTCAGCCAGCAGCAGAGTCAGAAGCGTATCGTCGTTCTCGCCTTTGAGTGGCAGAACCGGCGTTCTCAAAGATGACGCCATCACGCCATCAGAAGCTAATCGGACGCGCCTGGACTTGACTATAGGTATCCGGTGTGCTAAACTAGAAGTACCTAAGTTTTATTCGGCGTGAACGGCGCAGTGTTTAGCACACGGAATGCCTGTTTCTGTCAATGTTTGAGATGGCATACGGGGGAATAGACTCGAAATCAGTCGCGTATCTTCTTCAACTTCTTCACTTAAGTAAGCTAGTATTAGGCAGCACTTCAACTTAGTAATCTACTACACTACTGGGGCTTAGCTATAGGTATCTTAGGCTAGATCGGTTTGAGAACATCATCATCATCCCCTGATCGTTCGGCCGGAGGAAATGACTAATCCAAGGCACGTTCTAGTGTTTATCGCCAACACCGCAGCACAGATTGCACAAATTTATGTGTCAGGTGCAACGTGTACCTTCTGTAACGAGACGATACGATGCATCGAATTAAGCACCCCGAGCTTTGGTCAACAGAAAGACAACTAGCCAGCCAATACCTAGAAAATGAATACCTACACTTGGCGTTGGCGTCTGATTGATTGAATTGACCGTTGGGATGTACTTCTCGGTAATGAATTGTTCTGTTTAATTGTCGTAACTGATAGCCACGTCAGTTCGGCACAAATCGATGATAATCGCTTAACCATCGTAATTAATCTTGACCCTCAAATATACTTTGAGCAATGTTTTTCAGGCTTTTTATGTTGAGAGTGCAATCATTCAGGCTGACAAAAAGGTATTGCAATATCACGGGTATTACGAGTATGTATTAAAAGTTAGGTAATACTTGTTATGATGGTTGAGGAAATTGGTTTATTGCTCAAATATTAAAAAAAAATACAGTCTTTTTTCATATTAAATTATTAAAATATTACAAAAATAACTAAACACTGTTAATACTCACCGTATGTATTCTTGAAAGTTCGCAACAAATACTATGCTGTTAAAAATTTTATTTTGCAACTTTTTCATAGTTTCATGTTATTCTATTACAAATTTTTTTATCTGAAAAGTACTTTTTCATAAAATATGTATGTTTGGTTAGGGCAATTAACATCTCTAATATGTATATTCAGTTGGAATTTATGAAAACTTGGACCATAGCAGCTCCGCTTTCAAACGATTATCACTGGAATTTTAGCTGAATAAATCCTGGTCATTAAACCACTATTAAGTAACGTCTTCCTTCAAAATATCTTTTATCACACCTATAAGTGTAAAAGGTCTTACGGTAGTGTTTTTGATTATATTTTAATAATTAATTTAAGAAAATGTTGGGGTCCTTCGAATCTTTTGTCATATTCTTATCACTTTAAGTTTTGGTGATATGGCGTTTGGAAGTTTTTAAATTCATAAGAATTGAGTGAAATTAATCTTTAATAATTGATAAAATCACAAACCTACATGGAAGATTAAATCCAATTTTGAATCCATTTGTTGTCCTTCACTCGATTTAGGACCAAATATTAAGAAAATTCTTCAGTTTTAAAAATAAATTGCATTAGAAAATCAAACTACCAATTTTTCAAAAAAAAAAAAAAATTTGGGAAAAATAAAACTGTGCCTGGGATTGAACATTAAGAATTTTTGATATTTAAGGTATTAATCTATTGAAGAATGTAACTCGTTTTGACTTTTGCTTTAGGAAATATCTGAGTCTTTATTTGGAATATAAAGGGACAAATGGTTGTTTGTTGATCCTAGAAAGTATCCTACTTACAATCCTTCTTTCATTCCTCGTTGAGCACCATTCTTTTGGCCTTTACACAAAACTGATGGTCTCGATCAATCACGGAGTAGCAACCATTGGCGAGGTAGAACTTGTTCTGCTTAGCCACGCCAGCGATCATGGAATTTGAAGTGCGTAAGTTGAACAAAGTCTAATCAAATATGTTATCTGAAGTTTGAAATGTATGATCTTATCCAAGCACTTCAAGTTCAATGATTTAAGGTGAATATGAGTAGTCAACTAAGCTAAGCTAAGCTAAGCTAAGCTAAGCTAAGGGAATATCTGAGTCTCATGGTTTAGAATTAAATTTAAATTTCTTCAAAACTCCCGTTTTACACAAAACGGTGAAAAACACAAACGGATAACGTTACTTTTGTTCTCAGAAGTCAAAATAACCAATCTTTGGCTTCGAAAAAGTTTCTTTTTCTATATTCCACAGTTTTGCCAAAAGTGTTTAGCGGGAAGTTGCTATGGCCGGACACCTTCTATAGCCGAAAAACAATGATTTTTCGAATTCGCATTATTCTAATAATGTTTTGAAACCATGAAAATAAGGTTAAAAGCAGCCTGATATAGAGTTTGAAATACGGCGATTCAATCTGTTAAAGTAAACCAATGACAGTCATCGAAAGCTTTTGTCTAGTAGGTCGAAGAGGATCGCCTAAATTTTGCACATGTATTGTGATCGTTTTTTTTATTATAAAGTTTTATTATTTAAATCTAAATTGACATTTTGCCAACTTTCGTAGAAACTAAGTAAAGTTTTATTAAGATAAAATATGAAACTGATAGTTGGACAGGTCAAAGCTATAGCGCTTTAAGTAGAATAAACGAATAGATGCTGAAAGAATGTGCTGGGCCACAAAGCCCTAGCTCACATTCTTTAATCATCTATTCGTTTCTTCTACCCAAAGCGATCTAGCTTTGACCTGCCCAACTATCAGTTTCATATTCTTTCGCAATAAAATTCTACTTAGTTTCAATAAAATTTTCCGAAATGTCAATTCAGATTAAAATTAATATGATTTCAGCGGTGATTTGAATAAAATAACAGATTATAAAATATAAAAACCTTGATGCACGATTTGACTTAGCACTTTGTTTTTGACAGTCTGTAGTTTTACATGACCTTATTTACGATCAGTTAAATGTAATATTAATTGAATTCAAACTCAATTTCCTTATAAAATTCCGTTTCGTATACTATCAAGATATTCCTAATTCAGTGTTTTTGAGGATTCACTTTTTTGTGTAACCATGAAAATTACATCATATATGCTCAAAATAAAAAGAAGTTATCTATGATTACGAAATATTACAGATAGAAATTGTGTTCTGTACCATGTAACATTAGTGCGATTCAATTTCAGTGCTGTAATTGGTCCTATTATATTTTTATTCTGTAAATTTAAATCACAATATCGGATTATTTACCATGTAATATCAACAGTTTTCAATTTCAGTGCTTTTAAGGAGTTCGTCTGACTGACATTACTCTATAGGTTTTGTTTATTGGAGCACAACCCAACCCAACAAATTGAAATTTATTAATGAAAAATCAGAGTTTAAGAAGAGGTTGGTAGTAGAATTAAACGACATTGATGGAAAAATGATTGAAGAACAATTTGACGAAACACAGAAAAAAAATTTGACTATTACGTGTAACTGAAAACTGCAACCTTTAAAATAAATCACCTGTAATTAACAAAACCTGTAATTTTAAATTGTTTTCCTTGAAAGTTAACGAAGATTCATTTATTATTACATTAAATGTCCTGTAAAAAAATTGTACACTAAAAATTAAATGTCACGTAATCATGTTTTTGATCTAAATAATTACGGTAATTATCCTGCTCCTTTTTGTTACAGGACATTTGCGTAATTTTGCAGGAAATAATTTTTGCTGTGTATGATTAACACAGAGAACAGACGTACAAGTTAGCCCTCGAAACTTGTATAAAAATTCTAACGCCCCTTTTTAATCAATTTTTGTTTTTTGGCTGGGCCACCACATGTCTCCAAACACATTAAAGAGAATTGTCAAAAGAAAACTGAGAAAAAAAACAAAATTTAAGTCAGTTTTAAACAGGTCTTATTAGCTATTTGGCATGTTTAAAGAAAATCGCTGTTGGAGTTTCGTAACAAATTCGTCAAGTTGCATAAACAATTAGTCCAAAAATTTATCCGCTATTTTCTTCAAACTTGCGAGAAGTGCTAAATTTAAAGCAATAGGATGCAAATGAGATACGTAAATGAAACCAGCTTTTAGTTGCCTAGTTGCTGGCATCAAATTTTGATTGACTAGAATGACCATTCTCAAAACTTTTTTCATGTCGTAAAGAGAGTTTAGCATTGGATAAGTTTACAAGTTTCACCAAACTGAGCATGCCTCATCTATAAAACAACAGCTTTGTTGATTTTGTTTGGTTCCGGCACGAATTTTTATCATAAACGATTACAAATCTTTTCAAAAAGTGCTCATTTTTCTGTCGAAAAGTAAAAAATGCTGCAGCAAAATTTCTATTTGCCTGACCTAGCTGCTAGGTTAAAATGATCGGCAAGAATGTTTTTATTTGACTGGACATAGCCGATACTACCTCTGACTTCGATAACCGTTCAAGAAATGCGAAAGCTTGATCCCAAAATTGTCAGTTATTCTCTGCCGCAGTAGTACTAAATAAAAAGTAAAGTTTTGTCAAGTTAAAAGTTACTCTAATTGCATTTATCAAACAATAAATTGAAGCCATTCGTTTTACTAGGATATTGGTCAATTTATTCATGATTTCATATACGATTACGCCGTTTCGAAAACAAAGCCCTTTAAAAGTTGATTTGTTATTTTTGAACGGCGTAAGAGATGGCACTGTTTCTAGTCAATTTTTAATGTATTTTACTGATGATAGCTTTTAAATTTGTACACACTTTTCTGAAGATTTTTTGTTCAAGTTTGTACGTCTGTTCTCTGTGCGATTAGTTACTTATTACTAGCACTTAAAAAACTGACGTGTGTCTCGGTTACGTTAAGACCCTAGTCCAGAAAAAAGTGGGAACGCCAGTTCTTGCACCTTATATCTTAGAAACTACTAGAGTAGTGTGGGGAAAAAGTACGACCTTAGTGCTATTCTATTTTTATTTTATTTTTTGAAAGTGTTTTTTTCCAAAAAAAAACAAGAACAGGTTTCGATCTCTTAGACTTTTATCTTTCTTCTTAAAAATTACGAAGTTAATGGAACGTCAGTAAATTCATTTTTTGCTGCATCAAAAATCTAAAAACAACAAAATGCTAGAATTAGAATAAATTTTGTACTCATATTTTTTCCAAAACTCTACCATCGCTCAAACAGTATTTACTGGCAATCGAATAAAAAGTAGGTTTTTCAGGCTACTTTTTTGTACATTTTGTGACCCTTTCATTGAAAAAATATTTCTTGGCTTCATGATATAGACATTAACTTCAACTTTCATATGCATAAGGCAAATATTTTTTGGACGTGTAATATATGCAGCAGTTTTTCTGAGGCATGTTTTTCGGATTTTTTTCTTTCATGCTGAATAACGAGAAAACAAGTTGCTTTAGCTATATATAATGTTCTAAAAAAATTTTACTGACATTTCAAGGTTTCTTGTGATTTGTTGTAATCGGTTCATTATGTTCAGGTTTACTTTGCTGGTCCCTGAGTATCATTCGAACTATTGCTCCATTTAAAGTTCGTACTTTTGCCCCTTCAAGATTTTTTTGTAATTCACAGTTTATTGTGCAAAGTTTTTGGGTTATTTTTAACGACTTTAAATATTTCATAGTTTATGCAAAAAAAACAAGTTTAGCCCACATTTCGGAGTATTTTCATCTTTCACGGAAAAAATGTGTCTGGATGTTGGCAGTCCAATTAATCATCATAAATCTACACCAGATCTATGAACTTTGCTTTTCTGAGCTTGTGATCACCTCAAACGTACTTTTACCCGACTCGTACTTTTCCACCACATTACTCTAATTTTATTTACTGTTTCTACAAACTTCACACAAATGAATTACTTTCTTATTATATTTTTTTTCTTCAGGCTTCAATATTTTTAGTTGAATTCTGAACTGAATTTTGAGCTGGGCTGATTATCTATGAATTGGAAAGTTAAGAAATAGGGAAAAAATCGCAAGTTGGAAAATAAGGGCATGACGAGCTAAGGCTGTTTGCTGTTTGATGAAAATGTGATACACTTAGACAAATTTATGATAGTCTAAAAGTGCCTTAAGTTCATAATTAGAGGGTAAAAGGCGAGCTTAATGGCCTTATAACAAGATTATGTTCAATGTTTTATTTTTTATGTGTATGAACAAAATATAGACATAAGCAGACATCTGTTCTCTATAAATTAAAGGACTTTTTAAGTTGTTGTCTCAACCAAACGTTGATAGCTCAAGAGTTGAAAATTTTTAACATATCTGTGTTGAAAAAATACTACAATTGAAAGGAATTTTTTACACACAGAAAAAGATTAAAACTGATCAAGTGACAAGTGTTTTGAATTTAAATTTATCAGCAATTTCTCTAACTGCATTAAGCCCAGCACGCCAAAAAAGAAGCACATTTGAATTTTTTGATTTTCCTTTGTCAGTGAAACTGGTCTTTTGCTTGGTTGATGTTGCTCAAATGTGACCATGACAGTTTATTAGCCTTCAAGTGCCAGATGTGGGAGCCTCGGGTCGAATGAAATTCACTGATTATGAGCATACAAACATTATCGATACATTTGTAAGGAGGACGACAACACTCTTCTGGGCACGATAGATTATGAATGTTACTATTAATATCAACCCGTTTCTCACACCCCTGCCTGGTTGGTAACAAAAGTGTTGTGCGGTATGAAATTGTAACGATTGGACGCTCTTCGGACGGCCGATGGTTTTGACCGATCCATCCATTGCATTCTCGCGAACCCATCGACATCGACGGACGTTGATGGTTCTCGACAGACGCTCGCTGTTGCAGTTCTTGGCGGGTGCCAATTGCAACAGCTTCACACCCAAAGCATATTGCATTCTCATTAGTGCTGAAACGATAATTGCAATCTGGAATCGAATTCGAGCCGGAACATTGTTTGTAACACTTTAGTAGATTGAATCTGTTCGATCGATCCTTTAACAACAAGCTTTCCGATTCGAAAACATGGGGGAAACCAACTTGATACCTCCATAGATTCAGTATGTATCTCCTACAAACACAAATTGCTTCGTTTCAACTCGGTTGTGTGCCTTTGTGTTTGGTGTGGAAATTTAGGGTCTGTAGAAGGACAAGGGATGAGGGCTCAAGGTAGTAAGGGTTCTCACATGTGCGCCATCGATGTTTTGTAGCTGAAGAGGGAGTCAAGTGAGGTGAGGTGATTCTTCCAAAATGATTAATGGATTGCCTTGGTAGCTTCGAACGAACGCTCTGCCATGAATCGAAATCCAGCAACGATAGATAAGATGTGCAGTCTTCTAATGTGAACGTTTTTTTTTTTTATTTTCGGAAAGTGTGAGGTATCTTTATCGGCGTTTTTTTGTTCGCTTTCGGTTGCGAATTGTAAACACAACGAGTGGTGTGGAATGTACTAAACAAAATTTACCGAAAAAGGCACCCATCTTCGTGAACCCTTACAGTACCACTCAAGTTTTTTGTTGCTGCTAGCAGTGGCTTCGAAATAGAAACCCTCAGCGGGCTTCACTTTTACTTGTACAGTTTTTTATTGTTTTATTATGCAATAAATTGTGCTGGGAATATAGGTAGGTAGTATTCTGTTTGCATTCCAACGTTGCTTTGAGGGATTTATCAAATTACGATAATACATCATGTTTCCACCTCTTTTGGAACTGAGGATCGAAACATACGGGTTCGAGAAAGGCACAAAAGGAAGGAAACCTCTATCGGAATGCCGTCTTCCGAAGCAAAAAAATAAATAAAAATAAACAAAACGATTACCGATAACGTCTACGTAAAACACCGATGAATAGATAAACCATGTGGCTGGGATTTCGTTTCTGGCTGGAGATTTGGAAAAGTCGTTTCACAAATTGTCTATTTTATTGGCTTTAAGTAATTCCAATGAAACAATCAAATAATACATAAATTCGAACATAAGACATAGAGGAAACTTGGGCCAGATTTTTATTACTTACGTATGCGGTGATCAAAGCTCAAGCTTAAACAGAAAATCTGGCCTGGTGATGTTGGAGTGTTTCTGACCAGAGCGAGCACCTTATACGAAAAAGGGTACAGTGTATGTTTTTTACGGCTTGGGAGTAAACATTACGACGACCCTTGACAAAATCGAGAGCTGAATCAGCTTATCTAATATTGTTGGCGAAACGTTACTCATATACTGTTGCACCTGATGCAATGAATAATATTTATGTATCCAGGTGTTTTTCTACGTAGGTGAATGACCACATTTTTGCAAAATTGTGAATCAGAAAATTTTAGTACCATCATAACTCAAGTGCACAGTGCAGTTAAACATTATGTGGAGAAAGTGGAAAATCTCATATGTTTCTAATTTTTCATTATTATTTCAAGCTTCTTCACATATACGTTTAAAGTTGATAATTTGTTTTTACAAATTATGTGACGATTTAAATGTGACAGTATCTGGCTCGAAAAGCTTATTCTCTAGTAGCAAATAAGTCCTTATTTGGCAGTAAAGGCTAGGCTAGTATTGTTGTCAGCCAAATAATGGCAAAAAAATGAAACCGTTTGCGGACGGTGGAATTATAAAAGAGTGTCTGACTGCTGTCGCTGGAATTGCATTTGCTGATAAAATCAATGTAATTTCAAACAACAGTTGGTGGTCAAGGTCAACCTTGCTATCACTATTGCAAGAAGAATTCTCACGTGAACTTTACGTCGTATGAAACACCTAAAAAATGCACAGAAAACTGCTACCAAAGTTATCAAAACAACTTTAAAATTTGTATTTTTAAAGTTGAATATGTTGTCCAGGCTGTAAATATTCAAAATGGAAAGAAATTGAGACTAGTTTATGTCAGTTTTTGGATTTTTTTTTCCTAATGAAGCTGCTTGTTTACCTTTTTTGTTCCATACGACGTAAAGAAAGCTCACACGAAAATTCAGGATTTATTTGAGAACATAGTGAAAACGCTTCGTGACCGCATTTATAATTTCGAATACTGCTCTTTGCACTTGATGAGAGTTGTGACTTTACCGATACAGCTCAACTTGCAATATTTGTACGAGGTGTAGATACTGAATTTCATACCACGCAGGAATTCTTCACTTATTCCTGTTAAGCTTACGGTTTCCTTCGACATCCGGTAACAGCAGACTTCTGCTGTCATGGGCAGAACCAACACTTGTTTTTTTTTGGTTCCTCTAGCTATTTCCCATTCGCAATCGAGAACAATAGATTAATGATTGCTGATGACAGGTGATGATGATAAACACGGTACAAATGTGTGATGACACGGTTAGGCGAGAATACTCAAATTGGGTTTGTGGTAACACAACAGCGTTGCCAGATATTATGGGTAAGAGTATCAAAGTACTCATTAAGAAACGAGTACTTTTCCGGTCAGGGAATATGATAAGTGGAGAGAACGACAATAGCAATCGCTAATGAATTGTGTAGTTATATAATGACTAGACTGACGAAATGTGAATGAAGATAACTCTATTCCAAACACTGAAACCTGCGTATTCAACAATTCCAATACAAGGGACGGCAACTGGCATAGAGCTGTACAGTAAACTGAAGTCTGTTTTAGATTTTTTTTCGATTTCATTGAAAAGATAGTTAAAATAGTTGGAATATCAACGAATGGAGCTCGATCTATGTCGAGCATGGATGTTGGAGTATCATGAAGACTGTTCCAGGACGTAAAAAAGACTACAGGGAAAGAATTATTCTTTAACCATTGCATAATTCAACTAGAAAATTTGTGTGCCAAACGATTGAATGTACCAATTGTCACGGAACTTGTAATCAAAGCTATAAATTTTATAAAGTCGCGAGCGTTAAATCACCGGGAATTTGAAAAGTTCGTGAACAACTTGGAAATTGAATATATGGTGACATGGTGTTTCATATCAAAGTTCATTTTATCTACTTAAAATCCAGATAAACTTATGTTTGAACATGAAGGGATACGACTTTTCTCAAGTTAAAGTTAAAGCATGGATGTGCAATTTGGGGTTTATGATTGACATGACGTAATATCTCAACGATTCCATCGTGGAACTTCAAGACAATTTATACACAATTTGTGTAATAAAATTCAAGACTTTGAACGAAAACTAAATCTGTGGAAACAACATCTGTCGCAAAACAAAAGTGGCATTGACCATCCATTAATCATGGTGGTTGGGAACATGAACTTCCTTTTGTTTCAAAATTAAAAATGTCACTTTCATTCATTTTTGGGCCAAAAGTACTGATCAATTTTGCATCTATCACTTAGTACGCTTCTATACCTACTACAAAGAGTAGTGTGAAAAGGTTTCGTTTTTGATGTCGTGCAGCCTTGTCGATACCCATAGAAATCCTTTCAGGTAATCCGTACTGTTCTTGACTTTCGATGAGGCTTTTTCCGTGATGAAGCTACATTTAACTTCATATTAATAGGGCAACACGCAAGACTCGGAATCCTTAAGATCAAAACAAAATATGTTTCCATTCGAACTCATTCAAAACGTTTCACAACGACGGCATAGTTCAACATTCTAATCCTTCCAATTAAAATTCCGTTTTTAAGAAAGAATCCTTTGTTCTGTTGTTATTGTTTATTAAAGAATTAAAGAATGCACACTTAAACCGCTGGCTGGCTGGCTGGCTTGCTGTAAAACCGGTTCAAATGTGGCGTCACACACAATTGCCCTCGAAAGTCACCGAAACGTTATCCTTCCGTGGGTGAACACCGAACAAAGGAAACTCACACCCCCGCAGCACGCGATATTCCATCCATTCGGTCGCGAGCACTAAGCAGGCCATGATATCACCTATCATTTGCTCGCTTCCCTAGGTGGGTAGCTAGGCCTACCTTTGTTTTGAGGAAAACTGCGGCTAGCTTCACAGTAGGTAGGTAGAGGGTTGCTTCTGACTAAACAACCAAAACAGCAACCAACAAGTCTGCATGGCCTACTGCCTACTTATACCCACTACTGGGTGTTGCCACCATCATCAGCCTAGAACTTACCAAACCTACCTTAGAGTTAGAGGTCGTTCTTGAAAACGAAAAAAAAACCCAGCACCATGGGAACGATGACATCCAGGATGATTGCTTTGTTTCCTTGGTTCTTTTTTCTTGCTTGCGCTCATTTCTTCACCATCTTTTATTATTCCTAGAAATGTTTGCGTGAGCAGGGGTTTTTCTTTTCTTCGCCTATTTTTTTCTTCTTTTTTCGTATGAATGGGTGCGCTTTCGGTGGTCTATTTAAAGCTCACAGTAAAGGAAGAAAGGAGCTCTGTTTTCATCACCCCTACATTCGGTTCTGCTAGGGCTCAGGACTAGAACATGAAGGGTGTTTGTTGGTTTTTCCCATCTTTGTTTTGATTACTCGTCGCCGTCTTTGCCACCGTTCGGTGCACTTGTCGCTGTTCAAGCGAGCAATATTATTCTTTTATTGTGCCTGCGGTTTGCCTGAATTATACTTTTCCCCGTTCCGTTTCGTGTGTTCCGTTCTAAACAAAAACTTTTCAGGGGCTTTCCTTGGCTGTCGCAAAAGGGGTCAAGTTTGGAGCTTAGCTCCGTGACCATGTTAGATCTAATCGTTTTGGTTTTGCCTTTATTTTTTAGCTACAAGCCTTTTTCAACGCTAAACGTACTGGAGGGGGTCAAATGACTTTTTTTACTTTATACGGTGATTACTCCTTATATATTTATTCTTTCGAAAATTTTACTTCAAGACTATTATTATTTTCAAAAAGCAATTTTTTACGATTATGCAGGTGTTTTTCAAACTTTTTAATCAATCTGAATTTTCTGAGACTATTCTTGCACCTAAATTCGACTTTGCACTGGATTTCAAGAATGTTGACGCAAGGTTTTTGCAATTTAATTGTTAAAACTCACCGTTCGGATCTTCCGACAGGGTAAAGTTTTGTGGATCGAAACGATCTATCAGCAGAAATTATTTACTGCACCGAGCAGAACCCAAACACTGTTTGTTTTGTTTCTCCACATGCTTTGATCAATTTGCAGTTGAACAACAGATCGATCATTCTTGATGACAGGTGATGATGATAACTTTTAGCACTATGCATGCACCGCACTACTTACGGACAGAATAATCCTCTGACCAGCTGTTTTCAGTGTTTTAATTTTGTGAAAAATTTGTTTCATTTTACAGTGTCCAAAACGATGTTTAAACATAGGATTAAGAACTTTAGATATTAAGATCAGTCTGTAGGTCATTTGAATCCAAGACGGTGTGTGAAATAAATAAACGCAGTATAAATGTTTACATCATTACACGGTTAAGCGGAACTACGTGGTAACACAACAGTGTTGCCGGAAATTCAGAGTAGAAGTATCAAAGTATGTACTCATTGAGAAATAGTGGCTTGTGATATAGCTCAGTTGGCAAGTCAGTTGCTTCCTGAGCCGATGTCCGTAAGTTCGGGCACAAGCCAACTGCATCGTTGATATAAGTCGCGAATGACAGATGTTAAAACGACCATACTCGAAACAAAAAAAACTCATTGAGAAATGAGTACTTTTCCGGCTAGGGAATATGAGAAGTGGAAAGTGACAAATAGCTATCGCTCATGTAATGTGTACACGCAGAAAAAAAGGAATTAGTTTCAAAGGAAAGTGCCGCAAAAACAAAGGATTTTTTCCTTTGATTTTGGGACAAATAAAAATTCCTTTGATTCAAATGCATTTTCTTTAGTTTCGAAGAAATTCTTTCCTTTGAATCAAAACTTTTTCTTTGTTCCAAATAACAAAATGCTTTTGATTCAAAAGCCTTTTCGTTTAATTTTATGAAATTTTCGTTTATTCCAACGGTATTTGGGTTTCAATTTTAAAGCATTTGTTTTTCAATTCTATGTTTTGTTTCTAAAAATTCTAGTACTTTATATTAATTTTCGTCCAATTGGAAATAAAAGAAATCACTTATGGTTTAAAACATTTTATTCATTTGTAAATTCATGTTCACATTATCGATTTTCCCTGTAATTAGAGTTTTGAACCGGCACATCTGTAAATACAGAGGAGAACAAAATGTACACATATATGTAACAATTAAAAAAAAATTGAAATAATTGATATACATTGCATGAAAAGTACTTACTGAACGATTTTTGTTGGCGGACAGTTCCTTTCGAACAAATCATGAAGGGTTTCGACGCCAGATGTTTCCTTGGACCAGATCGGAAGCGATTAATTAGATTAATGGTTGCCCTGAAAAAGTTTGGTAGGTTGACGGTTTATTTGAAATTGAATGTATTTTGATAGACTTACCTAATCTACCATCGTTTGGCCTCTAGCCGTCAAGACTTTCCTGCGCCGGATCTTGTGATTCCGGTGCTGTCTGACTGTTGCGCGGCAGGAAGATTTCCCAGAAAATGGTCTGACAGGTTGTCAGAAAAACTTCTCGTCGACCCGTTCACCAAACAATAGCTAATGAAGATGTGTCGACTGTTTGACGAAAAAATACTTTGATTCAAAAGAAAATTCATCTAAAGCAATGAATTTTCACATTGACTCAAAGTCAAAACAAAAATTCCTTGAATTTAATTTGAATATTTTGATTCAAAAACTTGGAACATTGGTTCGATGAAATAAAAATTCGGTTCAATACAAAATTTACTTGAATTAAGGAAAATGGATTTTGTTTCAATGTACATGAGGTTTTTGAATCAAAGATGTATTTTTTTTATCTCAATGGTACCACTTTTCGCTGCGTGTAGGTATTTAAGGATTTACGAACCTACTTGAATAAAGATAACTCAATTCCAACACTGAATCCTGCGTTTTCAACAAAAACTATATGCACAAGAATATATATGCCTGGATTAAAAAAAAGGATTTTGTCCGGATTTATTTACTTTATCACCCAAATAAAAAAAAAAATTTAAAATTTTTTTTTATGCTTTTGAAACAAAAGCAAGTTTTAAAAAGCTCTTTAAAATGGATTTTTGATAGACTTAAATTGATTTGAAATCTTCTGATAAGTTTGGATAAACAAAAATAATACAAACGTTTTTTTTTCTTGATTTGCTCGGATATTGCCGGATTTTTGGTCGAAACTTTTGAACTCAAATTTCCGGATTCTGCCAGGTTTCTAGATGAAATAGTCCGAATTTGTTGGGCCCGGATACGTGCTGAAAAAATTCTGATAACCTTAATTTAAGAATAATCTCTCTTAAATCTGGAAGAAGATGATTTGTGAACGAAAGAACTGAATGAAGGCTCTAGTTTTTCTATTTAAATCTTATCTTCAGATTGATGCGTGAACATGATTCACGGTAGATTAAAGATCGTACAGATCAAAATTTAGCAGGGAGGCATTCAATAGCAATATATTTTGATAAACCCTTTGAGCGAAATGTTTTTTTTTCTTTATCAAGATCTTATTTCAACCCGGTTATCTTTAAAATGTACGTATAATTTGAGTAAAAAGTTCACAAAATTGGGGCTGGAGATTTAAACGAATGGGCCCAGGTTTTTGTTTTAACTAATTCTTATTAAATTCTGACTGCTGCAATAGACGAATAATAGATTCATGGAGTTCTCATAAATGATTATGGATCTATGACACTCCTGCCTGACTGAAACCACAATATCTTGTTTTTCAAACTATTTGTACCAAGTATATAGTTTTGGAAATCTTGTTACATAACACACATGTGTTTCTCTCTCAGTTAAATGAATATTTCTCAGATGATATTTATTTTTTAGTTATTAAAAGTCTATGAAAAAAAATTAAAAAAATACATCGACAAATAGACTTTAGACCACCCAAAATACATTTTTGAAGGTATATTTCTCAACAAATTTGCTAAACGTTTCATATACATGATTGAATGATCGTATGAAATTCGAAAAAACAGCATTTACCTACCAAAAATGAGGCAATATACATACCGTAAACTGGGGGAACTTTTTTCATTCATTTTTGATTATTTTGGAAGTAGTTGCTTTTTCGTAATACCTAAAAGTTTTAAAACACTAACTGAGGTGAGGAGTATAAAACATGATCATTAATTGCAACAAATTCAAAAGACATTGGTGGTTATAATTAAATGTTTTTTACAGAACCAGATTTCGAGTTTCGGGGTAACTTTGATCACTACCCGAATAGAAAAATATGGTGAAAAAACCATGAATTCCATATTCACAAACCATAAATTATACGGTTTTCACTATAATTATTATCTTCCTCGATACCGTGAATGCACATTGAAATTCATATTTTTCGACCATACATTTCATAGTTTTGACGAAAATAACCATGAAAAAGGGGTATTGTTATGCAGCGTGACCATGAAAAAAATGGCGATTTCCCATACATTAGAAAGCTCAAAACTATAAAGTTCATGGTGATAACAGCTTCCATTGATTTCCATTGTTTGCCCGGTGAAATAAAAATTCTTGTTCAGGGTTTGTAAATGGTGGGATTTTTTCGCTCGTACATATGATTTGTACAATGAATAATCTTATTTTTATGTATTGCAAATAACTTGATTTATTTTTCAATTAACAAAAAAACACATAATTTCACATATTTTTTCACTTTAATTATTCACTCAACGGCATCACCACGTACCTCTTCTGATGAGGATCCTTCGCTGGGAGGCTGGCTCCTTTTTGGCCACTTGGTGCTTCCGGTCCGGTGGCATTTTTCCCAGTTCGAGACGAGCAATTTGTGTTCTTTTATCCCTATAATTGAAAACAAAATTTTTATTTAGAATGATCCTCACTTACGTAGACTTTTAAAAACTCACCGTTTCGAAATTCGAACACCTTTCAATCCTCCGATTAGAGCACTATTCTTAGATTAAAAGTCCTGCTGCCGATTGAAAAATTCTCCTGCGAAAAAAAAACACGTGTCGTACGGTCAGATTGTCAACCTACACGAAAAATATGAATTGTTATAATTTGCTATAAATATTAACGCTCGGATGTTGTTTAAACTGTGAAGTACATGGTCACATTAGAATTCATTGGAACATGAATGTAATACCATGGTTCTGGCTATTCGGGTATTACTTTTACGTACCTCAACATCTTCAAAATTATTGTTATGGTGCCAGCACAGAAGGCATAAACATTAATAACAGTAATTTTTGTTTGACCAAACTGATTTTTTCAACGTTTTTTCAGAAACATTTTTAATAAAAAAAATGGACAATGTTGTTGCATACATCTAGGGGCGAAAATTATAAACATTTCTCAATTTTTTTTGGTCTCAAAAACAAATGAAATTTTGCCTACATGCAATTCCCTAAATCCTCGCACTGTTCCCATGTTCTTTTTTTCTTCAATTTGAACCAATTGATAGGGGTTTAGTCATTTTTATTATACGTGCTGTCTCATGGAAAATTATCGTTCTTTTTAATATTAAAAAAAAATCACCAAATGTCCATAAAAATAACACTTAAACTAAACATTAACAAAGAAAATAGTTGAACTTTCACATCAAACAACCCATTTGCTCCTAAATGCTTTAACTTGATCAGAAGAGATGTTTGTTTGTGAGCCTTCGTAAACTAGATATTTAAAGATTTTAAAATTACATTTTGTGTAATATCAAAAACCTTATAATAAAAACTAAAATGAGCTTAGTTGTAACTAGGGTGGTCTAACCGGTTTTACCGCAACCGGTAAAACCGGTAAAACCATCCATTTTCCAATACCGAAAATACCGGCTTTTGGGACGGTAAAAAACCGGTATTTCCGGTAAATTTTTCATCATTATTTGGCATTGTAATGTTTGTATGTATGAGTAAATATGTATGAGTACAAATACCCAAATTTCAGTCAGCTTAAAAATTAAAGCTCAATAAACTTTACTGCAAGATTTATGTGAGATTTGATTATTGCTAAAACTTGTCGATGTAACTTTTTGAATTTTTTTTTAGGTATTGTTTTTGACACTTTACCATCATTATGGCATTCGTGTCTAAAAAATAACTTTTTGAATGAAAGCTTTAGTTGCGTTCAAAAGAGCAACGACGAGCTGCCATCTCTCTCTTAGATTATAATTTTTCATGAAACTTTATACATTTTGTGGAGCGTTAGTTCAGCTATCGAACTAACGCTCCACAACATATAAGTACAAGTGTACAATGACTGAAAAAAAGATACAGCTACAAGAAATTTAAGATTGCTTCACAATAATCACTGTATTTTTCATTGAAAATCTGGAATTCGGTAAAAATATGCAAACATGTTTTATTCTTAAACAGGCCAAGTTAAACAAAATTGTTCTAAGTGGTGCCGGGCTTTCACGAATTTTAAATTTAAATTTTTGGTCAGTTGAAAACTGTTTAGAGGAAGTTTATAAGTTCTTTCTTCTAAAACATAAAATTATTCAACAGAGTCAGCATCAAAACACATGTTTGAATGGTTGTATGAAATTTTCTCTATCAATATTTTCAAGTTAATTGATGGAACTCTGTTATTTTTGTTTTTAACCCTGTTGAAGCATTTTCTATTCTCAGACGAAGCAGTAACAAAGCTTTTTTTTATAAATTTGCAACAGTATTATAGCAACAATGCGTATGAATCAAATCCAAACAGCAATATTTATTGCTGAATTTTGACCGGTTTTTCAATAGATTTTATTTCCATTTTTTTCTATTTTTTCGCTTTAATTTTGGAAAGGCAAACTTAATGCGATCACGACCAAGGTTGCCGAGAAAACAGCAGTATTTTAGGCAACAATGATCTATAATTCTGTGAGTCAACCAAAAACATTGTGACAGTGTTATAAGTTTTGCTTAATTATTAATTAAGTTGTTTTTTTTTAACGAAAAATCATTTTGTATATCAAATTTCATATCATTTTCAAGAAAGACTATCAAAACTTTTACTACACTGTAAAACTTGTACTTCAATCTGAATACTGAATTACAGAGAATAGGCCAAAAATTTGTTGAAAATTATATGAAACTTCTATAATTTCTGCAATCTCTTAGCGATATTATAATAAAAAGGATGATAAATGTTATGATTGTCATGATGATGATGATAGATTTATGACAAAGGGATAATTTAAAGGCACAATACCATCTTTTTCAATTGAAGATGTTGCTAAATCTATTGCGATATATATTCTGAGCCTTTTTCGTTATTACTACTGCAGTTAAACGAAACCTTCTCATGAATTCGATATATTTTGAAAAATACCGGTTTTATCGGTTTTATAAACTACAAATACCGAAATACCGGATTTGAAAAAAACGGGTAAATCCGACCACCCTATTTGTTACCCAATTTGTAGGCTAGCAAACGTAGTAAACAGTTAACTTTTGTCTGTGGTTAACTTATCACTTAGACAATGACGATTATCTGCAAAAATTTCATGTTGATCAAAGTTACCCCGTTGATCAAAGTTCCCCCAGTTTACGGTACATATTTTCAACTTCTGTCTAAAGCGATAAAAGCATACGAATTGGACGATATTCGACACTTTATTCATACATGCTGAAATAATGCAAAAAAAGAACAAGTTTTTTTCTCTCAACGCATGCGATCCGTTGCTAGCGACAATATTTGCTGCTTCTGTCATTGGACAACTCTTGCCAATACACTATCTGATTTTTAGCAATCTGGTTGCACTGCTGATCGCAGAGAGAACACCAAAGCTGTTCTCTCACTTGACTCACGTGGGAGAGAAAAAAGGAAATCGTCTTCAAAATCTGCAAACATGGCGAACTTTTTTTTTATCATATACGATTTAAACTATTTAATCCGACTTCGATTCGATTAACAATTTTTACGACATTTTTTGCGTTAGTTGGAGCTGCGATTCACAGTAACGTTTTTAATTACTTGTATTATCATTTGTAACGCTATTTTATGTTTGCAGGGCAGTTATCAAATGCTCAAAAAAAAAAAAATACTGAGTGCCTAAGAAAGCTGAAGTTAGAAGCTACATATTTCGCATAAGGATATAATAATTGATTTTTTTAAAACCATGACCCCGCAAAATGTAAAAAATGGGTGTACAAACCGTACTAATCGTCTAATAAACCGTCAAAATTGATTCAGCCACATTCGTAAAGTTTAAAAAATGATTTGGAAAGCTGTCGTTATTGGACACATTTTCGCATCTTTATCTCAAAAATTTTTATTACAAATTTGGTAGCTGGTCTAAAGTTTTTTAGGATTTATTTCTTCATTGAATCACTAATAAATGGAAAATTTTAGCTGAACATTCTATAAAAACATATTTGAGTAACGTTACGAGGTTTTTAAAACTGTAAATTTGGTATGAATTGGTTTTGAATCAAGATAGATATAGCGATTTTATACGAGGAATGTCAAATTGACACTCAAGATCTATTTAGGGAGTGTTTTTGTCTGAACTTCCCGAAAGCGTTCATAAAAGCAGTATTGATGAAAAATCAAAGATTTCATGAATGCGTGGAGGCCTGGAAGATTTTTTTTATTTGGATACACCCGAATAAAGTTACAAGCCGCCATACTTTACAAGCCGCGATTACTTTCAATAGTAGGGGAGATGAGGGCATAACGAGCACCCGAGGCATAATGAGAACTACGCTTTTATACGAAAGTGCGTATTTTCTTAAAAAAATTTTAATGAGGATTTGTTTCGTACTTCCTTTAGTATTAATTTTTCACAAAAAAAGGAATCTCCTTATCATCTTTACAGAGATATTTAAAAAAAACTAGCTTGGTTCTCAAGTTACGAAACTATTATAATTTTTGAGCACCACGAAATAAGCTCTTATGATCTTAAAATAACCTTGATCTATAATGTACGCACTGCAACATGATGTACACATTGTTTCTCAATTTTTCCATCAAAAAATTTTTGATTTTTCACTTTTATCAATTTTAAAACACGTTTTTACTTAAATTTGTTGACTAGGGGCATATAGAGCACCATATTATCGAGGCATAATGAGCATTTTCTGCCGTAGAATCTAGCAGCGAATTAAAATTGATTTATAGCGCCACACCTTGACTAGTTTTCATTCGACAATTTAGCCTATTGGTAAGGTGTCGGAGAGGTAATCAAAAGACTAGAGTTAGATTTCTGTTCGAGGTGATTTTTTTCCATTCACAATTCATGATCGATTTTTTTATTGTTACATTATACGGCTAGTAGCATCATCCTCCGAACAAAGCACTTGATGTATGAGCGTGCGTGAATTGTTTGTATTCTACAAGAGACCTAGATTATTTTGTTATTGCTTTGTTTGATGAATCTACGACTCACCTGACTTCATTGAATTGAATTCGCTGCTAGATTCCCCGGCAAAAACGCACATCTTGCTCTGATTAATGGTGCTCATACTGCCTCAGGGGGGGTTCTCATTATGCCACCACAGTGGCTGGTTTTCAGCTTTTGGCAAAATTTTTTAAAATGCATTTTTAACGTTTTCATCTAGTTTTTCACGTTTCAGCCCGTTAGGGAATAGGCTTTTCAAGTGTCTGAACACGAAACAATAATGTAACCTCCATGTTATAGCTATTTTCTATGGTTAAATAACCGTTTTCCTTAAGGTGGTAATTATGCCCCCATCTCCCCTATCATATTGACATTCAAGAACGGATGAAGATTTTAATAATTAAAAAATTATAATACAACTTTTTTATTAATAGGTATATATTCCCAAAAAGTTTTCCACGTTTTGAAAATAACAATATTGATTATCTATTGAAGTTCTAGAACGAAAGATGCAACATTTTTATCTACTTTCTTTTGAAGTTCAGTCGATAAATTAGATTTTTCAGTTATTTGTTCCATTGGAATCACAAAGGGTACAAATAAAAAACAAGAAATAATGGCATAATATATGGAACTCCATCATAATATTGATCACAAATTAAACGTTATTATTTCGCGAGATATTCCTTGAGTTTACCTATTCCTCGAATGCCGAACTATTTAAATATAAAAAGTTTTCATTTTTGTCTTGGCACCTGGCACTAGAAAATGTGAATATTACGTTTCTTCATCAAATTCGCATACTTTTTCATATATTTTCAAATCCAAATGTCACTTTAAGTTAACGGAATACCTACCCTGAAGCGAAAAAAAACTTTTACCGAATGATTTTGATGAGTTCAAAGCGAAACTAGAAAAAAGTTATTTTGTTTCTCTTTACACATTCGAACATTTCATTCGATTCAAGAGCTTTTTTTTGTTCCATAACTTTTTTTATTATAAAAGATAAAATGAAAATAAAAAAGTATGATTTTCTACGTTTTAAAGGTATCGTTAGGCATTTTTTATCATTTTTCATAAGCCAATTTTACCGAAGTTCATTTTTTTTTGGATTTTGAAAAATGGTGGAGAATCTTGGACCACTAAATTCAAATAGACCAAATATCTTGCAAAGTTTATGAGTTGACCCAAAACTGTAATTTCAAAATTCATTTCGTTATTTTATAGCAATTTCAGATGAAGAAATGAAAAAGAGACAAGTGTATGATCGAATAGATTGAAAACAAAATATTTTTCACAACTCTTCATTTGCTATAAGAAAACTTTACAGATAGGGAAAACGTATTTTAAGTTCTGAATGTGTATGAAAACATAACAATAGAGGTCCCCCAAGATGTGTAGCCCACGATCCCCCACAAGCTATGATTTTCAAATTGGTTGCGTTTGTGTGACTTATTGATGTTTCATCAAAAAATCATTTTCCACGTGAAAGTACATGACGAAACTGAGATCATAAGCGTATGAGCATATTTTTGTTATGAACTTTAGGTTCCCCATCGATGCAATAAGCGGATGCTTTTTTATTTATGTAAATAATTTTTTTAAACTTTTTTATGCTTGATAAATAAAGCATATGATGCGTATTTAAGTCAACAATATATAGAAAAACATGCTTACGCAAAGCGACGAAGATGACAGTTGGATTGAGATTTTTATCTCAACACACATCTGAGATATTCAGAATGACCGACGTTTCCCCATGGCCCACGTTACCCAACTCTCCCATACTTTTATTTGAGAATAATTATGTAAATCTGTCAAATTATTAAACATTCAATCGCCACTTGAATTAAAAAAAAAAAACAATCCAAAATTCAAGCAGATTTTTTATCTGACATGCAAAAATGAGTGTATCAATTTTCTTAAAATTTTGTACAATGCTTCCTCGTTCATATAAACAAACTCTATGAGAAGTCGAACCAAGGTGCCTAGTTCAAATGCAAGTTGTACAAATTTGATGATCACCTGTGTTACAAATGGAAGGAATGAAAAGGTTAATGTAGAAAAATTTCATTTTCAAGAATTTTTTAATAAGATCCATCGTTTGAAACTCTAACAAAATGAAAACCTGCTGTTGAAGCGTTTACTGAAATTTCGGGGGAAAAAATCTTTCTGGCCGATTAGAAACACACTTTCGCACCTCGACTGAGCTTTGTTTCAGTTCTGCTTTAGTTTTGCCCAAGAGTGCCCGCCAGACCATCCGAAACGTTGCGCAAACATCGAAAACCCCAACAATTTTCCACGCCAACCACAATGGTACCCTAAAATGGCATTAAATTTCGTATTATCCTTTTCGCACATAAAAAGAGGTGAAAAAGAAAGACCAAATGTTTTGCCATTGTCAAAAAAAAGCCTTTCCATGCCACCGCCCGGTGCCATTAAAACTAATTAAAACGATTATCCTAGAGCATTACAAACCTTTGGAACCCGGACTCAAAAAAAAAAAAAAGACACAAGCAAGCAAGAAGGAGGGAGCAAGAACGCTTTCTTTCGTTTGGATGATTCGATGTCGAGTCCTGTTGCAGAAAACCCTTCGAGCTAAAATCAGAGGGCTCGGGAGCAACCGAAAGCCGAAAAAACCCGGTTGGTTCGCTTTTTTCTGTTGCTTTCTTCCCCTCGAAGTCATCCGTTTGAAATCCTAATGTTTGTCTAAACTATTCACATGAAATAACCGACCGTTCGAGTTGCCTTCCTCGAATGCATGCAAAAAAGGATCCAGCCCCGAAGAAATCAAAAGTTTACTTTTTCCCCCTTTTTTTCTAGACCAACCATACTAACACATCAATGCTTCTGTTGCTTTTTTCTTGTGTTTACGAAAACATCCATTGGGAAAGCCTTCCCAAGTGCTGCTGCTATCCGGCAGGAGTCCGGCTCTCTTTGCTCTTTCAATTTCGAGCCAAGCGACTTTCCTAACATTAAACTCAAACAAAGCATCCATCCCTGGCCCTGGCCCTTTAACATCGGGCGACCATTCCATACACTTGCTGCAGAATACTACGAGCATCTCAGAAAGATGTTTCATAAATTTGTTCAGGCTCGAAACTGTGAAAAGCATTTCTTAAATTGGACAAAAGGCGAGTGGAAATTTTGTTCTTGGACAGTTTTTTTTTGGAGTAGTTCCCAGTTGAAGAAAGCCCATTTTGAAGAAAGACTACATAATTGTTTTTGGAAACTTCTCTGAAATTGTGAATTGTTAAAGTATTCTATACTTAAAGTTAATATTAAAGCAAATTGAATTTTTGACCTTAGATTCAATCATAAAAAATATCTATACTCGAACATAGTTTCAATAGCAAAAAATTGGATACGTTAATTATAGGCAACCCCTTTCTAGACTGAGCCATTCACAGTGCAGTCGCTGGAAAATTTCGCTCTGTTGAAGTTATGATGAAAAAACCACCGCCTGAAGGATAATTTTCGCTTTCGTTTTCCACGGTGCCATAGTTATGTTCCTGGAAAGGCCAGATTCTCAGTATTGGCCTGTCTGGGCCACGGTTGAATTGGCAAGCATAATGAGTCATAAAAATATATATATTTTCCCAACTCCTACGCGCCGTCCTCCGCTTTTCGACTTCCTTCTTCCGACTTCTTCCTAGCGAACACTTAAGATTCCGCCTGCAGACATTCAACTAAACCCCTTCCGGAATAGAGACAGCCTGCAGAATTTGCCATGTTTTCGGAAACTTCCTTAACCCGAGGCCAACAATTCCCAAAAGAGCCACTTTTTCTGGTTGGTCCTTCCTTTCCGCAGTCATCTTCGTTCCTTTCCCGAACCTCGAGCTTGAGTCTTCTTCGAAATGAAACCTTTGCCATCGAGCCGGGGCCAGAGATTCGTGTTCTCCGAATTATCAGGATCTACGGCTGGTCCCCGAGCGCCAGGTTTCCTGTTCCGTATCCACCTCATTCGCTCTCCTGTCGGGAGTACACATTCTCAGCTGTTTCAACCTCCTCATTCCCCGGTTGTTCCTATTCGACATTTTGTTTACAACAGTAGCGAGACTAACTGTCTCCGAAAATTTTACTTTCTGCTGCCTCTGGTTGTGGAAAAAAGTGGACCCTTCCTACTTACACACGAATTGGGGGAGGAAAACGTGGAAGTCATTTTATCATTCCCTCAGCTCGTTTTGCTGTTGAATTTGTTGTTGTTGCCACTTTGCTTTTGCGAGCAAGATTTCGAGAGTGTATTGTTTCTGTATGCCTTGATCTGATCCACTCATTCTGCCATGCGGAGCCATTATGTCTCCCCTTTGTGCGATTTCAAAGTTTTGAAACCAGTTTCGTTGTTCCTACCGCTCAGAAGCATTTGGGAAAGATAGTTAAGTTTTCACCGTGAATGTACCATATGACGAGGAAGATGGGTTTAACATTTTTGCTACGCTCTTCGGATAGGATTCTCCGTTTTGCAAAGTTGTGAATTTTATTCGAAACAATATAAGTAAAGTTTTTAATTTGAAACTAAAAACAGGAATGAAAGTAAGTATCCAAATATTGAAATTCAGTACATAAGTAGGCCTATATGCTTTTGAACTTAAACTTCTCTACTTCAAATTATAGGCTTTCAGGGTTCAAATTTAGAATTTTTATTGTGATAATTCTAACGAATTGTTGTCTAATTTTGTTTTCCATTTTTCGAAAGTATTTTCTAAATAAAATTAGTACAATGATTGTCCAGGAAAAATTTCATTGTTTCATCTCTAAGTGAATCCCTTAGGTGAAATTTTGATCGAAAATATCACGCTTTATACTAATTAGAAGTTTCATATCTTTAGCTACGCTTAAGTTGATTGACTACTCACATCCACCATTAATCATTGAATCTGAAATGCTTTGTTCAAATCTTCTATGAAATTTTTCGTCATTACGCATTTTTTAGATATTGTTCCACAAGCATTTTAGTAAAACTATTCCTTTAATCAATGTATTTCAAATTTCACAGTCGCAGACGTGACTAAGTAGAACTAGTATCACATTGCCAAAGCAATGATTGCTTCTCCATGATTGACCGAGGCTATCAGTTTTGCTCAGAGAGAGAAAAAATCGGATCACTGATTGACAGTACATTCACAATGAACAAAACTGGTGCTCTCTCGTTAACCACCAATAACGGCGCCGGCCACGTCGCCGAATAAAAGCAAAAGAGAAAAAGAAATCGAAGATTTTTAATTCACACTTTAGGTCCAAGGTTTCCTCTGCATTCCAGAAAAACACCCAGCAAACATAAATTCGCATTTGAAATGATAGCTCAAATGGTTGACGACGTTAATGGGATAAGCAATTCCTACCAAATAGTGAACGATCGTTAAAATGGTTACTTAAAGTCGGTATAAATCGGATATGATAAAAAGTTTGCCATGTTTGCAAATTTGTATTTCCACGCGGGATTCAAAAAAGAAAATAACATATTTGTTCTCTCTGCGATACACAGTGCAACCTTTTTCTAAGCGGCCCACCATACTCCCCAACACCAAAAAAGCTCGATTAGAGCCCCCTTGTAATGCACGCTAACTGTTCTCAGCATGTCTGGCAGCAAAACAGCAGCAAAAAAAAATAAAAAAAAATAAACAAGAAAAAACTTAACCTACTTGAAACGCAAGCAAGGTTTTAATAATGCTGAGAATTCTTTTTTTTTTAATAAATACGAACACACACATATAGGATCTCAGTGAAACTTCATTTTTCTTTGAAGAGATCTAATTTACTTAACTCTAAGGCGTACATCTTTCAAGGATATTATGGCTAGCATCTTACAAATGCTAAAACCACCAGACCACAGAATGAGTACTATGTGTGCCGTGATCGGGATTCGATCTCATGGACTCTGGCTTAGAAGACTGGAACGCCATCCTCTTGGCCACGGCCGGCGATTGAATATGAAAATTGAATATGGTTTTCAGGCAACGATTTTGAAGGGTTTGTAGACGAGAAACAAGGGATAAAGACGCTCTGCCTTAAACAGCTGTTAAATAGTATGAACGGGAGTGTACAAAATCAAAATTAAATTTAACTAAAATAAGACGTAGAACAAAAGCTTTCACCCTCCATAAAACTCCGCTCAGAGATAAATTTTTTTTGTAGTTGATCAATGTTGCAGAACCATGACAGAGATTCGTCTAGAATTCTTCCTAGATACTTGAAGTTGATAACCTTCTCTATAAATGAATTGGATAGATTTAGATCACAAATAAGTTCGGTTTTTTTTCCTCGGAGAGTGAAAAATCATGTGCTTCGTTTTACCAAGATTAAGGGGCAGGAGGTTAGCTGAAAAATATTTGTTAAGGAGTTTTAAATCTTCTTCCATGTTGGTTATAACAGCATTAGGACAGTTTTCAGGATAAAATAAGGTTGTATCATCAGCAAATAGACGAGGTATACCACGCAGCGGTAATTTGCTGAGATCATTGATGTATAGTAAAAACAGTAGAGGTCCTATATTGCTGCCTTGTGGGACATCAACTTCCAAGCTCTCTAGAGAGCTCTTTGCCTCAGCTCAGATGACAAATTGCTTCCTGTTATTCAAGTAGCTACGTATAAGATTGTTGGCTAGGCCTCTTATGCTGTAACACTCCAATTTTCAAAAATATACCATGATTAAGAGTGTCGAAGGCCTTTTTAAGGTCTAGAAATAGTCCATCTACGATTTTTTGGCATATATTTTTTCAATAACAGAATCCTGTAAGCGTACTTGATCCAGATTTGAACTCATATTGAAAATAGTAAAAAAAAATAATTTCGTTTAGAAAGCTGTTTATTCTGGTTTATAATAGCTTTTCGCAAAACCTTACTAAAATGCTTAACCCAAGTAACCATAAGCACTTAAATATAGCCCTTAATCAACAATAAATTTCCACATATAACTCTAAACTAATGCTTGTTTTGAACTATATGCGTATATAATGCAGATTTAATGCTAAAAAGGCGAAATAGCGGGCTGAATAAATGCTATTACGGCATAGCCTTTAATAAGCATTACAAATGCTGAATTAGAGCACCATCAAAACGTCATTTTTCGCCAGCCGTATAAAAACATCAACAATGCATACTTAGAACACCTTTTAACTTTTTAATTGATTGATCATGATTGATTAGAAACGGAAATTAAAATTAGGAAATTTTTCTTTGATTTATTAAAATGAAAAAAAATTAAAAAATAAAATCATCATCTACAACATCAATCAACCTGCTGAATGAAGGATTATGCTTACTTAATGAAGTGCTCTATGAAATGAGAAATGATTATAATTGAATTATGAATTACTTTTGATGAGTCTCGAACCGGAGATCCCGCTGCAGCCTTTATCTTTCCTTGCGCCTTTACCATTTCGACCACTCTTGATGCTGATAAGATAGGTGAAAAAACCCGTACTTCAAGTACTGTTCGGGTCACACAACTTCATAGACAATGTATGCATGAGAAGGTTTGGAAATGTATTGGAAAATTTTGGGAGAAGACAACTGCAACTGCCCGTTCTGTTTGTTTTCGTTTGCTGTCTTGCTTACTCACAAGCAGCAAATGAGAAAATCACTCTTGTTTACATTCGCGGCTTTATAAAAGCTTTATATAAGCATTAACAGGAAGTTCTAGTGCTACAGTCTTAATGCTTGTTAACTTTATATAGTAGCTCTATATGTGCATATATTGCTACCATTAGTGCAAATTTATGTTATTGCTTCTATGCATTAATAATGCTTATATAAAACTTAAAAGCATTATGAATGTTGAAATAATGCTAACTTGCATTAGAAATGTTAATTTAATGCTGATTAAGGGTTATGGCTTAATGCTTATGGTTACTTGGGAAGGCTGATATGGGACGGAAATTATTTACATCGAGAGTATCATAAGTTTTAAATATTGGAATAACTCTAGCTGTCTTTAGACATTCAGGGTAGGTTCTTGTCTCTAAAATCTTGTTGAAGTATTCCGAGAAAATTTTGGCGAAATGTATACTATGATAGTTACAAATCAGATGGTTCATTTGGAAAAATTGGAAAAATTGAATGATTCTTATCGCTATGCTGTTTTTTTAAAAGTTTTATACGTTGATTCTATGATGTATATGAAACGTATAACAAAGTTTTTTGAGAAATTTACCCTCAAAATGCTTGCTGGGCAATTTTGGTTGGGAATGTTGGTCTAAGGATTTGGTTAAGAGACACTTTTGACTGTGTTATGATCCAAAAATTATTACTATAACCTGGTGTTTTTTATCGATGAGTTCAAAAACATACAAGCTGCATTAAAAGAAAGTAATAAAACGAATGCAAATATTCATAAAAAAAGAAAAAAGATACCCAATCTAAGCACTCCTCAACAAGAGACCCGATTTTTATTTTCCATCATTCAAAAATAAATTATACATCATTGGAAGGTTATTTCTCGAGCTTAAAGATTTTCAGTTACCTTTAAAATTGAATATTGTCAACTTTGTCAAAAATCTAGCTATGTCAAAAAAAAAAATGCAAAATGATGTTAAAAAAGCTATAATTTCAGCATGATATGAGATTAAGAATTATCGATGCAAGTTTACGCTCTAGTATCGATGATAAAGGTATCTATTTTTAAGCGTTACGTGACGCCATGAAAACTCTACTGTTTTTCAACTCATGATTCCTTAAACGTCACATATTGTCGAAAATTGGTAGTCTGTTCAATCTTTTTGAGAGAAATTCAATGCAATTTTCAGATTAAATATCGGTTCAGAAGGTTGTGAGTTGAAGTCGGGTAAAAAAGTGTTGTGACGTCACGAAAATAGATTTGCTTTTTTTCGAAAACGTTTAAGACTTTTTACTGTTAAGTATTTCTGCAATACAAATTTAATAAAACAATGCTCTTCAATGAATGAATTCAATTATCATTTTTTTACGAAACTAAGAAACTATTTTTTTTTGCATAAACTCGGTTGATTTGAATCGTTTCTTATAAAAACATGAAAAATCACGCTTGTTGAACACGATTTTTTAAAAGCATCTATTTGAATTATAAAGCAAGGAAGTTATTTCTGATTAGAATGAAAATCTTGCAAAAAGTGCAAGTTCTTCATATATCTTTATTTTAATGAAAAGCCCACAAATAGCTTCTATTACTTTCTGGCATTATTTGTTTATTTGTTCATTTATTTGTAAAAGAACATTATGTTCAAACAAAATAAGTATGCATACAATAAATGCAACGGGATTCAAAAAATCTTTTAACGAGGTCATTTTTATAGATCAAGTTTTTTATATAATTCTTAAGAATTTCATAGAACATAAATTTCTTATAAAGCTATTTGAAAAAAAAACTGTCCTGGACTTTCAACATTGACCTCAAAGAATGTTGCTAAAAATCCTAATCGAACTCCCATTTACGTAAAATCTCACAAAAAAAGACTTCTATCTCAATTAAAAAATAAAGCATATAAAAATATGTACTGCATGTCCCATGCAAAATTTGGGTCAGATTAGGATGACAAACCTAAAGTTTGTATAGAAATATGTGGATTATGTTCAGGATGAACAAAAAAAAAACATTGGTCTTTATCTACAGATTTTTAATTTTTAATTTCAGTGTTTTCAAAGCTATGACAATATTTCATCTTCATTTAGATTAACATAAAATAGCTATTCAGCTAAAAAACGGGTGGATAAGCGTCGATTAACTGAAAGGACGTCGTCGTATTTTTCGTTAATTGATCCTAATTAATTTTTTTTTAATATTATTCAAGTGATTGTACAAATAAATTTCAAATAAAATTGACGTGCGCAGTGTTGCAAACCTTTTTTGCTTATAATGAATCTATTTCATCACCAAATTACATTATTCGTTAAGATTCTAAGCTTTTTTTTGGTGAATTAGGCATTGATTTCAAGATTATACTTTGATTTATTTCATGTAGCTGAGCATAAAATTTCATGACGTTACAATGATAAATAAACTCAAATCAAAATAAAAAAAAAACCAAAAATAGGAATTTGTTGGTTGTAATGAGTTGATACTTTCCTAAAATTTTCATAATATTTGATCGAATAGAAGAGCAGAAAGTATGGTTTTGTGAAAAAAAAAAATCAAAAAAGTAGAAAAAGTGGTGCGTTGTGACTTCACGATTTTTATTGTTTTTAATTTGATAACTATTCGTCTAATGAAAACACTTTTGATTCCAAATTGTAGCGATTTAAATTCTTAACTTAAAGGTATAACTTCTGTGAAAGTAAATATACCAAAAAAATATTTTGCAAACGATGTGACGTCACGCTGAAATGGGTCCATTATATTTTGGAAAGTTTTATGGGCAGGTTGTTATAATCTCTCTAACACTCTAGTGAGATGAGGTGAGGTGGCTATAAGCAAGAAGTGCTACACTCTGAACAGTTGTGACATTCAGTACTGGTTGATTTGAAAAATGATGATAAAGTTTTGACAAATTGTAGTTTTTTTTTTATTCATAAAAAAAACTTACTGTTAGAAATTACTAAATTTGGAGAATGAGCAACTTATAGTTAGCTTTTTTTAGTAAATAAATAATTACAAATAGGAAATGAAGTTCACTGCTATCATGACTTCAAACTGTGAAACACTTTCCCATCGATCGTTTCGGATGAAACATTATTAAAAATTTCTTTAATCTCTACCGGTTATCACGATGAGCAATAAAACAAACATACGATAAGCTGTAACAAAAGCACGAAATAAATTTATTCTATATCATGATTCGTTTTACATATTCAACGTGTGATTAAATACGATACTCGCATGGGAATCAATATTAATCACATCCAGTGCGTATTTCTTTTATTTATCATATCGCGGCAAGCTCAAAAAAAATCCGAACTCAGTGCTTATCACAGCAAGGGAAAAATCGTTCAGCAAAAAAAAAATACGAAACTAATTTTCACTGGGTCAGCATAAACAACCAATCAGGCAGCAGCGCGTTCAGTCGTACCCTGGATTGGATTGAATTGGATTGGATACAAGTCGACGATCCTGCTGAGTTTGCATAACCTCGAATAACAAAATGAAAAAAAAAAGCAAAATCGTTCTTCCCGTTCTGCCAAAACAGTCAAACCGACTGCGAAAGCCGCCAAATGGAGTTGGCCAAACCAGCAAGTCCGCCAGCCAGCCGTTCGGTCATCATCGTCAAACACCGGCCGGCCAAATCCACAAAAGCCACGTGAATCGGGTTAATGTGTTCTATCTGGCAGTGGTTGCCCGAGGCATCGCCGCCAGCGGAGAGACGCATCCAAAACATCGCAGCTAGCAGAAGTCGGAGGTCCATGCGCCTCCTGACAGACGCACCGCCCCACTGAATGTGCTGACCCAGACGCTGCTATCTGGCGGCCTACCGTTCGATACCCTGCATATGGTTCACCAAATATATTGGTAAACATCGACATCATCAGCAGAAATGGGGGGGCCGTAAAAAAAGTGAAGCCTTTCGGGGCTCAAGAGATACCTACAACAATCCACAGTCGGTGAACTGCCAAGCTTGGACGCTATACCACAAACAACTCAAGAGTCGAAAAGGAGGAAGGTGGTATGCAAGCAAGTAGTCACTCACGACGCGACGAGGAGAGGCAAGCGATGGAGTTTGCTTCGGAGTAGGTGAACATCATCAAAACAACACACGACGCAAAACACGTTTTCCAACGGTCGTTTTCTACATTGATGATCGACTGATGGCGTCGTCGTCGTCGTCGTTTTTGTTGTTGATGTTCAATAAAGATGTTCAAAGGAAAAACCTGTTTTGCTTCGATAGCACACATATAGTACCTACCTACCTATGTAGGACCTCTATATTGACGGCACTCACAGCCGGTGCAATGAAGAGATACTCGGTCAACACGTGGGAGTTGCTGTGTTAAATTGTAGTGCGAGTAAGCGCGCTTTTTTGGTACCAGAATCGAAATTTTGAGCCTGGATCTCTCCAAGAAATTTAAAACTTTTTCATTATGTTAATTACAATACACAAAAGTAGATACTACTTTTTTCGTAATAAACTGTTAATTTTTTGTTAATTTCTTTCGGTTTTTTTTCTCTGATATATTAAATTAAGATAATTAGTTTAAAGTTCAAATACATTTAGGCGGTAAACAGCCATGCTGTTCAATCACTAATCATATTTTGTTTGTTGGGTCCAATCATTTAAAACAGTAGGGAAGAATGTGGAGACTTGCTTCGATTTTCTTGTTTAAGATATCATTAACAGATTCTGAAAGCATGTTATTTAAAATTTCTATGCTAAAATATGAACGATAAAATTTTGTGATTATTTTTGAAGTTAAGGGGGGGGGGGTAGGGTCTAACGGGTATAAAAAAACACCATTTTCACGATTTTTTTCTAGAGCTACCGTTCAAACAAATGTATTCAAATGTTTTGCATTGTACAAAGCATTGTTAAAAGAACATTTAGTAATTTTTTCGTAGAAAAATATTGAAAAATGAGCCGGTGACGGAGCACTTTTGAAGATGCCTTTTGGAAAACAGGATTTGCGGTGGACACTGTATCTCAGCACAGAATCATCTGAAGTAAAAAAATCAGAGCAAAATATTTTTAATAGATGTTTTTCTGGACCCCAACGTTTTTATTTAAGTTAAAACAAAATTTATTAAATTTTTGTGACTGTCTGAAGTAAAAACTACGATTTTTCACGAAAAAATCCGCCATTTTTCACCTGTAAAATCTCCCCAAAGTAAAAAAAAAACAAAAAAGAAAAACGTTGGGGTCTGGTATTTTATATGTAGAAAATATGTTCCAAATTTGAAAAGAATCGGATAAGACGTTTTCAAATGACGATGTCCACGGACTTTAAAAATGTGCTTTCGAGAAAAACGCGTTTGAAGTTTCTGCTTTTGCTTTCTTGCAGTATTAAATAGGAGGAGATAAAGGCCTATAACTTCTACAGTTTTGCTTCAAATGACTTGAAAATTTGACACGACATTCTTGAAATGTTTTACAATAAGAAAATAAAAAAATAAAAAAATCGATTTTTTGAAAGTGTTAGACCCTACCCCCCCCCCCCCCCCCCCTTAAAGGAGACCGGATCCTTTACTGAAGGAACGACAAACTATATCAAAATTCATGCAAAGTCGATGGATAAAAAGAAGATATCGTTGCTACTGCACTGATTTCATGGATCTTTTTTTTCCAGGCTAATCCAGGTGGATGGCATCCCTACCCAAGTAACACAGATTATGCCAACTAGCATTAGGAAGTTTTATTATGGTTTAATTATGGCATTTTTTTGTGCAGCTCGTTTTATGGCGGTTTTATTATGGTCATGCGGAATGCTTATAATTTTTTTCGACCATATGTTTTTAGATGGTTTTGAAAACGCTAATAAAACTTTTATTAAACATGCTGTTTTAGTTATTTTGAAAGAGTTGTGAATGCTTTTTTTAAACTATAATAAAACACAAACCTAGAAGTTTGCTCCAAGCTTTCTTTTGCATGTTCTATAATAGCACTCAGTGCATGATTATTAAACCGCCATAAAACTTAGTGACAGTTCTCGATCAAGATGTCAAAACAGGACACGCTCAGATTAGATAGCACATATTTGAATTGGAACTCCCATTTTTACACATTTTTGGTAAGTTATGCGTGTTGGTTTTGAGTTAAAATAAAAAAAAATACATCTTTGAAAACTTGAAATCACCGAAAGTGGTATGAATATCTTTACAATATGAGTATTGATTGAAAGGGCCCAAATAGTAGGAAAAAAATTGTTGCTTGACGCCATCATTAATTCAAGATGGCGGCTTCCGCTTTTATTTTCAAAGCTGTAAATTACTGAAAATATCGTGAAACCTTCACAATATGGTTATTAGGTGAAAGTAATAAACGAGTAGAAGTCAAATTTCGTTGCCCGTCGCCATCTTAAATTTAAGATGGCGGCTACCACTCAACTTGAAAATACTGTAAATGACTGAAAATCGCATAAAACCCATATTATAGGGGTATAAGTTGAAAGAAATCAACCGGTAGAAGTTGAATTTCGCTATCTGACGCCATCTTGAAATCCAAGATGGTGGCTTCCGCTAAACTTTAAAATGTAGAAAATGACTTAAAATGACATGAAACCCAGGTGGTAGTGGGTGGAAGGGCTTAACGAGTAGAAGTCGAATATTGCTATCTTACGCCATCTTGAAATCCAAGATGGCAGCTTTCTATAAACTTTAAAAATGCTCTAAATCATTGAATATCGCATGAAACCTCCAAAATATGGGTGTTTGTCAATTGGGATAAGCTATAAAAAGTTTATTTTTGCATTCTGTCGCTATCTTGAAATCCAAGATGGTGGCTTCAGCTGAACTTAAAAATACTGTAAATGAATGAAAATAGCATGAAACTCCCAAATATATTGTATTGGGTGCTAAGGCTAAATGATAGATGTCAAATATCTCTTTTCGCGTTTCTCTGAAAATCTGTAAGTGACTGATAATCCCACAAAAACCACCACAATACAGGCCCCATTCGTTTTTGGCAACATTCGATTTTGGCAACATCGAATTTGGCACATGTGCCTAAATCAGACGGTAAACAGAAACAACATAACCTTATAGTTTTCGCTAGAATTAGACCAATACAATTTAAACATAATAGCATGATAGGAATAATAGAATTACATAAATGGCAAAAAAAATCAAAAACTATAAACAAAACAAGAAAAGTGCTAAATGCATTAGAAACATAATGAAAAAAATAATAAAAGTGATTTAAAATTATCTAAATTGTCTTAAAATAGTAGTTTTAATGTAGCATTACGTGAAAAAAGTTGTGTTCAAGCGATTTTCATTGATTAACAATATTTTAAATTCAGTGGAAGCTGCCATCTTGGATTTCAAGATGGCGTCGGAAAGAAAAAAATCGACTTCTAGTTTAGCCCTTTCACCCAATACCCGTATAGTGGTGGTTTAATGCGACTTTTTGTCAGCATTAAGCATTAAAAGTTGAGCGGATGCCGCCATCTTGGATTTCAAGATGGCGTCTGATAGCTAAATTCAACTTCTACTCGTTTAGCCCTTTCACCCGATACCCATTTTGTTGGGGTTTCATGCGATTTCAAGTCATTTACACCATTTTAAAGTTCAGCGGAAGCCGCCATCTTGGATTTCAAGATGGCGTCAGACAACGAAATTTGACTTCAACTCATGATTTATTCCACGGGTCATTCAAAACCAATCCCTTTTCATTCAAAAAGTCTGTCCTCATTTACTGTACTAATGATTAACAACTCAGAAATGAGGAACTCAACCTTAGCGTGTAATTGGTTGGCTTGCGAGAGAAACGTCAAATCGTAGCTTTTTTTGGGGTCATCATTAAACCATAATAAAACTATGAATTGACTCACGCCATGTTGGTTGCAAAATCGAAGGGCACACAATGACGCCATGTTGATGGATTCACAATGCAAGCATTGGAAAATATTTTTTCAGGCCTTTTTCCATCAATTCCATCATGATTGACCATCAGATTTAACGAGGCGCATTTATTTTAAGATACTATTTCATATACATTTCAAAAAAACTCCAAGAACTGACAGAACCGAAAAAAAAACAAAAATTTCTAACATGTTTTATAATAGCTTTTTAAAAGCTTTGGTGACCAATATTGATGACCAACAATATAGTCCAAACGATATTTTGCTGACCATAATAAAGCTTAAATTGTTACTTGGGTATCCTTTGTCGTTGAATGTGACAACCATTAATGTTTGGGATACAACTTTTTTTTAGCCCCAAATAAACTTGACATTTGACTGTTCCGAAATCAATGTCAAATCCTAGAAAAGTGCTGTTTATAGCACACTAACACAATAATCATTCTGGTCATTGGTTGAAATTTTGACTTTTTCAACTCTGTACTGCTTTGTGAGGAAAACACCATAAACAAGGATTGAGATTTTTTGAATGTCCCGCCGTTCCGCTTTTTCCTTAAAATGTCGCGCTTTTTTTCTTGGAAAACTTTTACAAAGTTCACTGACTTACACAGCAAATAATCAAACTTTAGCTTCAATTTTACTTCATTTTTACAGCGAGGAAAATCTTTTGAATACGTCTTTTTTTCTCAAATAAGCAGACTTTTCAAAGTTTGTATAAGACAATACTGAATAACTCTTAATTAACAGTAAAGTTCTGATTCAGTATTGCTTTCCACGCTCAACCAATGAAATGTAAATAACTTCGATATAAAAAAATATTGTTTAAGTTGCTTCCAAATGATTACACTAGGCAACAGCATGTTTGGTGCCTATGTTGGGTGACTTTGGCGTCCTGAATTCGAATAATTTGTCCGATTTTGTCTATTCGCTCTTCTTCTCGTGATATGGCGTATAAAAAATTTGAAATTATCCAAATTTTGGGAACAATCGATTATTGATAACAACTGATGAACCAATAAACTTACACTAAGAAAAAAGACCACAGTTGTTCTAATTAGATCAGCTAGTTACACCAATCATCAAAGCGTTGTTAATTTTTTCGCATCCTATAAATATAATAGATCCAATTACAAACTGATGATTGACTTTACGCAATCAACTATGAATATATTGGATTCAACTGTAATGGTATAAATAATTCATCTGTAAAAAATGTAAAATATATTGATATGATTGATATGATATGATATTGATATGACTGATTCTAGGTATTCAACTATAAATATAATAAATTAAACTATATGTTTATGATTGATTGTGTGATAGTTGAATACTATAGTGCTCATCAGCTAAAATTAAAAAAAATCGTCAGTTTGAGACCAGTTTTTAGGCCTATAATTTCCTTAAAACGTCGTCAAAATTCCTGTATTGTATAGAATTAAAAAAAAAAATAAGAAAACTTCTTTAACTTTTTTCTCAGAAGTCAAAATGACACGCGGTCTTCAGGCCCAAAAAGTGCACAAATTAGTTTCTTTCTATTTTCCAAAGTTATCTAAAAAACACTATTCCTCAACGATTCCACTCGTTTTTACTCAAATTGTATGTTGAATATATAGCAAATCAGCGATACGCTTAGGTGACGCATAATAGAGCATGTTTCCCTAAGTTAACAAACCCACCACATTGACTTATTCTTCCAAAACTATACCTATATCAACATAAAACATTCATCCATGACAGTTCATGCAAAGCCATGCGGTCCGCATTGGAGATTTGTGCACATACTTGCGTAGAAAATGCAGTGAATTCGTGCACCCATGGTGGATAACCAACATATATACATACATACATACATACATACATACATACATACATACATACATACATACATACATACATACATACATACATACATAACTTTGGCTGATGGCTTTGGCTAGGTATAAGTTTGGCTATACAATTAAGCTATTTTAAGAGTTTCTAAAATGTCCCTCTTTTTTCGGCTGTGTTTTTTATTATTTTTTCTCTACACTACAATTTGACCTTGGAATTCTGAATTGTATTTTGTACTTCACGAGTATATTTCTTAACCAGAGTTCCGATTTTCAGTTTTAACGTCGACTTTCTGAACTGAAATGTTACTGCGAGACTGAACATTCTATCTTAATCATTCTCCCAAGTTTGATTTGCATTCGGCGATTTGATTTTGAATCTTCCCATTTTTTTGCGATTCTTTATTGTTATGTTAATTTTGTTATTTTCATCTAAATACATTCTTCTATTTGAATTTTTTTTTTAAATAATATGTGATTCTTTTTGAGGTATCTATAAAAAAAACTGCGTTAGGCAGAAATAAAACTTGTTTTACAAAAAAAAGGATTTTGCTTAAAATAAATTGCTAAATGAAAAAATGGACGGAGTTCTAAGATAAATTGCCATCGCTCCCCTGAAGGCTTCATCCGGCACTGGGTTTTGCTGTTAATTGTTCTGAACTACCGTCAAACGGGGCATCATGCAGCAGCAGGGTTAGATGCAACATTTAACAAAATGATAACGACATAGTTTCTCTATCTTGGGATAATTTTTTAAAGTTTTTTTTTATTCTCATAGAAATTTAAAAAATCGAGCAATAGATGTACAAATTTTTACATTCTTCAATGCCGTAAAAAAATTTACCCAGTATGACAGATTAGCTTAATGATATCACCGACAAACTTTATGGTGTTTTTATTATCCTATACAAATACAGTTGGTGTCTAAACAATTTTCGGCCAATCACTAAATTTTCCAAATGATTTTTATTATAATTCAGTTACCAGTCTGGGCTAAAATGCATCAAAATGCATAACAAAGATTCACCTTTTAGATCTTGTTTTCATATGTTGGAGTACGATTGTCTTGCATCACGCGTTTATTTATTTCATAGTTTCATCTATTCATACATTAATTTTTACGATTTCAGCTAGTAAAATTTTTGTAATATTTTTACCTCTAAATTTATGCAGCACCCTTATGCTTTTTCTTTAAAACATTTTTGACAGAAAAAATATGTGAAATTTAATACGAACAAAACCAGAAATGTCCACAATTTGGTGCTAAATGCGTTATGACATCACAAATATATCAAGAACTATAAATTTTCAATATTTTTCATTTGATTTTTCATTTAAAATCAAAGTTTGTTTCAACTTACCCCTTTTTCTTAGTAGGTTGAAAATCGCATGTCTTCGTAAATCAAAAAATAACTGGTGAAACCAATAGTTTTTCTGACTGCGTCAATTTGATGTCCTATCAACCTCAAAACTTTTGATGTACAAGTATGTATGATTATCTGTGAAGTTTTTAGAAGCCATTGAAGTTGACAGTTGAGTTCAACAGAATTATATTAACAACAAGCTACCTGAAAGCAATCCCTATTAACTGCCAATTTCGTACTTTTCAAAAATATGCCAAAAAAACCAATAAAAAATAAGTTTTGTCAAAAAGTTTTCTGTCTGATCTAAAACATTCATTTTTTTTGAGGATTTTCAGTGAAGTAAGTTTCATTTTCATTTTTATCGAATTTTTCCGGTAATAATTTTCTTTTAAGTTTTATTAGTGACACTTTACCATCATAATGGCATTCGTGTCGAATTCCAGTAAAAATGTTAATAATATATATTTAAAATAAATAAATTTAACGCATTAAAATTATATCCACAAGTATCAAGCTTCAACCCTTCCCCGCCTTCAAAAAACCTTTTCGATTTCAGTTATCCGATGTTTTTATTTTTTCCCCTTTCGGTTGTTGGTTCTTGGTCGTTGTCAAGTTTTCGCAAATTATCTATTTATTCTATTATTGTTGATCTCTCCGTTAGTCTTTGACTTACCCAATCCATCACCGGGGCCCTTAATGCTAATGATAGTGATGAGAAAAAACTAAAAAAAAGTCCAACTCACATAATGAGGGGGGACGAGTGGGGAGATATCTACAATGTTTTGGAAGGTTTTTTTTCTTGTTCTGCTTAAGTTTGTGGCGAACGGCCAGGTCAGGCGCCTCAAAGCAATTGCGATGGGAAAAATCGAGAAGCCAAAGAACGACGACGCATAAATAATTTTGTGCAACATAAAAATACCTATATGCGAATGACACGTGAAAGAAAGGAGGTTTACTTTTTTGCTGCCCCTTGCCTTTTGGCCAGTGTGTTTTGTGGTTGATTTTTGCTGTTCTTTCATCCTCCTGTTCGGGGTAATCATATTTCAGCAACATTTTGGTACAGCCTCTTTCGGTTGGCCGAGTTTGTTGGCTGGCGAAAAAGTGCCTTATGGCAGTTGATCACTTCGGAGATTTTTATGAGCGTCGTTAAAATTTAATTTTATGAATAACCTACGATAGAGGTGGGAAGTGAGTGGTTTCCGAAAATGGGCACCTGAAGCCGAATTCATGTGCGTTATTTTCAGTTTTAGTAGTTGAATGCATTTCAACATCATCGTGAATCTTTAGAAAACTACAATCCTCTAAAATGATATGTTTTTCCTTATCCAGATAGATTAATACAAAAAAATGATTAAAATTTATTTGGACATCGTTAAGGATAAAAAATAACAGGTTGATTGTTCTATTATTCTGTTATTCTTGAGGATTTTGTAAGTTTCGGTAATTTTTTAAATTTTCGTTCTTTTGATATTTTTTCTGTGAGTTTTGAAATTTTTGAAAATTTTGTAATTTTAAGATGTTTTCGTATCTTTGTTTTATTTTTAATACTTATCATTTTTAACTTTGTTTAAATTTTGTATGTTTTGTAAATATTGTATTTTTGTAATTTTGATATTCTTGTTTTTTTTTTATTTTGGCGAAAAATTTATCAAACGAATTGAATATAACAGTTTGAAATAAGTCAATACAACGTAACGTAAAAATTAAACGCTGTGTGAAAACAACTTCAAAAATCAGAATCGACACAATACGAAAACGACCGATAAGCAAAGAATTCAGTGCATATTTCTTTATTTGTGCAACTCAAAACCTTCCTATCTTCCACAGCGTTCGGCATGTAGGCCACTTTTAATCACTTGCAATACATTTCATTTCATTCAAGGTTTGGCGATAAAAGAAATCATACTACATGTATGACAAAGCTATTAAAGGAACAGAATATTTCGGTATCGAATTTTGCATATGGCGAAGGCGCCAACATCACCGTTTCGAGAAAACGCGTTCAAAGTTTGCCAGCTCCATATGCTCTCGGCAAAAAAAAAATTGTTTTCCTTATTTCTCGAAAACCAAATATCCTTTAGTTAACGTTGCACAATCAAAATATAGGTCTCCGAACGAACTTTATCACCCAGCTGATAACTCCATTTGTTTACATTTGGCGTATTTGCCCTATTCAAAATTCATTACCGATTTGATCACATTTCAGTTTCATTGTAACTTGTGATTCATCCAAAATTTATCGCCTGAGCCTCTTGCCAGCGTGTGGGTTTGCAAAAATCCACAAGCAAACGAGTGAAAAAAGCATAACCATTGCTCTCTGAGTGCTTTTAAGCGCAATTTTGTTCAAATGAATGGATTATTCCTCCTCTGGTGAAATTGTGCGAAGATCCCTCAACGGCGTGGGCTGCAAGCATCCATCAAGAACACGTGTACTTGTGAGTCTTATATGTTTGAATCCGAATTCGAAATCCGACAACTGGAAATGAGGATCCAAGTCCTTCTGCGAAAAAGCTTCAACCAACTTCGAGGCTAGGATGGGATGGGATGAGAGTTGAGGGAATGCGAGAAGGTAATTGTTGACTCAGTATTCAGTCGTCGTACAGTACAGACGTATTTTCGCGCACCGCCGTCAATTCAAATTAATTAGTGTTCCCTAAAGCCGCCGCGTATATCAAAGTGCCAACGTTTGTTTAATTACCTTTTTTGTGCCGTGTTAACTGTACGAGGAAAAAAAATGCCAAAGTGTCAAATTCCAACCTGCGATGTTATCGATGGCGTCCACCTTTGGACGTGTACGGGTCCCTGTCATCGAAGATTCCACGCCGCCTGTATCGGAGTGCAGCGGAATTGCGAGGAGTCTATAAGGCGATTTATGCTGCCAGTCTGCTATGACTGTCAGCATTCAATTAAGGACCAGATAGATCTGTCGAGATTAATGTCTCGACAGAATGAAATAATGGAGCAACTTAAACTCCAAAACAGCTCCCAGGAGAGAATTAGTTCACAATTAGTGAAATTTTCATGCCTGGAGACCTTGATTGAGGGTATAGATACGCTCTCAAATCAAATAAACGGTCTGAAAAAAGAGCTGTCATCGCTTAAAAAATTGGAACTGTCCAACACGGCGACAATAAATGAAATTGTCCAGTCCTGCAACGAGGATAGTCGTTCGTTGAAAGCTGACTTCAGCCAGGCAGTATCAACAATATTAGCAGCCAGTCAATCTCCAATAGACATTCAAGCGGATCTTGATAGTCTAAGACTGGAAATAGGGGAACAACACCGTAGCTGCTATATAAATTTTGAACAGGAGCTCACTCCTACGCTCCAGTCAATCGCGGTGGAACTGAACGCGTTAAGAGCTACAGTGAGGAATCCTGGTGTAAACGAGGACCTTATTGATGAATTACGGTCCATTCACGACGCTGTGAAAGCCAAACCGGCCGATCATCAGCACGACTCAGGACCAACTCTAGCCGAGGAAATTGCTTCGTCGTCAAGGGTAAATCCATCTACTTCGTCTAGCGGCTGGAGACGAATCGGAAACAAAATGCTTTGGAAACCTCAACAGTACTGGGAAGATTACGACGAGAGGAAACGGAAGCGTGCGGCTCAAGTCAAGGCCGCGGAAAAAGCCAGGCGAAAACAGCATAAAAAACAGCAGCATCAACAAAGACAAAAAGAAATGTTCCTATCAAGAAAACAACAGAAGCAGTCACGAAAACAATCCCCCGTAAAAAATTCATCAAAAGCAAGAGCCACTACTGATAAAGAGCTACTGGCTGCCGCAAAAGTCGCTTTTAATAGAAAATCAACTCCGAAAGCGAAGATCCCGACCTTCATCAACTTCCAACGGGGAGAAACATTGAACCCCGGCCCTAGTTCTGCTTCACCAAATGTGCTAAGGCATCGAAAAAGGCCTTCAAATATTCCTGCGCCACCCCCGGTCACTCCACACCTTCCAAACTCATCAACATACCAGAACAGTAACACGATGACGACAGTGCCACCTGCTCATCCATACGCTACCTTCAATCAGCCATTCACCGCACCTCTAGTTGCACCGTGCTGTCACCACGACCCATCGGCATTATATTTCAACCCGGTAATGTATAACAACCCATATTTTCTGCCGAACCGACGCGTGCCTATGTAAGCACTAGCTCCTCTGTATTTATAAACCAAGCGGATCATGTTACCATTCGTTCGCGCGATCACCCAGTTATCAATAATAAAGAAATTGTGGCATATTGCCAAAACTTTAACAGAATGCGAAGCGCATCTAAACTAAACACAATTCATAAAAATTTAGTAGCAAGTAATTATACTATCATTTTAGGAACCGAAACAAGCTGGGATGATAGTATAAAAAGCGAGGAAATTTTTGGATCGCGTTACAATGTCTACAGAGATGACCGAAATTTCAATTTGTCTGACAAGAAATCAGGCGGAGGCGTTGTAGTAGCAATAAGCTCTGCATTCGATTCTGAGCTCATTGAAATAACTAAGCACAAAGAATTTGAGCAGGTGTGGGCAAAAGCTCAAATCTTCAAGGAAACTCATATTTTTGGATCGATCTACTTTCCTCCAGAATATGCCAGTAAAGATTATTTCCAAAAGTTTCTACTGAGCATAACAGAACTATTCAAAAGCTTCCAACCCGAATTCAAAATTCACATGTATGGCGATTTTAATCAATCGAATCTACAATTTTTACCCGATGAAGATAATGAAGCAATCCTTTTACCGATATTTGGAGATAATGAAACATTACAATTCCTTTTCGACAATCTTGCTACCTTATGTCTTAATCAAATAAATCATGTGAAAAATGCCTGCAATCGCTATCTCGATTTACTGTTTTCAAACTTGACTGATGACTTTTGTATTTTGGAAGCTACTAATCCAATTTGGAAAAATGAGATCTTTCATACAGCTATCGAATTTTCAATTATATGTTCTGACAACAAAGGAATACCAGAATACGAATATGAGGAGACCCTTGACTTTTTCCATGCAAATTACACAATGATTAAAACTAAATTACAATCAGTTAATTGGCAATCATCATTTCAAAGCGAAAACCAAACTGTCAATCAGGTAGCTATTTTTTATAACATTCTTGGTAATATCTTGAGTAAATATGTCCCAATAAAAATAAAGCGACGAACGAATAATAACAGAAATCCGCCATGGTTTTCAAAAGAGCTAAAGCATCTTAGAAATAAAAAGCAGAAAGCGCATAAAAACTGGAAAAAAACACCATCGCTAGCTAACAGTTTAGAATATCAAGAAGCATGCAACCAACTAGCCATATGCATTAATACCTCTTTCGAAGAATATAATAGGAAAACAGAGGAAAACATTAAATCTAACCCAAGAAGCTTCTTCAAGTATGTACGTTCCAAATTGAAAAGTAATAATTTTCCATCTCGTATGCACTTGGACAGCGCTAACGGCAATAATTCCCATGAAATATGTAATTTGTTTGCCAATTTCTTCCAAAGCGTTTACACCAGTTTTTCGGAAGCCGATCGCGACACTGCGTTTTTCGATTATTTTTCCGACTCAGCATCATTGACTGTGGTAGATTCAATCACCCTTGAGGAAATACACAAATCAATTTGCTCCCTGGATAGCTCCAAAGGGCCCGGGCCTGATGGAATTCCTCCATTACTTTTAAAAAATCTTGTAAATGAACTAAGTATGCCCTTGTTTCTATTGTTCAACTCATCGTTGAAATCCGGTGTTTTTCCTCAAGTATGGAAAGAATCTTTTCTTGTACCTATTTTCAAGTCGGGGAAAAAATCTGACATTAAAAATTACCGGGGTATAGCAATCTTATCGTGCATACCGAAACTTTTTGAAGCAATAGTGAATCAAAAAATATATAATCAAATAAAAACACTCATAATTGAAAAGCAACATGGATTTGTTAAAGGACGATCTACAGCGACTAATTTACTTGAATTCGTTTCTTATAATATCCACTCTATGGATCAAGGAAATTCCGTTCAGGCTCTATACACGGACTTCAGTAAAGCTTTTGATAGAATCGACATCCCCTTGTTAATTTTTAAACTACATAAAAACGGATTCAGTACACAACTGCTGAAATGGATTGAGTCGTATTTGACAAACCGTACACAAATTGTTAGATTCAATGGTTCACTTTCGAAAAGCATCTCCGTTACATCTGGTGTGCCTCAAGGCTCCCATCTCGGTCCCTTATTATTTATCTTATACGTCAATGACATTACTTATTTACTGAACCAGCTAAACGTGCTTATATACGCAGACGATATGAAGCTTTATATGATAGTCAACAACGAAGAAGATTTCAGGGTGTTTCAAAATGAAATAAATATTTTTTACAAATGGTGCAGTAAAAGTCTTCTTGAACTAAACGTGAAAAAATGTTCACATATTGTATTTACGAGGAAAAAATATCCGTCATATGAAATTGTTACATTAGGAAATGAGCCTGTGGAGAGAATCAATAAGATAAGAGATCTAGGTATTATATTGGACTCAAAACTTACCTTTGTAGATCACTATAACTCAATAATTCAAAAATCAAATAGTATGCTTGGCTTTATAAAACGTTTTAGTTATAATTTTCAAGACCCATATACATTAAAAACATTGTACACAGCTTATGTCCGATCCATACTTGAATACTGCAGCGTTGTTTGGTCCCCCTTTCAAATTTCTCATAAAAACCGTTTAGAATCCATTCAGAAACAATTTGTTCTATTTGCTTTACGAAATCTAGGATGGTCTCAGAGCCAATTACCAAGCTACGAATCACGCTGTTTACTAATAAATATTGAACCATTAAGTGTTAGAAGAGAATTTGCTGCAATCTCCTTTGTAAACGACATAATTAGTCAGCGTGTTCAATCTACTTATCTACTAAATCAGTTAAACTTTTATTGTCCGAGTCGCCAGTTGAGAACCAGAAATCTGTTTATTTTAACCTCTGCTCGAACTGATTATGGTAAAAATAGTCCAATCAATTGTCTAATGCAGAATTATAATAAAAACTACCAGAACATAGATTTTACTATGTCTAAACAGCAGCTAAAAAGTGCTTTTTACGGCGACAGGCACTTAAGAACCTAATATTGTAGTATTTAAAGTAATATTAAGATTGTACTACTAGTTTTAAGAATATATATGTAGCCTACGATGTTTGGTGAAATAAATAAATCATAAAATGATTCTCGTTTCTGGTCGTTTAATTACTGCCAGTTTTGGCTGACGACCCGTCCGACCATTTTTGGTAAACGTGCCAAAACGAGTTGGTCGTTCGGTCAATGTTGAAAAGAGTGACCCGTAAGTGAAGTATTTTCGAATGCTTTCACTGGAATCTAGAAACTTGAATTTTTGCTTTGCTGATTCAAAGATGCCTTTGATGCTGGTTTCGATTTGTACCCAATAAAATTATGTGATCTGGTGACAGAAAATATTTTAAGTTTGAATTGCTGACAGTTTTAAAATTTAACAAAATAACAAATTTATAAAAGAAATATTCATAGTTTAAATTATTTAATCTCACAAGCATCACAAATTGACGAAATAATTATGTGGGTATCTATATGTATGTAAAGATTACCGGCTTAAAAACTGCAACTTAGAACTTTCAGCAAGGAAGCTGACTCCCATAATGTTATTGCATACATTTTGCTACTCGAGCAGTACTCTACACAGAGTACTGTAGTTTTGAATACAAGTTTAGTTCGTTTAGCCGGGCATGCAAACATAGTTGGTTGGTGTTTACCATTTAATATATGTGTGCTGTTATGTCGCCACGGCTTGTGCCAACATTAGTTTGGGGACCTCCCGAGTCGAGCACTTCCCCCTGCTTCCCCTGCATGCTTCTTAATTCATAACCAAAGAGAGCATGCAGTTCAGCACCACCCACAACCCAGACTAGTTTTCCAAGGCTGGTAGCCATCAAGCGCCAAATTTATGCTTTAGGAGGTACCTACCGTTTTCCAGTATTTTTTTTTTTCACCGCTAGAGAGCATGTGCAAGCGTGATGAAAAGCACACTCAAAAGCCTCATGCACCGGTTTTATGTGGCTCCGAGTAGAGGTAAGCAACAGCATAGCAGCAGCACATTAAAAGTGCATTTGGAGTAGATTTTTTATTCATACCTAGATTGATCTATGAATAGCAGCTAGCAGCACCAGTATGCATCGGCGTCCAGAACTGCCAACACAGTTCTGAATGAATTACTCATTGGTCTACACAGCAGCACTCATCTAAGCTGTTGCTCTCTGAAAAGCGCCGGGCGGCCGCCGCCAGCAGTGCCAGTTAGAAGTGGAATTAGTTCCAAACGTTCGATTCGCATGCATACAATAATGGGTGTCGAATCTGGTTAGTAGAAGTTTATCTTTATCGAAACAGGTGTGCAATATTTTTGTTATTTGGTGTTTGTTTCTCGGAACAAAACAGATGGCAGAAATAAATGAATTACAACAGTTTTGGTTCAAAAGTTCGCTTCAAAGAATAGTTAATTTAAATTTGCAGATCCTAGTTGTTTAAATGCATTTGTGTGTCTTAAGTAAAAATTTGAGTTATCACTGTCAAGAAATGCTCAAAACAAAAAAGGAATATGCCGCAGCCCGTGGCGTAGAAGATAGCCTTCAAGTCTTCTATGCCAGCGGGTATGAGATCGAATCCCGGTCACGGCATACATAGTACACTTTCTGTGGGTTGGTGGTTTTAGCATTTGTAAGATGCTAGCCATGAACTTCGAAAAATGTACGCTTAGAGTTAAGAAAAAGCAATCTCTTCGCGGAAACATCAAGTTTCATTGAGATCCTGTATGTGTTTGTGTTCGTTTTAAAAAAGAAAAAGGTTTTTCTTCTTTCTTCTTCTTATTCTTCTCGCCGATGCCAATTTTAGCACGAGTCAGAACTATTTTATCAAGTAACTCCTATTTTTGTTCAGTTACAGACACTATATGACCAGCAGTATCCGTTTATACTCCGTAGAGTTCACAATTTCCGTTTTCTTGTAACATTGTTTCATTTTGATGTATTTGTGTTCGTTTTACATCCCGAGACTTACAAAAATTCCTTAACCTAGATTTAAGAGTGGCGGGATTCGATCCCAGGACCTCTGGCTTATAAGCCAGACACGTTCGCTACAAGGCTTAACGACCACCTCATGAGAATGATTCACAAATGAGATAACGTTTGACAATATTTATTTACTACAACTGCATACTGCGAAACAAATTCTCCAAGGCTTTACTGACAGCTGTAGACTAAGCTTGTTCAAAATATCATCTGCGAACGAGAAAACCGACCAAGAAAAACTTCAACATGTCAACATAAACTGATACCAGGTATCTTTAACCAAATTCAGAACTGGAGAGCAGAATAACAATACAAACTTGAAAGAATGATTAAAATTACAAACAACTATTTTGAAACTTGATTAGTTAGTTAGTTGACAAAATAAAAATTAAAATGAAACATGATTCCAAATTAAAAATTATATCAGAAATCAGAGAATAAAAAACTGATCAAAATCGGATCGAATTTTTGATAACTTTAAAAATTTGTGCATGTTTCTGGATTAAAATGGCACTTTGGAATTTTTAATTGGAAATACAGTAAGGTTTTTTTTCACACTGATATACGTACCGCGTAAAAAAAACAGTGCAAAAAAACCCGTGTTATCCAAACAAACTGGAAAATTGTGCCTAGCCTTTTTTGCAGATTTCATCATATACCTGAGAAATCTTAAAACCTATAGAAAGGATAAGAAAATAAATTCAATGTATTAAACATGGCATGTAGCCTATCCACATGGGAATTCTTGACAAAGTATGGCATAAGGCCTATCCACATAGGGATTTTTAAGCGTTAAAGCTCTTATGGGGTAAAGAGTGACAAAATGTTACTTTAGTTTAAATTCTTAGAATAAGATTCAATTATAACACGATAGGCAGATTACAGAAAAGTTATAAAGCGAACGAGAGACAGTTACATATAAGTTGGAAAGAATCTTAAGAATCATAAATTATTTGAGGAGATTTGATTTTACACTGATCAGAGAATGCTCCGACCAGGATGCTACAGTGAGGATATCATGATGAGGATATAAAAAATCTGATTAAAGTTGGCATTTAGCCTACCCACATAGGGATTTCATAATAATTTTTCCTTTATAACTTTCTTACTTAAATTAAGACATACCAACGAAATGTAGTCAGACAAAAAAGGGCAATCACACACTAGGTGGAAGGAAAATATAGGTAGTATCTACTACCTCGGAATCATAGTTAAACCAAATAGGAGATTCATTATACAAAGTTTGTATTTTTTTACAGACCAGTTAGTGCTCTGGTCAGATAGCTACTATGAGTTTCTTTAATGTGAAATTTTAAATGCAGCTTTGAAGAGTGCATAAGTAGGTGAATTTTGATACATAGCAATCCGATGTGACAGCGAGGCTTTTTTATTACCTTGCGATATATTTATAACGTGGAACGTGGGAAGCGATTTTAAAGCCCTTTGGCTATCTGTACAGTAACAAGTAGTTTTGAACATTATTTTGAATTTAAGCGATATTTACGAAAGCACATGCGATTGCACGAAACTAGTGCAGTAAATTCCAGAACCAGGACTGGCGTATGATAACGAAGCATCAGAAAATGAAATGAGAGGAGATTCAACTCTTCTAGGCCATACATTTAACTATTCTGAAGCTAAAGGAACTTGTAACATGTGTCAATACAAGAGAAGTTACACATATTTGATGAAACAGGAATGACTGTCGACATGCGATATTAGTTTTGACTTCCAACTAGATACAACAATAAATTTGAAAGCTTTTCGCTACCTAAGTGAAAATAAAAAAATTTTTTTTTGAAAATTTGTCGACATTTGTACGGCTTGCATGATTTAAGTACCAGTTCGGTTTTTTTAAATTAAATATCTATTTCTGAAAGGCCATTTACTTCCACAAGAGGGTGTTATAAAACTGAAGATAGAAGGCACTGGACACTTGTGTTAAAACAAGGAAAAACATGAAGAATTCATTTGATGTCACAAATATTACTGAAGTAATTTATGTAGGTAAATCAAATTTTTATAGGTTTTCAACTTAGCCAATCCTAACAGATTGCCAAAAAATAAAGAAAATCCCACTGGGCTGCAAGGGATGTGAACATAAAAGAGATTTATATTTAAGAATCACATGTGTAGATATTTTATTGAAAAAATTACCAAGAAAGCAAATAGATTGGTTAAATAATAGATAATTTTGGCACAACAAGAAAATAAATATGGAAGAATACAGCTTGTGCAAATGCATGTTTGGCAATACGCACTATTGGCATATCCTCCCCGAGAGAAAATAGGTCAAAAAGTTCAAAAATATCAGCAAGAATTCAAAACTAATTCAGATTCAAAAATTGGCTTTCACAATTCCCAACTGATAACAATTCTGAAATTTGCATGTTATAATTGACCTTCACCCATTTTCTCCCCCTCCCAGATACAACCTCATTGATTTCCAATAGACAGAAACATGAGATAAACGTATCTGGGAGGTACTGGATAAGTAGCCTCGGGACATTAGAACTGAGAGCTGTGTCCTGAGACCTGAGACTAGAAATTTAAGATATAAAACACGAAACCTGAGACCTGAGACATGGCACGTGAGACCTGAGACCTGAGACTTAAGACAGGACACCGGAGGCCTGAGACCTGAGACATGAGACATGAGACATGAGACATGAGACATGAGACATTAGATATGAGACAAGAACATTAGAAATTAGACATGAGACCTGAGACCTGAAACCTGAAACCTGAGACCTGAGACATGAAACATGAGACATAAGGCATGAGACTGAGGCATTAGACAAGAGCCATGAAACATGAGACCTGAGACATGAGACTTTATACCTGAGACATGCTACTAGTGTTAGTACCGCGAGAAATAAGTTTAGCTCCGATTTAAACTTTAGACCGATCAATTGAAAGGTTTTGACTTGTAGGTGACGAAAACTTTTAATAATCAGGTCGCAAGTTTAAATCGATCTTACCTAATTTCTGTCGGTACTAACTCTAGTAGTTTGTACTAGCGATCTCGCGACATTCGTCACCTAGGAGTCAAACCCTTTCGCTAGAGGGGTCGCAAGTTGAAATCGGAGCCACTCTAATTTCTCGCGGTACTAACACTAGTAGCTTTTCTCAGGTCTCAGGTCTAAAGTCTCGTGACTCAGGTCTCAGGTCTCATGTTTCATGGCTCTTGTCTTATGCCTTATGTCTCATGTCTCGGGTCTCAGGTCGCATGTCTTTTGTCTCAGGTCTCAAGAATCATGTCTCTTGTCTCATGTTAGTAGTCTTATGTGACAGGTCTCTTGGCTCCGGTCTTAGGTCCAAATTCTCATGTCTCAGGTCTCATATCTCAGGTGTCAGGTCTCATGTTCTTAGTCTCAGAGCTAAGATTTTCCCAACTTCAAAAAGATTCTAAGTGTTTTCCTTTGAAAAGGACTCTCTCAAAAACCATGTTCATTCGCGAAATCCGTGTAAAAAAAACCGTGGTAATTCCCGAAAACCGTGTAAAAAAAGCCGTGTAAAAAAACCAAAACACCGTGTAAAAAAACCTTGCTGTATATGTTACATTATGTAGCGGTCCCTTAGAAAACATGTTTAATACAATGCGCTGATACACGAATCCAGAAAATATATCACAGCAAATACAAAAAAGCAGGAACAGAATATTTTTTGCATAGCTTTGTCAAAGTTTATTATTTTCAAAATTTAGAAATGCAACATTTCCTGAAGTCTTAAAAATGTACAGAGTTTCATATCGATAAAAAATGACCATATATTAAAACTTGTTATGTTACTGATCAGCTTGAAATTTTACTAATAATATTTTCTCTTTTTTTCAGGTATGCAAGAATAATCTATTACTAAGATGCAAACCTTCGTTAATAGTAAGTATTTTTATGATTTCCAAACTCAATTTCTAAATGGTTGAACAATAGTTCTCCCAGAAATTATGTTCCCTGATGTTTTTCGCAAATTTAACGCTTGACTAAGAGAGCTCAAAGGTTCAATTATGCCACTTAAATGTGGTCCGAATCTGGTCGTGTGCTCTGCCGAAATACATAAAAAAATTAAGCTTGGGGAAGTACATAGTGCCAACAGCAGAACCCAATTCCGAGGGATCAGTGAATGGATGTTTGATATCAAATGAAGACACCCACAGCAGCAGCCGACTGTTATTTGGCATGAAATCCAGACAGCAGCAGCCGCATCACCGTTTAGATGTGAAACTGACTGGGAAAAAATCCGCTTTCCTGGTCTTCCCGTGTTCCGTATCTCGGGGTGAAGCAGCAGCCGAGGAAAGGCGCGAATATCAGATTACATCAAAGCCAGATAACACACGCAAGCATTTGTTCTCTTCTGGTTCTCGTCCGACTTTACAAGCTTTCAATCCGACCCCGATCCGCGGCTTCCTTCCTTGGGGGCAATCCTTTTTTCCATACCCCACCTCATTTCGACGAAATGGACCAGGCGGCATGTTTTATGCTTTACAGCCTGCCGCAGAGATATGCTAACGGCCGCAGAGTATAGGAAATACGTGGCATTGTTTCGGTTTTTGTTTGCTCAGCAATTCATATCTCTGGACGGCTGGCAGGAAACTGTTCGGTCGCTGATCCCACGCCAACGTCAGCCCAGTGATGGTCCCGTCGTTGATAGCCATCATCTTCACTTGGATGGCTTCCGAGAGAGCGAGTAGCTGAGCCACCACCAGCATCGTCGTCGTCGTCGTCCCATCAGATCAAACCAGAACAGAGACCATGAGGAGGATTCCCAGTCTCTGAACTGAACCTTCCAATACCTGACTGAATGCACCACCTTTGAAAGGACAAGCGTTGTGCAATTTGATCCTCGCTTGGTTGACTTTCGATGGGATGGTTGAAGCTGCGTACTATTGGTATTTGAACACCTTCCTACAGGTGGCCACAATGCGTTTCGTGAATGCAGATTAGCCGCACGATATTGCACTGCAGCACTCGGACGAGACGAGCTGCTGTGTTGTGCTGTGTGTGATAGATTAACTTCTAAGGGGAATGATAGCGCACAACACCTTTCGGCTGATAAAGTTCCGGTTGATCCCGAGCAATGTCGGTAATTGATTTTGAGCGGCGTTCCCGGTCTTTCTTACGAAACGGAAGTGCACAATAGAACAACTTGGTGGATATTTTTGCAGCTTCTGAAATTTCTATGCTTTGATTTAAAGGTAACTTCAAACATTACTTATGGGTGACCCTTAATTATGTGAAGGTTTTTATAGCCAAAAAAAATTTACCACCTTCTTATAGTTACACAGTTGTAAAAATCTACAACTTCATTAAATTGAAGATTTTAAGCCTAGGAACAACTGTTAAGAAGACAGCACAGATTTGGACTTTGCGATAAAAGTTATAGACCCAGATAACATGAAATTGTAATTGAAATGATAATCCAAATCGACTATTTAGACATTTTTAAACACCATCGTAAACAAGGAATTCAGTGATTTTATTCATTTACGACACGCTTTGCTAAAACAAGTTGAAACGGGCAGAAGATCGGTTAGTCCGTCAATATGTCGCCAAAAATTGATATAGCCTAGCACATATCAAATGATGAGTTGGCATCGTGATAAGGTATTGGACAGTGAACTCGCAGGACTGGAGTTCTATTCTCGGTCGGGGATTTTTGTTTTTCGTTTTGCTCCAATTTTGGGATACCATACGTACTCTTTTACGAGTACTTGTACTCTTCGTCGATCGAAAAATGAGCATACTCTTCTTTTTGTGAAATTTTATTTAATGTATTTTTTATTGTTGAAAGACATTTGATCAGAAATACCAACGTATTTCTTCCATTTGATGAAGATGTTTGCAAAACCACGATAGGAATACAGCTTTTTTTCCTGTTGGGGAGAGAGTCCACTGCGACCATTACATTGATCTTATCCCTTTATACACTTTTTTGTATTGTGGGATATGGTAGCCCTACTCTCATTTCGTGTCCTAATTTATTTTACTTTTTGTGGTAAAAATCAAATTTGGGAATCTTGCCATTATAGATACATCGCCTTCATTTTTGTAGTTATATGCTATTTTGATAAGTTTAAAGCAATGATTTCATCTGGTTTATTTGTTTGAATAATTCTGTTGTTAATGCGATATAACTTCTAAAATGTATGTTGGGGATCTTCTCGTTTATATTTCCTCATACACTTTGTATGAGGATATATTAGGATAATTAACAAAGTATCTGCCACATTTCTAGCTCACTTTACATTTGTTTTTCTTCTTCTAAAACTTTCACATCATCTTAAAACCTTAAAAATGGTACATTAAAAATGTTTGAAATTGTTTCTAAGAATCTTAAACTGATTTCAGTATGAATATTGAATAATCTCTTCGGTTTTAAAAGTTTCGAAAAAATGCATTGTCATGCCTTGCCGCTACACACATTTTTTAAGATTGATACAAACCTGACAGAAAAGGAGACTCTTTCAAATGCCTAATTTTTGATAGATTGATAGTTAACTTGTTCGGTAGCTAAGCTGATTCGGCATTCTAGGGCACGTGGTATTCGGTTTCTCAAAAATCTCTGTTTCTTAGAATATTGGACGAGCTTAACAATTGATCGGAACACCCTTTGTCACAAGAACTAGAGGAAGAGTGTCAATTTTCCGGCCATTTTTACGTTCCCTGGAATCGGGAAATCTGACGATCCTTTTTCCGGAAATTCTCGGGGTCTCAGGAAAATTGATAATGAAAATTCGAATACTCCACCACATACGAAACCCTATCTATATGGTATTTTTTATTTTTCGCCCCCCCCCCATACGAAACCCTATCTATATGGTATTTTTTATTTTTCACCACCCCCCCCCCATTCTGATGTTACTACTGTCAACAGTTTAATAAAAATGTTCAAGTTTAAGCCATATATCAAGGTTGAAGTATCATTTCAGCATCAACGTTTGAAAAGGGTTTAAAAGCCGAAGTATTGTTAAATCGTTTTCAGTGGATTTGAGTAACTCAATATAAGCTCTACTTATCACAAAGACCGTGTTAAGTTTATCAGTTTTCATTACTTCAAAAATGCTATTCGAGTTAAGGATCTAAAAGATTAAAAGCCAAATTATGACATTACTCGACCAAAAAATTGATTACACACCTGTAGAGAACACTAGTAAACGACATGAAAAATGTAGAAGAAAAAATGCAGGTTTGAAAGGTATTTAGAAAAATCAATGAATATAAGATGAAAAAAAAATCGAGGGATTAAAACCAGTGATCCGAGTTTGAATTATGATACAGCAAAAGAATGTATAGCAGGTACAGTTCGAACGTAACTCACATGTACCGTTAGGAATGAATACAGTTAATGTTGAAAAGAGATGCCAAGAAATAATAATGGTGTTTTATGAAACTGATAGCTAATAAAAGAAAGGAGTAAAAATGAGATGGAAAAGATAGAAATGAGATAGTCATAGGAGGCTTCGGAAATTAAAAAAAACAGAAGACCTTTGTTTGCCACGAAAAGATGAGTTTTTATAACCGGAAAGAAAATTCGATAACTCTTGATGTAAATCGGTAAATATAATTAAAAAGTTTTCACTACATTGGCGCAATCGGTAGGGGACATTGAAAATACAGAGTATTGAATGAAAATTTGGGTAAATTGTGCAAAGTATATTGCTGTGGATTGAATCAGAGAAACTATGTCATAAAGTGATAGAGGCAAAAGTTTTACAAAAAAGAGGAAAAACTGCGTCTCTATTCTCATACTAAGCAGATTCAGATCAATGGAAAACATGTAAGTACTTTCGCATTTGAAAATTTTGGAAGCTAATCTGATGGAAATTCAAACGCATCTTTGTTTAGATTACCTCAATTCTTAATAAAGCTACTCAACTCAATCCGCATATTCGCATAACTCAATTATTGATTGGTTACAGAATGATGTATGTATGTTCTGAACTAACAATATCACAACTAATTTTTGTGGCTCGAGTGCCATGGTTTTTTTTTCACTAAAGGGTGTCCACGATGAAATTGCCACACTATGAAATTGCCACACTATGAAATTGCTCTAACTTTTTAACCGTTGGGTAGAATTTTATGAAAATTTGGGTGGATTTAGTTCATAGTGCATTGTTGGCATCCTGCAAATTTTAAAGTCCTGTGATCAAAACTTGCGAAAATGGAGTCGAAAGAACAGCTCGTGCGTGATAAAATCTTGGGCATTCATCACGAGAACAAGGATCTCTCGCATCGTTCCATCGCTTAAGGGGGGAGTAGGGTCTTATGGGTAAAAAAACACCATTTTCACGAATTTTTTTAGAGCTATCGTTCAAACAAATGTATTCAAGTTTTTTGCATTATACAAAGCATTGTTAAATGAACATTTAGTAATTTTTTCGTAGAAAAATATTGAAAAATGAGCCGGTGACGGAGCGCTTTCGAGGATGCCTTTTAGAAAACAGGATTTGCGGTGGACACTGTATCTCAGCACAGAATCATCTGAAGTCAAAAAATCAGAGCAAAATATTTTTAATAAATGTTTTTCTGAACCCCAATGGTTTTATTTAACTTAAAAATTTGTTTATGAAATTTTTTTGGCTGTTCAAAGTAAAAACTACGATTTTTCACGAAAAAATCCGCCATTTTTTATCTGTAAAATCTCCCCATAGTAAAAAAAATAGTTGGGGTTTGGTATTTAGATGTAGAAAATATGTTCCAAATTTGAGAAGCTGCACCTAAGCCAAAGTTTTGTCCAGAAGGCCAAAACTAAGGCTGGGCTTCGAACGTTCGGGGTACAAAAGGCCCCTAATCGCGACGAGAAGCAGAACAAGTCCACCAAAACCCGTTGTACCTCAACATTCTGACGAAAGTTGAATGCTGCATCATGATCGACGAAATATATGTGAAGACCGACTTCAAACAGATCCCCGGCAACCTGTTTTTCATGGCCAAGGATAAGTTCAGCGTTCCGGAGCATGTCCGCGCTCAGAAGATGTCCAAATTTGCAAACAAATTCCTGGTTTGGCTAGCTATCTGCACGTGCGGGAAGCGGAGTGCACCTTTCGTGACCCAGGACATGATGAACGGACGGTTGTACAAGAAAGAGTGCCTCCAGAAGTGACTGCTTCCTCTCCTGAAGGCCCACACCTCCCAACAATCTTCTGGCCGGATTTGGCCTCATGCCTCTACTCCAAGGACGTGCTGTAGTGGTACAAGGACAATAAGGTCAATTTCGGAGCTCCGTCCCATCGAGAAGTACCGGGCGATTATGAAGCAGCATCTACAGTGAGGGGCAAAATAAAGTGTCCAAATTATTTTTTTTCAATTTCTTTTATTTTTCTGGTCAAAATTCAACGAAAACGCATCGTAATCGTTTTTTAAATATTGTTTATTATGTTCTTTTCAAATTTTGTTAATGTTGCACTGTTAAAAAAAAAGTTTTTCTGATAGAAAAAAAAAACCGTTAATATTCCAAAAAAAAACAGGGGCAAAATAAAGTGTCCAGATCGGTACAGCTTCAAATTGATTCAAACTTAAGGCAAACAAGAACGATTTAATAATGGGTATGGCCTCCTTCGGATTCAACACCTCCTGCAAGTGCTTCGGTATACTTTCAACAAGGTTGTGCAAGTGTTGTGGGTCGAGTTCCTCCCACGCATGCTCCATGGCATCAAAATAAGTATTTTTAATTTGTCACACCAGTCTTATCAATCAGAGCATCGAGGATGGCCCACAGATTTTCGATGAGGTTCAGGTCAGGACTTTGTGGGGGCCATTCAAGGGGTTTGATGCGGCAGGAACGGGAAAATGACTTCATCAGATTGGCCGTATGCTTCGGATCGTTATTTTGCTGTAAAACGAAGCGCTTTTCGACGCCCGTCTTGATGAGGGATACCTCGAGGTTTTCCCGCAGAATATTGGAATATGACTCAGCTGTCATGATTCCGTCAATTTTTACCAAATTGCCCACCCCACCCCAAGAAAAGCACCCCCACACCATCACGTTACCTCCTCCTTGCTTTACTGTTTCTTAGTTATGGCGATCTTGAAGCTCCTCACCCGACTTGCGCCACATATGATCCCGCTTCTTCCGGTTGAATAGCTCGAATTTGGATTCGACGGCCCACAACAATTTTTTCCAGTACTCGAGCGGTTTATCGGCGTGTTCCTTGACAAACTTGAGCCGCTTAGCCTTGTTCACCTGGCTGATGAAAGGCCTTCTCACTGCGATCTTTCTATAATACTCCTTTGCATGGATGTGGCGATGGACAGTACAACGCAATACCGAAAATTGGAGCTTTTCCTGTATCTGCCGGATCGTTATTATTGCGTTTTTCTTCACTTCAAGAATGATTTTCTTGTCCGTTCTGTAATCTGTCTTGGGCTTCAGTCCTCTTCCTGGGCGATCCATCTCCGATCCGAACGCTTTCATCTTCTTCATGATTTTTGATACCGCTGTCTTGCTGATTTCGTAGTGCTTGGCCACTTCCCGGTGCGTTTGACCGTTATTCACATCACGAACAACCAGTTTCCGGATGGACAACGGAATGGAACCAGAAATTTATGCGTTCTGCATATTTTACAACTTATTCGAATGTAGACACCTGTTTGAATACTCCAGAGCCAAGCCAGTTGTTTATGAAACGTCAAAGTACACAAAACAAACAAATTCGAGGGGCCTCGCGTTGGAAACTTATCGAAACTATATTGATTTTTCAGTTGGACACTTTATTTTGCCCATTTTTTTTTTGGAATATTAATTGTTTTTTTTTTCTATCAGAAAAACTTTCTTTTTTTACCAGCGCAACATTAACAAAAATTAAAAAGAACATAATAACCAATATTTTAAAAATGATTACGATGTGTTTTCGGTGAATTTTAACCAGAAAAAAAAAGAAATGATAAAAAAAAATAATTTGGACACTTTATTTTGCCCCTCACTGTAAATAAAATACAAGTAAAATGGTAAAATGAAGTTTAATAGTTATTTTCAATCCCTGAAAATTAGATGACAATCGGATGAAAACTCGAATTTTGCGAATCAATTTCGGTTGTGACAATTTCATCGTGGACACCCTATACAACAGCCTTTACTCCAGAACAAAGCAGATGCAAAACTTTAAAAGAAGGTATGAAGTAGAAAGTTATGCACTCACTTCCAAAGAGATACTCTAAGCGTTGGTAAGAAATAGTGTAAATTTTATCTATATTTAGAGTGCCCCTGGTTGGACACTTTATCTATAGGGGATAGACCAAATCTGACAAATGTTTTGAATTCAGGACGCCAAAAATTTCCAAAATCATTTATTAAACTGTAGTCATCAAAAATGTTCGGTCCCCGACAAACATTCGCACCACTCCGCGAAGACATACATCCCTTCTTGTAATAATCGATTTGATCCACGTGCTTGAAATAAGCAACATCACTCTGCTGGGATGAAACCTAGCCAGGCAAAAACCTCCACCTCACCAGTAAAAACATAGGAAGGTACCTATTGCTGCTAATGATAATGAAGGGTGAGTCTACTTTCTTGAAATTCAAATAGGGGAAAAGTTCATATAACGCCCCGTGTGGCTAATACGCGCCACCCTTGTTTTGAAGATTCTGAAACATTTTAAGCCTGCAAAATATTACCAATTTGTTTCAAATGCTGTGATACGTCATGGCAAGTATGAATTTTTCCTTAAAATGCCCCTGTGTCGTGATAATTTGACAATTTAAGTTTTTCTTCATTTCGATCTAAATTTTAAAACACTTTCAATAAGGTGTCACCAAGCAGAGAAAAACGAATAAGACAATATTTTCTGACACATCGATAAAGGAGAATCTAAACTATGATTTTATGCTAAAAAATCATACTGAACTCGAAAAGGTATGGTTTTTATGGGTATGTTCTATCATGGCCTAAGCGCTCGTTATAACGCGCCAATCGTAGTAGGCTGAAAAAGCATAAATTTTTCAAAAAGGCCAATTTTCATTGAAAATTAACAAAAAGTCTAAAACTATATTTTGAGCGTTAATTCAGCCCAAAAAATCTACTTTTCATGTTTTTTAAATTTTGATTAGTCCATTTTGATTTTCTTTTCAGTCAAAGTGTCTGTTAGTATTGGTGTGTTTTCGGTCTTCGGCTGCTCTCGGGTGTGTTCGGCTGCTAGGCGCGTATTGAATACACAGCGGCGCGTATTTGCAACACAGTTTTGTTCTGTGGCTTTGAATATGGTTTTTAAAAATCAAGTTTTTGAAGCAACTATAGCAATTTGAGTAATAAAAAATCATAGGCATTTGTAGAAAACACTTTTCTTCAACGATTACACCCATTTTTAACACAATTTGCACGTGGAATACATAGAAAATCAGCGATTCGCTTAGGTGGCGCATAATAGGGCATGTTCCCCTACACTTCTCATGCGCTCCGCCGTGCATATCGACATCGAACGGATGCTGGTGCTGGCTGCCGATATGCCGCAAGAAAAGCGTTGATGAGGTTGGTAAAGATGTCGTTCCCCTGACGTTTACTCTCGGAGATATGTATACGCTTCGCCCTTTTTTTCTTAGCTGCACCAGGCAACTGCGTGTAGGTTCACGGATCGGGGTCAAAACAGCAGCACCTAAACCATGAGCACCCCAGAAAGACGAAACAACGGTAAAACCTGCATTCGTTGTAAAGGACGAAGGAGTGAGTGAATGTGAAGCAGAAGACGCAGGAGGGCTTCATTTGCGTTACCCATTTACACAGATACGCAAATTGGATAGATTGCATCGCGCGGTGTGAGGGGCTGCGATGTGAGGTTTTCGGTGGCATGGTAAGTGTGACCCTTTTACAAGTTATCTCGACGAAAGCGATGATAAGAAGAAGGGCGCACCAAGAGTTGTTGATGGTATCGGCGAGAAGTTTGCTCATGAATGTTGATGTTAGCGTTGAGTAGGTTGGTAGGTACTTTCGAGTTCGGAGTTCAAATTTGGGATGCAGAATGAAATGTTTCGACGAAACTAATACTAATGGGAGATGTGTGATAAGTTGGAGATTGCTTTCCACTACTGACTGGATCGAAGGTGCTAATCGATGAGATTTTCAAGAGTCAATCATGTACGCCTAATTGGAAGTGGAATTTTAGATGCATATCTGTAGTTTGTAGCGTCTGGCGTGAGTTTATTAGTTTCGGGAGCATAGTTAATAGTGCAGAAATTATTGTAGCATAGTAAAACTTGTTTGATAGGTTAAAAATATTGGATATCGAGCACCATCTTTCAGAATCTGCGAGTTTATTGCAAAATATACATAATCTTTAAATGCAATGATATCATAATTTGAAAGAATATCTTAAGCCTGACCACAGCTTCGCACAGATGTGGGTTTTTCGCAGAAATCTGATTGCAACCATCAATTGATCCCTTTTATTTAAGAAATATTTTAACATTAACAATTGAACACCAAAATTGGAATATTGAACATGGTGGGTTTTAATTAAAAAACAAGTTTTATTGTGTACATTTGCGCGCATTTAAAATATTATACATTAAAGGAGCAAATTTGGGTTAAGCTAGCGAAGCAACCCAAAACAGTTTGTTTACAGCTCAAAGCATCCAACCAAGGTGTGTATATATTCAGGAGGTGTTACCGAATATCGAGTTCCCGATTCAGCCATTTTGGCTATGCAGGCTATGCAACTATGCGGAACTCATGAAGTTTGTTTACCAACAAACCAATGAAAAGCTGAGCAAAAAATAAACAAACTCATTGAGAGCCCCGCTCACTCCTCGCCTACTTACTGTGAAAGTCGGAGAACTTAGTGTATCAAAAGACCTTGCATCCAACCACATGCATTCATTTTTTTAATGTTGAAGTTCAAAATAAGGTTAATATTCTCAAAATAATTGCTGAAGCAGTTTTAGAAAATTGACAAAGGTTCGGCGATTTTCATAACCTCCACTACAAAAATCATCACGCACCTGTTACGTACAAACAAACAACATTAAAATTATGTCAACAAAACGAAAAGAACTCCGCAGATTTCTTCCCCCTTTCCCAAAAACGGTCCAAAACACGTGGCCTCGTGATTCGTTCCGTCATTCATTTTCGTGGCTTTACTAAATGCTGTCAATTTTAATTTCGGAAAACAATTTCACTGTCAGAAGTTGAACGTTCTTCGGTCGGCGGCGCAAAACCTTGTTGCAGTTGGTTTTCCTCTGTTCGTGTTTGGGTTTTCAAAGCGGTTGGTACCTAGCTAGGTATCGCATTAATAAAACATGTGAAAACGAACTCACCACAGATGGTTCGGATTTTTTAGTTCAGTCCTGTTTTTCGAGGATTGGTTATGGTTGATTCCGTACTGGAATGGAATACTGGGGTTGGGGTCGGGTGGAAAACGGTTCTACCTTTTTGAAGGTTGAGTTCTACCTATTTTGTACCTGCTGTCAGTTGGCCTGACCTACGTTCAACAGACTGACTGAATCGAAACGGTTTTATTGGAATTCGGTCGACAGGTATATAAAGGTGGTATAATAGTTCAAATGTTGGCGGCTTCTGCCTGCTCTTGGTTGGATTTGCGTGATTGATTTGTCTAAACACTGCTGGCTGAAATGTTCCATGGTTGGTGGTGAGGTGGCTATTCCAGGATACGGAAACGTCACCTCCTCCCATATTTCCATCCTTCAGCTAATGTCGGCAACAACTGTTGGCTGTCGAATTTTCAAATTAATTGAACGGTGGTCGGGTTTCATCAGGAAATAAGCGCATCGGTTTTGGTGGTTTGTGGGGCGCTCTTTGAGAAGAGGGTGGGCGCTAAACCTAGAAAGGCAACCTGTTTGAGTGTCGAAGTCGAATCCAGAATGCTGGGAGAAACGAATTTTGCAAATGAAGCGAAGGATGAGGCTTGTTAGTTAGAACAAACATTCCCAACTTTCGGTCGACAGGTGACGGGAATGAGGCGGAAACTATAATAATGATGTGTGATATAGAGTAGCTGATGTTTGGCCACAGGGCCACAGATTTGGAGAAACCATCCGCTAGATGCCAATGCCAAATAAGGCAAACAGGCGCGAATGATGATTACGTGCCGCCTATTTGAGACACGATTAATCATCATCGTCCAATCAATCGCAGCCCATGAAATCCGGTCGGTCGGCCAAAGTGCTTTGCTGACTCGAAATTTGAATTTGATGGCGACAGCAGCAATTTTCGACCTAAGTGCATCCTGCCAAAATTTCAGTATTTGCGGTGTTGATTGCGAATTGAACGCCGAACGAGGGAACAGCGATTTGATGACCTATTTGTTCCTTTCCGAGGCCTGTCATACTTTGCCACCGCGTTGATTGATACGTGCAAATTGCAATGCTGAAGTGCAAATATTTTCATAAGATAACTCCGATTACGAGCATTAAAGTCGGAGGCCGCAATTGGAGCTGAGATTTTGTTATGTTTAAATTCTTGACTTTCAGTTTTCACTCGAATGAAGTCATCAAGTGCCATCAATAACTAAAATACAAAACGCGACTTGCTACCAAACTTTTCAAATCACTGTATCTTTTTTTGTATAAGAAATGTCAATTCGCTTTTGTAGTAGAGAAAAAGCAATCTGTTAATGTTAAGTGGAGAACGCATTATTTTTTTTGAAAAAAAAAATCACCTGCCATTAGTGCAGCAAAAATACTACAATCAATCAAATTATTATAAATTGATATTTCTCATGTGAAAAAGTTACCAATATTTTTTTCACTTAATAATAATAAAAAATGTTGTTCTAAGATTCCGTAATGTTGACAGCTGTTTGACAAGTATGTGGCATTCGCAATAGCTAGTAGAAGCTTAACAACCAAATACAACTGTTGTAATTTTTTTTATAAAAAAATTATTCTAAGGAGTGTATTCGACAAAAATGCAACACTTTGTTTTGTGAATATCTTTTGAATGCATGGATGAAAATTGATGAATTATTCAGCGAAGATACCTGTGTACGTATGCCAATTTTTGTGATGTTCTGTCAAGTTGTTTTTGAGATAGCGTCCAATAAAGAATTTTCGACGAATGTTTGGGCAACACGTGCGCCATCTTTAATTAATACTTTGAACCACCTTTTTTCAAATCAAGACAATTTTTGATTACGTTTGCTTTTTCCTGAAGCTGAACCTTCAAAATAACTCAAATTTTTGAATTTAGTCGAAGTTATAACAAATTTAACCGATTGTTCTCCTTTGGCACAAAAACAACATATTTGACTCTAACACCGTTTTTGCGTAATGGTCTGAAAGAAGCTTTGCAGGAAAAACGGTAGCATTTGGAGGCAGTCTTTTTTGTATTTTTAGCCATTCATCCTGTCAATCGTTATAAAAGAATGAATAATTTGCAGTTCCGGAGATGGTTAGCTTCTTCAAGTACTACACATTAAATTTTTCAATATTTTATCCTTGTTTATTTCCGGGAAAACGGAAATACAGGAGAGACTTGTCAACGAAAAGTTTCTGGTTTGAATCCTGCCAGGTGACCGCTTTTGCTGTCCATTAAGAAATTTTTTGAAATATCTCTCCACAAGCAGTCCAAAAATATTTTGCGCACGATTTTACCAACGTGTTATGTTTGTTTTACCGGTGGGCTGCGTTTCTACCTTGTAGAAATGAAGTCCAGCCTATTTACGAGTTAACTAGACGAACCAGTCAGATAAATATGACTTTTTTATCACTTCCTCATTCATATTTTCGGAATGAGCTTGAAAAAAACCTCTCACATTCCTCTCACTTCATGAAATCAACAATCTTAACTTTTATTTAAATTTAAGCTCACTAATGGGCCCTCTAGGACTCCTCAAACGATTTACCATGTTTATTTTGATCGCATTTTTGATTTTCGGCTGTTTTTGGGTTTTCCACTGGGACTTTTCTGGATTTTTCTCGAACCTGCCCAAAGCCTATCGGCTAGACCACATCGGCGCTGCATGTTTTCAAAAAATCTATTTGTATGAACAAAGGACATTTTATTTTAGATTTTGATACCAAACCTAAAGTACCATTTTCCATCTATTTCTTCCATTTTAATATCTCCATGTTATTGAGGCGATTATTTTCAACCAGATGTTATAACAAGATGATGTATTACAGGGGTTTTCCTTTAAGTAGGGGTCTCTCTGATTTTCTAAATGTCACCAATAACTGAAAGGACATCAGATGACGCTTTTGGGGCGTTTATCACCTAATAAACTTGGTTCGCGTAAAATTTGGGACAAAACATGCCGAATCGAAAGGTGCCAAGAATTTTGAAATAACTTATTTGATATTAAATTAGATGAAGGTCGAATTTTACAAGATGTCTTCGAAATAATCAAATCTTTAACCTAAAGCATAGCATACTTTCTACCAAACGTATCCACAAATTCGGGCAATTCAGGACTAACAAAAGGCAAATCTTTAAAAAATCTAGGCATTATTCTTGGACATATATGAGAGAAAAACGAAAGGAAATTTCTAGAAATTTTAAATCTTTTATTGAATTACACCAGTAGCGTTAAAGTTGTATCTGAGGATAAAACAAAAATGTTCTTTTTGAAATTTTTTTATAATCGTTTTCGAACACAACATCTAAATTTGAAAAGTGTGTAAAAAGTGATGTGTGAGTTTAGTGTGGAAAAAATACTTTAATTTTTTATTTGGTTTTGAAAATAATTTGAATAAACCCGGAAAAATCCGGAATGTTTCAAACAATACCTGAACATCCCGGCCAGATTTGAACGATATCGAATTCTTTATTGGATTTATGGGCAAACCTGAACATGTCACGAAAATCTGAAATAAACGATAATCAATGTGTAAAATAAAACGATACTTATCAGCATTCTCCTATACGGTCTACAGTGAAGGACACACGGATTCACCTAAGATATTTTACTGAAATCATAAGCTTTTGAAAATTGTGTAGCTTCTTCAACATTTATTTTGGATATTTTATAAATTATCCAAAATCATCTAAAAATTTAAACAAATCTGTTATTTTATAAATTTTAAATATAAATATTCGGCCCATTTGTTTCATATATCCCAGAAAAAACAAAAAACAAGGTTTTTGGGCGGTATTCGGCGCCGAATCTACATCTCAGAGATGTCATCTCTAGTATAGAGTCTCTAGGTGAGCCCAAATAAGTTAAAATGAGCGTCAGAATTCGTGGACCTTGGGAAAATGAGAATTCTGGTGACTTATTTTATTTATGAATGTGAGTTTGAATGGATTTGAAACCCGAACAAATATGAAAAAATGAAAAAGGGTTTCAGATTCTTAATTATTCGACAATGATATGATTCCGTTCTATGCAAAAGTATCCTATGTGACTTTTCCGTCATTTCCACATTTTTGCTGAATGCGGAATAATGAAATTGTTAGTTATTTTGATTTCAAAATTTCAAATGTGATGTTTAAAGTTATCAAGTAATTTGAAGAAATTATTATAGGTTTCTACGATAAAAATGAAAACATATGATAAAAATATCATATCGCAAGAAATTTGACAAAGCGACATCTTCCCAAGAACATACTCAAACCTCCCAAAGTCAAATTTGTTCCAACAGCAACTACACTTAGTGGAGATGATATAAAAATTCCATATATCCCCCACGTTTTCATTTCCGAAACAGCTGCCCTCGGTGTGCAATTCTACTCTGAAAAGTCATAAAATATGAAAACTTATATGAAATTGTACTTTTTTGCCATCAGCAGAGCAGCTTTCCCTTCTGTGAGTCGGTCTCTCTTCTCTCACTCACCTCTAACTATCGTCGTTTGTCCATTCTTATGTTTATGGCGGCGGGCGATGAAAGCTTCCCCGGGGCACATGTGTGAGTGTTTGTAGTAGTCGATTGGTGGCGAATGGACGGTGGCTTTGCTGGACATCGTCATCGACCCCAAACATAACCAAACCAGACATGATGTCCTTCGTCCTACGTTTTTCCCTCCTGGGTCCCCAATCCAAATCAGATTGCCCCCACCTATCCACCCTCCCTTCCCTACTTGCTTGTTTGCAATACGAACACACAAGTTGTGAGATTTTCGCTGGAAGTTTTTTTTTCGGTTCTTTCTCTGTCTCATCTCGAGGTTGTCAGTTTTTATTTGTTCCATTCCCCAATCGAATCGGTTCGACAATTTCTGATGATAGTCGACAGGACACTCCAACGAGATTGCCACATGTACACCATGTAGACTAGTTTCGCTTACAATGTTGCACCAATATTTGAGCAGAGTGCTTTTGATTTAGTTAGTTATGGTGCATACTTTTCCATACGGGCGGCCGGCGAGTCGAGCTAGGGAAAAACTTTTTTCATTTCAACCGAAACCGATGCTTGTGCTCAGAATTCATCAAAAGGAAACCGCTGCGTCAAATTTATCAAACTCTTCTCGGGAATCGATCGCAATTACAAGAGGAAAAAGTTTGAATGTGATTGAATGCGAACACTCGGTCGTGATGAGTGGGGAATCGACGTCTGAAGTTGCTATTGCGGTGATTTGTGGATGTTGCTTAGTGCCACAATATTGAGCAAACCCTTTACGATTTGTATCGTTTTGCTTATTTATCTTTATAAGGGAAGAAGCAGGTAATATGCCCCTATTATACAGCATATCTACTGGTTTTATTGAATATTTCATGAAATTTGTGTACAAAAACTATATAAACATGAACAGTAGACTGCCCCAAATTTGTATGGAAAATTCAAAACCTGTAAAACGTTATGCGCTGCTGGCTAGTCGGCTCCTCGGCCTAGTGCAAGATCTCATGCCAAATTTGGGCCAGATCGAATCTGAACCTGAACGAGCCTGAAGTTTGTATGGGATTTTGAGACATTTTGTTCGGGAGAAACATAAAAATCTAGTTTTTCATCAATAACTTTGGTTTCCTTCTGCCGATTTCTTTTGAAAATAGGTTTTCTTAGAGCCCAAATTATGACAAATATTTTATCCGAAGACTGCAAATCGATTAGAGTTTAAATAAAAATGTTATTTGGCTTCAAATAAAGGGTAACTTTTTTAAGGGCGGTATTCATCGAACATTTCGACGCAGCATTAACCGTGATGAATACCACCCTTAAAAAAGTGTAGCCCATTTTAAAAGCCTATAACTATTTTTTTTTAACTCGAATAGATTTGCAGTCTTGAGATAAAATATTTGTCATAATTTGGGCTTTAAGAAAACCCGTTTTCAAAAGAAATCCGCCGAAGGAAACAAAACTTATCGATGAAAAACTGGTTTTTCATGTTTCTTCCGATCAAAATGTCTTAAAATCCCATACAAATTCCAGGATCGTTAAGTGACCCTTTTATGTGATCCGATCTGGCCCAAATTTGGCATGAGATCTTGCACTAGGCCTAGGATTAATTTTAGCCTGCAGCACATAACTTTTTCAAAAGTCGGGTCATTTGGGGCACTCTAATGAGTAGGCATCCGTTTTCTATACATTGGAGTAATTTATATGTTGAAATCTCCTTAATTTTTGGAGAAAACGATTTTATTAAAACTGTTGTCTAAGTTGATGAACCTCAAACCGAACGGGCTTAATGCACATATTTATGTTTTAGGCAAAATTTCTGTTTCTCTGGCAATATCTATCACATAAAATTTTCGTGTAACGGTGTTAGTCGCACCACACTCCTCCGAACTGTCTCAACCGATTCAAATGAATTTTTTTAGAACATTCATGTAGGCATCAATTGTCCGTAATAATTTAATTTGTAGGTGTTCGAATCACATAAGTGAAAGTCATGTCTTCCATTTTTCGAAATTTTCTTTCCTGTGGAAGGTTTGTATTCCGTCACCATGGTCGTGGCGCAAGCATACGTCGCAAGAGGATACTAACCATCAATGTGGTACAAAAAAGGTGGTAAACGAACACGCACTCTATTACAGAATTCGTTATACAAAAAGTAAAAAAGTAAACAAAGCCTACGTCACTTGCCAGGATGTTTATTAGGGTGTTCCAAAATTGCATAACTTCTGGGAATCTGGAGGCTTAACCTCCAAATGGTAGATTAGGATGTGCAGAACAAACTTTTGTATGGGGCCGACTAAAAAAAATCATGTTTAGAGGTTCCGCAAGTGCGATCTTTAAAAAAAGTCCAACTTTAAAAGATTTGATTTTAAATAAATTATGGATCCAAAAATTTTCGTAAAATTTATACATTTTATATTTTTTTAATTTTTTTTGAGTTATATACTACACGTAAAAAATGAAAAATAAATCAAATTTGTATCAAAATGTAAAACAAGCAAGCTATTTCCAAGAAAAAAAATTTTTGGTAAAAAATTCTTGTATTCAACTGACCAAAATGTGTACCAAGCGTAAAATATTTTTGATACCAATGCCATCAAAAGATGCGGATTTTTGTGCACTTAAACTTTGCTGAACAAAACATGTTGTTTGTATCATTGTGTGAAGAGCTATTCACGGTTTAATCCTCAATAAAAATCAAAATTTAGGATATTTTTTATTTAATTTATCAAATTTGTCTTAATAAATACCTACTGTAAAATCAAAATACTTGCAAAAAAAGACTTTGATGGTTTAAGGGAGTCATCAGAAGGCCATATGCCAAATTTGAGCGAAATTGGACAGCAGAAAGGGGTTGCACTGAATCTCAAGTGTGAAAGGGATTCTGAGACATAGTGTTCTAAAGAAGCATAAAAAACTGGTTTTTCATCATACATTTTATTCCTTACCAATGAATTGCTTGATTACGTAGATTTTATTAAAATTTCAATTAAGACTAACATTTCACCTGAAGACTGCAACTCGATTGGACCTAAAGCAAAAAAGTTATGGCTGTTCAAATATTGTATTTTTGTGGCAAATTGTCGTTTAACACACAATGATTACATTTTACTCATTACGACAACAAGCCGATGAAAATGAACAAACACATGTATTTAGAGGCCGAGTGCAGAGAACTTTTTGATTTTTTGCAAGCATAAGTTAAAGATATCAATAAAAACCACTTTTTACAACAAAAAGTGGGGATATGCTATTTCCGTAAGAAAGGTCAGACAGGAGTATCCTTGTGTTGAATCTGAATTGGGTATTCAAAAAAGTAAAATGTCTTTGTAAATGAAGGTTATTTGCTTAAGACGGCATTCAGTAAGAGTGGCATATACAATAATATACTGCAGAAAAGCTGCAGATATATCAATGAAATTTGATTAAACAAACAGAAACACATATTCAATTTATTTCAAAGCCTTTACACTATTCTAGGCATCTATGAATAAGTTCAGAAAAAACATTGTATTTTCACTTGCCTCAATAAACGGGACAAATGTTAACTTAGAAATATTTTTCGGTTAACATTTTTTTCATATTTTATTTTCAACAAGAGTTAGTTAAGAACTGATTTTGTTATGCAACAAACGAAAATAGATTTGTTTTAAAAATTTTCATCTGAATCTGAATGGAAAATAAAAAATTGGAGCAAAAGAAACTTTTATAACTGTGATGTTTTGTGTGATGTTAACATGAAAAGTTTAAGAAAATATTCTTATCACCGCCGAAGCAAAACAGATTATTTTCTATTCGTTCAATTTTTGATAATTTGCATTTCAATCGATTGTTAATGACCAGATAAAGTCTGTAAGTTTAAATCTAGAAAAGTCTTAAAAACGATTATAATCGAAACACAAAAAATAGAGAAAAATGCTGTGATTCAGTCGAATGACAAAATTTGAACATATTATTTCTCATTTAAAACCCATTCTTTTCCTTGGTTCTTTGGGTTACAGCATATCCTAAGGTTTGCCAAATTGCCCGGTTTTATCCAGGTTTGTTCGGATATTTAAGATAAAATTTGAGAACAGTCCGGTCCAGCCCGGTTGCTAGGATTGCTTTGAAAAATGCCTGGATTTTTCTCAGATTTATCCACTTTATTTGACAAATTAAACAAAAAAAATATTGTAAAATGTTTGTTTATGCCTCGAAAACAAAATTTGTTGAACTATAAAAATAATTATGAATGGTTTTTCAGGAGCCACGATACAAAATCTGTCAATGAGTTTTGATGAAATTTTATAAATTTTTTTCATTGATTTATTTTGAGTAATTTCTGTATTTTGGCAAAATTTGCCTGAATATTGCCTGGATTTTTGGTCGTCAATTTTGAAATCAAATGCTTGAATTTTGACAGGTTTTTACATAAAATTGCCCCGATTCGTCCGGCCCGGATACGTGCTGAAAAAAATCGGCCAACCTAAGCTTATCCATAGGATTTTACTTTGCACTTTTTGTTTAAACAAATCAAAATATAGTAATTTGCAGTATAAAAAGTCGCCAGATTTCATACCATGACAAGTGTTGGCAACGCTTCTAGTTGTAATGTATCATGTCTACAAGTTAGTAATATGGCGAAAAAATTATTAACAGGGGAAGAAATTTGGGTCCGAGATATGTTTCTTTGATTGTTACCAACCTTTCTGCATTGCATTGTAAAGAAGAAAGGGACAAAGAGAGTTTCATACAAATTGCCTTGTATAAAAAAAACTTGAAAGCTTATTAATCAATCAGTGTTTCCATAAAAGTTTGTTATTAATTCGAGAACTTATCAAGCAAAAGAAGAGAGTCTTTTGGCAAACGAATAATTTGAGACCTTCCCTTGAGTCTTTATTCATATTATATTTGGCACAATTTGAAAACATGTCAGACAAATAAAGCGAAATGTTACGTCATTAAGATACTAAAAATGATTTTATAGAAGTTCGTGAGCACTTCTTGCATTGGAAGAGGGAAAAGCCGGGAGGTTTTAGATCTTGAAAAACCAATTTAGAGATAAATTTTCAGAGTATATTATTTAATCATTTTTGTATAGGGATTCCAAACTCCAGTTGCAGCTTTCTTTTTAACGCGTTTGCTTCTAAATCATGTTGGATTCAATTTCTGCCTAAGAAATAGAACTAAATTTTAATTATTTTATCGAATTTAATTTATTTTTGGAAGGAGTAGCAAAGCACACAGAGTCAGCTAGTGTTTCCTTATAAATGTAATGATTCATGAATTTTGATTTACTTCACTAGAGAGGGAGAGGGTAAAAGAGAGTGAGTTTTCTCATGAAAATTAAAACTACATGTAGGATTAAAGACTAAGAAAAAATTTCTGTTTTTATTCATTATTCGAACCATTTAAAGACAAATATTCAAGTTGAAGCCAACAAGTTGAAGTTGAAAAAAAAATTTCAAATTGAAGCTAAAATGTAGAACAATCATTTCTATTGCTGAATTTTTGCAATTTTCCCAATTTTGGTCGTTTGAATGTCCAAAGGACTGGAGAGTAAAAAAGAGAACTCGTCAAATTAACAAGTTTCCGAAAAACGTAATATTACTATACAACAATTTTTCTCAGCAGTTGTTATGCAAAGTTTTTATTTAAAGCATTTTTGTTATGAGTTTTCTATAATGGATACTGAAGTTTTAAAAAAAACCTATTATTTTGAACTAGGAAGATACTTAATGTTGTATTTTTTTTACAATTTTCAATTTTGAAACAAAATTGGTTTAGTTTATCGCAAATGAATGTAAAATTATGTTTCCCTAACTTTTATGGACTAGCAAATCGAAAATCTTTTGATGCATTTAACTGGAAGTTGAAACAAAAATCCGATTAAATTAAAGTAATTCTGTTCAATTTCCACAAACCGGCCAGCACGACGGATCCCGTTTCACATTGTAACATAACTTTTGACTTCCACACTGCCACTATCAGCTAAACCATTCAGCTCACTATCAGGAGAGGTACATGATTGTTGCATTGTTTCAAAGCTTTACTACGGTTACCACTTTTCCAGAGTAACGTCTCCATTGCATTCGTTTCCTCGTCCTTTTTTTTTGTTTTTTTTTTTGTTTCACTCACCCACCATGCGATTCTAGCAGCAGCGGCAGTTGAGGGCAACGAACGGGTCCTTGGGCTTCGTTCGGCTGAACCACATTTCCACCATCCTTTCGAAAGGTACCAAACAGCCACCGAAGCACCATCATCCGCCAGGACCAGACCATTCCGATGCAGACTAGACAGAGAATTGCATTCAATCCCACGTTTCGTCGTTCATCTTCTCCGGTGGACCGGTTTCCCGATCTGCGTGGGGATGTGAGAAGCTGTATAACAGGGAAAAAAGTGCTTGCGAACCAGTTCGTGTAAAGGTAACCCTTCCTCTCATGAGAGCCATGAAGCTCCATGCCGGCTTTTTTCCTTTTCGTTTTTTTCTTTTTTTTCACTGCAGTCGTCCGTCGTCGGTTAGAAGGACTCGATAGGAGATCCATGGAATTCGTGGGTGGAACCTGTGAAATTTCGCACATTTTGGTCTCACGGTATGTGTTAAAAAGTTTGCCCTGTTCAACTTTACCGGCGTCGTTACATGGTTTCGAATTTTTCCAACTTTCCGTTCGAACTTTAAATACAATACTACCAACAAAGTACCGATTGTAGTTTTTCTCCTATATCCCTGCTCCGAATTTCTCAACTTGCCATAGTCATTCTGCTACACGTGCAGGTTTTACCTCTTCTATTAACCACAGCGAACTGCTACAGAGTGCAGAGAGTGTTGGAGTTACACTTTTTGCAGACACTTTCCCAACCAAAATTCTCGTGAATATCGTTCTTTGAACGCCTTAAATTCTTGGTTTTTTTTCTTCTGCGTCGCCCATCACAATTCAGTTTGTCGCATATCGTTTCTGCGATACCTACCTGTATGAAGGTTCTACGTGGGTTTCAGAACTCCGGTCCTGGAAGCTGATCGATCCGGGTCTGTCGGAAGGACGGATTGGCGAGGAGCGCTGCGCTGCCTAGCTTGCCTGTAATGCGAAAAGCAATCCGATCCGATTGGATGCGTTTCACACCGTAAGGAATCGCTTCTAGAGCTTCCCAGATTATCCGAGTGATTTTAACTGTTCGATTTTTTTTCTTGATTGCTTGCTTGTTACGTGGGAAGTTTCGAATTTGTAAAGGCATAATCAGCAAGAACGCGTTATGCGATCGATTTATCATCATTTGTATGATAAATGGTTTGACCTTGCAATACTTTTTTAAAATTTTGTGAATGTTTTATAGATTGAAATACCGACAAAATTGGCAATATTGACAAAAATGACAAATTGACAAAATTGACAAAATTTTAAAAAAATTGACAAAATTGACATAATTGACCAAATTGGCAAGATTGAAAAAATGGCGAAATTGTAAAAACTGACAAAATTGGCCATATGACATAATTAAAAATATTGACATTTCAAAATTGTCAATATTTTTTACTTTCAAAGTTAATTCTATCGATTATGGTACCCTACGTTGCAGCATCGTATTTTACTCTAGCAATTGTAATTTCATCCAATAATTTTATCAACGCATTTGTTCCCTTTACTTGAGAGGACGAATTATTTGAAATACATACATGGTCCGGAATTTATTTGAATTATATTCTTAATTTTTAAACCTATTACATTTTAAGGTTACCTATAACTCCAAAAGGAGTAAATTTAGTGAGATTATAATGTCATCGAAACGGATCATACAAGATATTCCAGAATCCAGTCATTCAAAGAACTCCAATTAGTTGGAAATAATCTTATTTATATGTAAATTATGATTATATCAAAATACTTTTATCCTATTGAAAACTTCATTTCTTCAATCTTCATTTCTTAAATTCATTTTGGATTGACTGCGTTTAAAATTCTTCAATCATAATTCAAAATTTAAAAATCTATTATTTGTTTATTATTTTGCGTCATAGGTATCCCAATATAATTTACAGGCTGTAAGAAAGGCTACAATCCACTGTTAAGTGTATTAAATCGGATTTTTCCATTCGTATGCACTTTTGGAAGACTATAAATATTTTGTCTTTATTTTACTAAGTTTCCACAAATTTTAACTAAAACCAACCTTATCAAAATGGGGGCAAAATTCCCACAAAACTACATGTTTTACGCTCAAATTCTGAATGCTGTTAAAATCCGGGAATATCGAATATAGAAAAAATGCCATTTATTTTATTTGCAGCTCCCATATTACTATAAAAAGCATAATTATAACAAATTTCGTCCATGTTCAGCTGAAAAGATGCACTAATTAGTCAAGAAATAATGCTTCGTTACCTACCTGAAGGCGTTCTACCTATAAAGATAAAAAAAATGTATTTTGAAAAGAGAACTTTTTGATAAGTTTAGCAATAATGAATTATTTTATGCCAAAGTTTGATAAGTTTACAAAAAAATACGATGAACATATGACTTAATATTCCCCTACGTGCCCTTCGGAAAAATATTCATCCCAGATCGATATTTTAAATCATTTTTGAAAGGTGCAAACTGAAAATTAACATCGGTAAAATGATGATGGAACTCATCATCTTGGCATCATCATCACCTCCTTATCTTGATTCCGATAACTCTAAAACGAAATTAAATTTCATTTTTGAAAATTCTACATTGAAGATTATACAATTCTCTATTCAACGCTCTATTTCCAAAAAAAAATCCATCGGGCGGTCCCAAACATTTTTTTCTTTAATTTTTGTGTAAATACAAGTTTCTTCATTTAACTTTGTGTCTTTATTTATTAAAAAAACATCGAATTCCATACTTTTTTGAATAAATGTTAAAAATCTCTTCTTGCCTCAACACAAACAAGAAAATCGAAAAGATTTAACGATTTTCAAACAATATTTGAAATTTTTTCATAAATCTAGGAAGTGGATAAAATCTGAAAATTCTTTCAGAACATTATGGTTCCTATCTCAGATCATTTTAATCAGTAAAATGATAAGTTTCGAGTAACTAGAAGATAAAAAAATCCTCAATTTATTCGCTATCGAAAAATTTTGATCTTTCAACTATCACGCATTGATTGATAAATAAATGACCGACAGATAGTTTGTAATGGCTGAAAAAGCGCTTTCAAAGCTACCCTTGTACAGCTGACGTCTGTCAAATTTGAATGGTCTCAAAAATGGTTGAATAAAGGCTGGACAAATTATTCTTCAGAAAGTTATCTCCTACTTTTAAGTAGCTGAAATAAAACTGAAATCAATAGGAAGCAGTGTTAAGTTCAGTGATGATAGTTCCAAAATTTTTTAAGCGTATACATTCGATGTTAAAATTTCAAAATCGTTGAAATTTTTTAAATTGACTTCTCAGAGAAAAATGTTCAGCCGTTTTCTTTTTAATTGATTAAACTTAAATTAATTTCATTCTTTGAAGCTTGTAATAAAAAAAATCAATTTTAGTTATGATCTTTTATTAGAAGTTATTCTAGGTCACAAAAAAATAGCCACAGAAAAAACAGTTTATTTCTAGCTTAGCTCGCTTTCTTCAGAATTGTACAAGTTTAAAAGCTAAAAAAAATATTTAAAAATAAACGACAACTGTTGAATAATAAAGCTGTTTATAACTTATTGCATGTTATGGCATATTTCCCGTGAATAGTGTAGATGAAAAATGGATTCAACAAAGAAAACATTAGATCAACAATTATATCATATGTTTACGCATAAAAAGTGTTCAGTAATAGAAGGGAATTGATTTTTTGATAAATTAGAGAAAAAAATTAAAAGTATTTTTTTTCAATTGCTATTTCCATTTTTCAAAAAGATCCCACCTTAGACAGTAGGCATCCTGCATCCATTCCAAGAACGAGTAACTTAACGTTGATTTTTTTTTGTTGGAAAACTATAGGGGAGAATGAGGATACTTGATCCATGGGGATACTTGATTCCTTAGCTATATCTCGAAACTGGAATGTCTTACAAAGATCAAATGTTCTAGAAACAAGTTCCAAAATGAGCAAAATAACAATGCTTGTAGTTTAAAAAATCTTAACAAAATAATTGTTTGAGTAATTGAACTTGGTTTGAAAAATTTCACAAAATGTGACTTGAAGATCTTTTATTCATCACTTTAAAATGTTCCTTACATGGGAAAATTATGAAAAAAATATTTGTTCCAATGTATCAATCGATCGAGCGTAAAATGAACTTCATAATGTCATATTTTCAAAGTAATGGAAAACTCTCAACTTTTTTCAGAAAAAGTTTTCTAAAATGTTGATTATGGGTAAAATTGATCCCCTAGAGTTGGGTACAATTGATCCCCCTTCCAAACGGCATATTCTTCATCTGAATTGATCGTTTGGTTGCTGATTACGAAATTACTAATAGTTATCCAAAAACTAATATTTATCAAACAATTGTCTGAAGAAGAGAGCAAAAATAATTGATTTTCTCATAATTATAAAAAAATAGCGCCTTTAAGTATGCAATGTTATTAGCGTTGAGACAAAGTAATAGAATTTTCTTCTTATGTCTGCTATAAATTGTGAAATGAGAACAAACATGACCAAAATAGTCAATTAACATTCTATCTTGGGGTTTTGTTTGATTTTTATACAAGAATTAGGGCATCTTGAATAAAAGATCAAGCCTCCTTCAATAGGGGATCAAGTCTCCCATAGCTTTAGAAAAATCGCAATTTTTAACTCCCACGAATATGCTTCTAGTTCATGAACGGGTTCAAGTATCGTTCTAATTTTTGGAGCATAGAAACTTGAAGTTACAAGCTGTCAGAAAATGTCAAAGACGGCGAGTTGCTAAATTTTTTCAAAAAGATATGGTGAAAATAAGAAAAGGGGATCAAGTATCCCCACTCTCCCCTACTTTGAGATAACTCAATCTTGTGAAAACTTTGGCGTTTTCTCCTAAAAACAAAGATTTCTTTTTAAAATAAATATCTTCAAATTTTATGATGACTGATAAAATTTAAAAAAAAATATTTTATTAAAACTTTTTTGAATAACTTCTACTTTACAGAGCGACAAAGATATCTATTACATATGTTTTTCTCATTGTTCACAACATAATTACCCATACTTTTCTTTTTAAGTAAATTGCTCAAAAATTCTAATTTTTGAAATTTTTTACCACAAATATAAATGACAAATGTTTTATCCTTAGAATGGAAAACCTGATCACAGCTTTTTTAGGTTCTGCCCATTGTGATCGACGTGATCGACATGCGAATGAAACATTTTCTTAGGTATATCGATCTTTAACGAACTGTTTTTCATTCTGTAATTGTTTGTTTTTAATTTTATTCTTCTGTACATCAACATTAGATATATACCTTCGGCAATATTTTTTCGATTTTTGGTCAAAACTACCGTTTGTAACTAAAAATATTCTCTACGAATAATTTGGGTTTTTGGATGTCCTTTTTGATGGTTACCTATTAAGCTATTAACCAAAAAATTACAGTGTTCTCCGATATTTTATGATAGATATTTATTTTTCATTTCATGCCATTTGAAAAAAAAACTCTAGGCTCAAACCTCAATGGATGCGTGATACTCAAGGTTGAACAAATTTTGATAGTTTTTGGACATCTGAAATCAACACAAGCAATATCACAACTGTCAAAATAAGCAGACGAATCAAACGTCATACACGGTTCGTGAAGCTGCAAGTGTGTTTATTTTGATTCTTTTTTATTTCACCGAATGGGAAGCAAACCGAACCCAGAGTGGAATGTCAATGACAGTAGCCAGCACGTTTAAATCAAGTCGTTCGTCGTTCAAAGTTGGGTAAATATCTATTGCACGAGCCCCCTTCGTTTGGTTTTCGTGATGGTATCGGCGCAGCTCATGTTTCGATTTGCAATCGTGCCATAGTTGGAAATTATTTGATTCATTATAGTGTACCACCCTCCCCCTGGTCTTTGCCTCAGTCCCACTTCCTGTTGATGGGATTCGTGTTGTGATTATAAATGGTCCCAGAGCACCACATACCCAAGGTAGGACGTGGAAAATTATGCTGGCAAAGGGTCCGCTTTGATGATGAGGGTCGGAAATTTATGTTAGAATCGTCAAGTTGGCTTCCATAATAACTCCTGGGGTGGCGGTGATGTTAGTGAAATTATATGTTTATTGAGTGTGAGTGGTCCTCGTGTTGATAGATTTGTGTATCGACGACGATCGTGGGCTTTGGGTTTCGCAAATTTTGATTGGAATCGGTTTTGGCAGCGCAATTGTTCACACTTTGAAAATTGATTGCTGCCAGGCTCTTGTCACAATAATTCAGCGGGTAGCGGAAATGCGGCTTTGGTTGATTGAAAATCATTGTTTACCATCATTTCGCGATCGACAAAATGATGGATTTGCTGTGTGTAGTGATTGAAAGCAATCGCCAAGTTTGGACGAAAATTAGTATGATATGATTATGTATTACGTAGTCGTTTAATATTTGCATTTTTTTAAAGTGAAAGTTGTTTTTTGGGTTTTTTGAGAAACACGTTTTTAACTTCGATAGGTAAATATGATTGGTCTTATCAAACAGACTGTTTCAGTTTCCTCAAAACAATTTTTTATTGGCCAACAGTCATAACATTTATTTTCAGGTAATTTTTATGTTCATTTTGTAAGAATGATTGACGAATAGAAAGAAAAATGCAATAGAATTGAAAACTTGTGATGAAAATGCTTAATATAAAATTCTACTGACTCATTTTCAACATCTTTTCATTTCTTCTAACTTTTTTTCCGTCTATAATTTTCATAATCATGAAATGTTCCTACCATAACCTAATTTTCGCCAATAAAGTTGATGAATTAATTAAAAAAGATTAGATTCAAATTTGAATTTTAAGTACAACTTTACAACAACAACAACAGCAACAGTTGAGAAATTCCTTTCTACGAAAATCGAAAAAATTAAATAAAAAGGCAGCGAATGATAGGAAACACAAATGATTGATAAGATAACCAATAATAAAAATGTTTAGCTTTGCCAATGAGAGTTCGACGCTCCATAAAGCAAACTATGTAGGTATGATAATATTCTTCAACGAGTGGCAAATCACATTCGCGTCAGCCCGAAACACACTTGTGCTCAAGATGACAACAACCCTTATCGAACATAAATAAGACTGGTAAAAGGCCTCTTGCTGTATGTAGGATGACTAGTAGCAACAAGAACCTTCGACTACAAAACGTGGATGAAAGCCTTTCCCCCAGTCAGTCCAATTTCCTACTATACATAGGGAGCTTCTGAGCGAGCGCAACCCCAGAGGCGACCCAAAGGGAAGGATAGCGGGTGGCAAAATTGAAAGATCTTTCGTTGAAGATTCTTCATTGAGAGCAGGCAATCATCCGGTTGATGAGGCACTTTTCCACTGCCGGCGGAACTCGAGGGGGTTGAAAGCGAAACAAGCGCAACATCAACATCAACAACAGCCAACCCCCTCCTGGGAAGATGTGACGGGAAAGATTTTGGGAGCAGCTGTGAGCGATTCATGGCATATTTAGTGTGTCAGTAGGTAGTCGACTTACCTACCTCAGGAAGGACACACAAGTGAGCAAGAAAACGGTTGAAGGTATTATATTTCACCTCATATCGGAAGGGATGGAAGGCTTTTCGATTTCTCATTCAATAAAATTGGAACCGTTTGTATTCCGGTTGGGAGATTCCATGTTGGCTCCCTTTTTCAGCTCCATGGTGTAAAACAAAGCGATAATTTGAGTAGGCACTCCGTTGTGAGTAGAATGTTGAGATATTTTGGTAAGCTCGTAAGCTTGTTGAAGTGGTTCTAAAGTAGTGGAACTAGCGTTTGCTTGAAACGGTCGGCTCTTCAGAATATTTAAATCGTTTCGAGATTCCTCGTCGTTGATAGTCTTATGGTTAGTGTGTCAAAAGATTAAAAAATGCACCAATTCACCAAAAGTGAAAAGAAATTTATACGATATAATTTACTTAATTTATGGCTTAAATTTGTCAGATAAAATGATTTGGCATTCGAACATAGGATATTACGCTTGAAAGAAAGAAATAATTGCAAATCGCCAGTTGTTATAAGAGATAAGTATTACTCCCCCTTCGAAAATGTTCTTGAAATCCAAAAGAAGTCAGCGACCCTTTTTCCCATATACCACACTCAGGGCCGTTCCAAACAACGACACAGCACATGACACACAGCGGCTCATTTGATTAGCGTCTCCAACCAAAACAACCCTTCTTTTTTGCAGAAACCACACTTAATGATTCCGCAAAATGAAAAAGGGGTTAGCGCTGGAGACACACGTTCCTACTAGGTACCTACTTACTTCTGTTAGCTCGAATAAACACCCGGAAACACCCTTCGGGTAAGTGGGATTACGTCAGTTTTGCACACGCGTTGCGATAGTGAAACTTTGTTGTGGCAACGAAAACGCAACAAGGCGCCCTTTTTATGCTTGTTACCAGCGATGGATTTAAGCCCATCGTATGTTTACTTCTGGCTTCAGTTACTGCTAACTAACGAATCTAAATTTAAAAACCTCCTTTCAAAAGCATTTTCCTGGAAAATCATGAACTGTTACTATTATTCCATATTTTGCATCGATCGATGCACAGGTTTTCTATTGCAAAGTGTTCAAATAATAACAACAAGCATGTCGCTTAACCCTCATCCGCATTAGGGTGTCATTTTGACACCATTGCAAGTTTGAAGGCTTGTAACTTTTTTCAGGAGCTTCAAAATACAAAAATTTCTTCGGGGACCCTAAATGAATTCAAAAGTTCTTCAATATTGCATCTTTACTTTTTTTATGGACGAACCATGGAAGCCTGGACAAAAAAACTCCCTTTTCCGACTTTTGGTGTCATTTTGACACCACAAAAGTAAAATCTATTTAAGTCGTTTGAATTATCATGAGCTTCAAAAAAAACTTATATCAATAGAAACCTTGTAATGTCAGTAAAATATGTTTAGAACATTATATACAGCTAAAGTTACAAGTTTTCTCGTTATTCAGCATGAAAGAAAAAAATCCGAAAAAACATGCCTCACGAAAACTGCTGTAGTTCATATGTTCCAGGTCCAAAAAAATATTTGCCTTATGCATATGAAAGCTGAAGTTAATGCCTACATCATGAAGACAAGAAATATTTTTTTAAATTTTTTTTAACGAAATGGTCATAAAAAGTTCAAAAAAGTGGTCTAAAAAACCTACTTTTCATTCGATTGCTAGTAAATACTGTTTGAGCGATGGTAGAGTTTTGAAAAAAATATGACAACAAGCTTTATTAAAATTCTAACATTTTGCTGTCTTTAGATTTTTGATGCAACAAAAATTGAATTTACTGGAATTTTTCAAAGTTCACTACTTTGCGCAATTTTTTTACAAATTGAAATTTCATCTGTTTTTGTGGTCCACCGTCAGGTTGTACCCGGATTTTCAGTGCTTTTACTTTGTTTGGACCAATCAAAAGTATATTCATTGGAAAGCTAATTTAATCTACATTCTAGTGAGGTGCAACAAATCACGCTGTGAGATTTCACAAAAATATGAAAATTATAAACGTAAAATCATTCCTGAATTTCTAGAACTACAAGCAGCGGTCCAGCGAAACGTGTTTGTTTGCTCTCCGAGTAAGTACGGTGGGTGGTGATTTGGGCAGAGAGCGAAGCCGACAGACCAAGAAATGCACGACACGCATCGTTATTTCGTCTGTCGGCTTCGCTCTCTGTCCAATTAAATTCATACATTTTGTATTAAATATCTGGGCAAACTAGAATAAAACCGGGCAATCTGGCAACCTTATTCTTAGGCCAAAATCGTAAACTTGAATACAATTCGGCTAGAAAAGAACGCATCTTTTAAAACTTATTATAAATATCTTTTAAACAATTTTGACAAGTTGTTATATAAGCGAAAAAAAGATCACCCCAAAAAAAGATGTTCTTATCTACGAGTTTTCTCGACGCTCAACTTTAAGCGTTGTTGTCAAACGTAATCAAGTAGAATCAATAGCTTCAAAGTGCAGAGATTTTACAAGAAATAGTTTGCTATCATGAGGTGCATTGGAGTGAAGACAAAAAATCAATTTTCCAAACAATTTCATCCTTTACAACAGTGATTTTTAAAAGGCTATAGATTTCACAAAATAAGACCACGAGGGATTACCATAAAATTCACGGAACTTATTCAGACAGGAATAGAATTTCTTACCAACAATCTTGATTTTTTTTAATGTAAAGGGTATAAATCCATTTTTGTACTTTTTTTTAAATCAACGAAAAAATAACGGAATTAATTTTTATAACAAGGCAACTTAAAAATTGAAATTTTTGGTTTTGGTGAAAGTTACTGTCATGTTAATTTATAAATTATTTATAAATTTGTCCTTCAGAAAACGATTTTAATAACAAAATTTTTGTGATTTTTTCAAAAATTTTCAATTTATATATTGTATTTAAAAAAATCGGCACAGCAATTTCTGAGGTCTAACAATTACATATAGAGAGCGGTAAATTCCTGAAAAGCGCAAAAAAGTTTGCGCAAGTTAATAAAATATGTTGTTTCTTTATAATTATTCAGGTTATGTTATTTAACAATAATTGAAAGTATTTATTCTAAATACTAGCTTTTGAAAATAAACCCTAGAAAAGAAGTTGTCAATTATAATTTGAAATTTCGAAAAAAAAAAATTAAAGTAAGAGATTAAGTTCGCGGTTCAAATCAGATTTGTAAACTCGATTAAATTTGAAACTTTTCATAACAAACACAAACACACTCAGGAGCTCAATTAAACTTGATGTTTCCTCGGAGACATTTCCTTTTACTTAACTCTCAGCGTACAGCGAGGATATAATGGCCAAGGTTGTCGAAAATAATCTGTGTCGTTGGGAAAAAACACACTTTCTGTGATTTTACCCACAAACTCTGTGATGGATTTCTGTGATGAAAAAAAACATAAATTTCTTTAACAATCCATGAATAGTAGAGTCTTTTTTACTTTTTACTTGAGAATAATCAATAAACAATACCAATCTAATCATGTTTTTCCAAAAAAAAATTTAAAAATCCAAAATTGATGTTGACATTAAAAGTATAATTTTAAAAATACGTACAAATTAAAAAAAAACTGTAAAATCTGAGAATATTTCCAAAATTCTGTATTCTGTGACACAGAATCTGTGATGATAATTTGCTTATAATTCTGTTAAACTATAGATTTTTCTGTTATTTCGGCTACCTTGATGATGGCTAGCATCTTACATATGCTAAAACCACCAACCCACAGAGAGTTCACTATTTATGCCGTGACCAGGATTCGATCTCATGACCGTTGGCTTAGAAGACTTGAAGGCTATCCTCTACGCCAAGGGCTGCGGCAATTCACTTTTCACTTGAAGATATAGTAAAAGTTTTTAGACAAACAAAAAATTATTATTATTGATTTTAGTTATAATTCGAAACCTGTAAATATTTTTCTAAAACTAAAACTTTTATTTAAAAAAAAAGTGAAATATTTAAAATGAACCCAAATTTTTATTCCATACAAATTTGTGATTTATTCTGGTTCGGGTTTCCAAACTGGCTCTGATTGAATATTAAACTTGAATTTGGAATCCAGAACCAAAATTACAAAACTTAACTTCAAGCTAAATCTTAATACAAATTTATAATTTTAATTCTGAATCAGAATCTTGGCTTTGAAACTAAATTTTAAATTTGAATCCCAGATTTGGAAGCGATGTTTGAATCTTATGAGAATACCTATTGTTTACTTACCAAAAAGCAAAATTCGTATCAGAACCCTCAAGCAGAAATCTCTTATTTGGTTTCTGAGTTCTTAGCTTCCAATATGAATTCGATCTTCAGTTATCAAATCGAAGTTCAACTTGTGAATCAAAATGAACATTGTGAGTTATGAATCAGAATTGAAAGTAAACATTTCAAATTTGCATCTTACCATTGAGTTTCAATTTTTAATATCAACTTTTCATATTCAAAAAAAACCAAGATTCGAATCAGGATTTTATTCGAATGATGATCCAAACTGAAATTCAAGACATCGAATTCGAATGTTTATGAAAAATTTGGAACCACAAATTCCAGATTGATTCTTTTCCAGATTATTTCCCTTGAGTATCCGAGACATGCGAATACGGGCTGTTTTCCCCAATGTCCGCAAACATCCAAATTATTCGATTCAAACAGCTTTTAAAAGCATTAAAAAGGTTTTTTTTAAACACTTCAGTCAATTTCAAATTCCATTTCAATCTGCCTAGAAAACGATCTATTTTCCGTGGAAGATATCAATCAACTATCTAAAAGTTTTGTGTAGTTATCTAGATTCATCAAATATATTGAACTTATGTGGTAAACCTACGAATCATTTTAAGCTACAGATTTTGGATTTAGTGGTGGATTTCAATATTGCCGCATTACAACATAAAATGTACTTATAGGAATTTCCTCCTCAAAAATCTGTTTTTGTGGATGTATTCAGCTAATAAGAATAGTTTTAAGGCATAATTTGGTTATAAAAGTTTAATTATAATTTGGTTATAAAAGTTTAATTTTGAAAAACCTATCGAATGGTAGTCATGTCCAGCTGATATAAACTCCAAGAATGTGCGTGCGCATATAAAAATTTCTCGCACTGTCTGTAAGATTATCGACTAAATTACTGAAGCTCAGCAAATAATGCTTTGTCAAAAAAAATATATGCCCTGGCAGTTTTTGCTTAGGGTTCAACAAAATAAGAATTGAGATTCAAACAAGCAGTAACTTGACGCTAGTGTAGGTTTCTTTTCTTAAATTCGTATAACAACGATTCTTCATTGACCTTCTTTTTTTAAATTAATTTGTAAAAAACTTCAATTTCATTGTTGTAAGTGAATTTCAAGCTCAATAAAAGAATCCTGAAGTTTCAGAAGTTTCAGGAATTTGAATTCGAGTTTAACGAAATGCCAATAGTTGTATGCTCAACATTATGTTTTAATATGTTTTTTTTTCGAAAAAAATCAATGAGCGGAAGGGAGCGGGGCTAACAGTTTATACTGAAAGATAGTAAACAACTGTTTATAACAATGTTTCTATTTTTTTCCAAAATGCTTTAAACCATCAGCCCACAGAAAAAGTAATACAGTGAGCGAAATAAGAATAGTATCACTATGTGTTTTGCTTGCTAAAATATGAATGATTGAAAATCAACAAAATTTTCTTCTACAGTTTGTTCTGAATTGTTTAACGGACAAATTAAGCATAAGTTAACTTTTTTTGGACTGAGCAATTGGCTTTGAGGACCAAAAATCTTAAAAAAAAAGGGTGCGATATAAGAATAGTACCTCTTGAGTTTTTTAACAAAAACAAGATTATTTTTAAAAATTTACTGTTTTAAAGTGAATAACAGTGTTCGGCACAAAAACGCTAATCCGCTAATCGCTAATTAATCAGCTAACTTTTTGTTAGTGGTTTAATTTTGCTGCTAAGTTTTGATTGAGCTAGCGAATTAAAAAGTTTCGCTATTTTTGGGTTCCGCTAATTGAAGACCGCTAACTCCCATTATATTTCAAACTCACGAATTTTTACTAATTTCTTATGGTGTTTTGGGGGAACGCGTACTGAAGTCAGACGATAGAAGTGTTTTCATTCATCTCACACACCAGCTGAGTGCCACACAAATTAACTTCTCATCTCATTCTCAAGCACTTCTCTCCGCAACTTTAATAGAAGAAGAACCCAATTACATAAAAATAGTAATAATTTCATTTTCGTAGATGACGGAAAGAATTAAAGAAACATAAGCTATCAAAGAACGAAAGAACATAAGCCGTAAATATCATGAATTTTTCGAAAACGATACAACGGCTCACCGGGGGGATGGGGTTAGAGAAACAAGAGAGATCAATAGCGGAAAAGATCACATGCGGAATATAGGGTAAGTGAGCCCTATTTTGGCATGGTCCTTTTCTTGGCATGCCAACATGTCTTTTCATGTTTTTCAGGTCCAAATTGAGCTTAAAAAATTTTGAATATATTTTCATTGCGAAGAGATTAATTTGTTTCAAATCTGTGCATACCATATTTTTTGATTGTTTGTACATTAATAAAGAAGTAAATTTTTTTCGATCTGCATCCGAGGAAATTATGTTGGAAATCACCGTATGAAAATCAGATGAACTCACCTTTCTAGTGCAACTGTTCAATTCTCATGCGGACGCGGACATTCATTTGAAAAATTTGCAATACTAATGCTTACAGTTAAACTCGGCAAAAAATTAAAAAATACTAGAAAGACTAAAGAGTGAATATATATTTAGGTTTTGAGTTAAAATTTAAAACTAATTTTGTTCCTTTTCTTGGCATGCAACTTCAATCGCAATACACCACCAGTGTTGGAAGCTGGAAAAAATACATGTTCATTAAAGAGGTATTTTTGGGCTGATGTTTTCCCTAAAACTTCATTTAAAACTGCGCACAAATGTTTTCATACTAATTGGGTTGTATGATAAGACCGTTGCTATCAATTTAAGCTTCGAAATAAGTTGGAGAACATAAGTGATTCGAATAACTAAAAGTCATATCCGAGCATTGAAAATACAAAAATCGCTATTTGGGAACCATGAATCGAAGGTACATTGGTATGCGTGCAAACAGCATTTGCATTGCAGTCTGTCGAGCAAAAGCCACGTGGTCTCCAACAGAACACAGTGGTTGGAAATATAAAAAAAAACTAAATTAAATTAAGCATCTCACAAGACTTAAGATGTTTTTCTTATCCAGAAATTGTTAGATCGATGGCAATTTATGACTTTAGTATATAAAATACATAATCAATTGAGTTTTGGAATCGTTTTCTATTGCTTGGGAACCATATACCTACTCAGATTTAATTTTTTGGATTTTTATTCTATTTTTTTTTATGGAAACAGAAGTTGTAAGTTCAGGAAAATATCGTTTGCTTTCCAATTATTCTTTAAAATATTTTATGTGAGTCGAATTAAAAAAAATGTTTTAGCAAGGTTTACATTCTAACATCTATTTGGCGTGTCAAACACTGCGCAACGCCCCGGGCATTCGAGATGGCTCTTGCTAGAAGCTCATAATCTCAGCTAACAAATTCAAAAGGGCAAAATTTTATAATACCATTCAAGGAATTTTTTAATTTCTTACTTTATGAAGCCAAACTCCACAATATGAAGACAGATGTTTGGTAGTGAAAATAACCCTATGTGTCGCAATCGCATTGAGGAATTTCTGGACTTCCAACTTTTTGAAATGAAAGCTTATTTTGTGCTTCCCTTTCAACCAAATTTCATCAATGTTTTCAATAGCCTTTTTGTTGTATGAGTGGCGCCCGGTGTTCCATCGTCGCATAGAACTTTACGCTCAGCTGACGTCATTCTGTCAGTGGCCAGAATAGCCAACGATTCTGTTAACTGTCAATTGAGCATTGTTGGTAAAGATCTATTGCACTTTGCTGGTGGTCAAGAATCGGATCATCGAAACGGCAAACAATTGGTACGGCGGCCAAGTAATTGGAGCACCGCAGTGAGTATTTTGCATGCATTTTACTCACATTTATGAAAGTTCCATAGAGAAAACATATTTTTGTTGAACTCTAAGCAAGTTAGCAGGAAGCAAAAGCAGTTTTAGGAAACAAAAATTTGGTATGTGATGATAATGCTTCTAGACAAATTCTACCCGCTCATTTTCACCATCTTTCATTTCCTCTAACCTTCTATCCATCTATATAAAAATTTCATAATCTTTAGATGTCCCTACTAAAAAGGACATCACTTTTCACCGCTAGGCCGATAAATCAAAGTAACAGTTTAAATTAACTTTATTTGTATTCTCCGGTGTAACATATGTAGTGTAAACCCAAATAACATGAAATTTAAAAAAACAAAAATACCTATTTTTTATGTACGTTTTTTTGGACAACAGTTATCGGTTAGCGATTAGCGCTTTAAGTTTAAGCGATAACTTTTTCAGCACATTTAGCGGTTTAAATTAGCGATCGTTAACTTTGAGTGAGTTAGCGATTTAACTAGCGGCGCTAATTTTTCTATTAGCGATGCCGAACACTGGTGAATAATAATGCTTCTACGAATTATTTGAATAGATAACTGCATTGTAAGGAGTTTTTTAGAATTCCAAATGTTTTCAAAGGTTTCAAAAGGGGGTTTTAAGATATGCTCCTCTTGCGTTAAGGAATTTGATATTTGAGCTATAAAACTTTTTCAAACTGCTTGATTTCTTCATTAACATTCATAAGTATGTATGATGCAAAATGATGAAACAAAGATTTTGGGCTGAATTTGAATCGAAAAAGAGGTTGGAATTCAAAAATGCTAATGTTTTTTAATTGTCAAACACTATTTCTCCAGTTTTAAGTCATAGATGGCAGCACTATCTAGCAATTAAACCAAATTTATGCCCATTTTCGAATATCCGGAATTCATTTAGGTGTGCTGGATGATTTTGGTCAAGAAATAAGTACTAGGTACCGTGTGTAGCCTTGGAAATTCTAAGATCACAAAATAAAAAAAAAAAAGAATTTCATCAGACTTGAAGCTGGCATAAGTGTGGTTTACTGGGAAAAATCTAAGTTTATGAATTTCAACCTGTTTTTTCTGATTCAAAATAAACCTCATGAATGTTTGTTTCATCATTTCACGTCATTTTTAATGAAGAAAATAAGTATTTTGGTAAAGAATCACAGCTCAAATATCGAATTACTTAACGCTAGAGGAGCATCTCTTAAAACCCCCTTTTAAAACCTTTGAAATTCTAGAAAACTCCTTAAAATGCAGTCTATTGCAATCTATTCAAATAATTCGTATTCACTTTAAAACAGTTAATTTTTAAAAATAATCTTTCATATTTTAACAAGCAAAACACATAGTGGTACTATTCTTATTTCGCTCACTGTATGTAAGCCGTGACCGGGATTTGATCTCATGGCCGTTGGCTAAGAAAACTTGAAGGCTATCCACGGGCGGCAAAATAATCTCAAAATATTTCTAAAAAATTATGAACTGTTCCTAAAATAGTATGTAGAGAAATTTCATTTGTGTGGTCTTATAAAGAGCGATAAATTCAGATAGTTCATTTTGATTCGCATTGCTCTGAATGGCACAGTTTATTTGCTTTATTTATCAAAATTTGTACGTACTAAAAAAGCGCTATTATTTGCGCGAAATTGCGCATAAAAAAAGGATCATGAACATTTCCTTGCATTGGAATGTGACAGGAGAATATTTCATGTTTCAATTGATTGAATTGTCTACAAAAATATTTCCCATTTATCGTTCGCCACAAGTAAAAACGATTTTTTAATGACGTTTCTTAACCTGAGTTTCGTTTTTAAGCTTAATCAATGCATAGTTACATTTTTTTCTTCACAGTCTAATCATACCGTTTCCTTTGTTCTGTTAGATTTCCTCAAAGTTAACATCCGAATAAGATTGATAAGAAATACTTCCGAACTGTACACAATTAAATGTACAGCAATTGTATAGAAAAATGATACTTTTCAATTACCCGATAGACAAATCATTGTAGCATTTCCGAAACAAATCTATCAATAACATTCTTCCGGCAGTTGAACATTTTGAACAGGAATTTTTTTTTCTTTTTCTCGGGATTTTCATCCTGTTTGAACAGGCATGAATTTAAGCTTTTAGCAGTTTCATGCATAGAAAATTATATGATCTAATTTCAATGATTTAAACATTGTTTCATTAGTTTTGTATAAAAATATTTTCTATTTGAATGATCTCAGATTGAAAATATTTTTATACAAAACTAATGAAACAATATTTAAATCATTGAAATTAGATCATATAATTTTCTATGCATGAAACTGCTAAAAGCTTAAATTTGAAGTGGGAATTCTGAGTCGAATTATAACTTTTCGCAGGGAAGTCCTACATCAGATTTTCGATTGCGTCATTAATTTTACGCTGTTTTACTATGGCGTCTCGGTGGGATGGTTCTTTATTTATTAACATAATTGTTTAATGATTTACGTGGATGCTGTGCAGGGAAATTTCTCATGTTCCTAGGTAGTGGTACGAGATAAAAATTTAATCATTCCTTTTAGTATGAGATGCATCTTTTGGCACTCCCTGTACTGGGGCCAGGACTCATTATTTATTTATTTTACTTTTGCTCTTATGCTTGCTGGCATTTTTCATTCTTCCTAGCCACGTTCAAACGTTCCAGCTCAGTGGGACTCTTTCTCTGTCCTCCTGTATGTGGTGTCACCTATTTTTCTATCTCATACCACACTTTACAGCCACTATAGAAGAGGCTCAATTGAGGGTTGTGCTCCCTCTTTTCACAGGAATTTTACCTCTGACGGCTTTTTTTTTCATCCTGAACCAGCTACCTACTATAGTTTGTGATGTTATGGTATGTGACTTCCGGCCGCGCTGAGCGACGTCATCTAGACTGTTTTTTTTTCAACTTCTATTCCTCTTCACTGCCAGCTCAGTGGAAGTTAATGGAGGGGAGAGCTCAAATGAAAATGGAGTGTTCTAGGCCTTGGGATGTACTGTACCTCCGATAGACTAGTTCAGCTGTTTTCTCTTCCCCGTCTACTAGTAACTTATCAAGCCGGCTCGACTGGTGGAGTAAGTCGGTTAGTTGGCAGAAGATGAAGATCACACACCACATACAAACTAAAAGGAACCTAGCACTAGATGAGATGAAAAGATACGACAAGCTCGGAAGATTGTTACTAGGAAAAATAAATGGTAGAACCTGACGTGGTGGCCTTCTCGAATTTGATAAGCGAACGGAGGAAATCCGAGTTGCGGTCCTAGAGGCTGCTGCGTAGGAGATCCTTTGCCATTTTCCCATCTCACTCCGGCTGGATGGTGCTGGAAAATGTAATAATGCAGAAGATGCTCAATGTTCATACACTGATAGCACATTCTGAGGTTGACTGGAAATGAACGAGTCTGATGGCATCGGGAATGTTTGTTTTTTCCTCGAACGAAAATACTTGATAGGTGTGTAATTTAACGTCTAAGTGACTATAAAATAACAGTTTTTCGAAGCGAAACTTAAACATTGTAACGTCCCTTTGAACTTAACTGAACTAATGTTTTTTTCTTTCTTCTCATTACAGGTATGATGGTGCTTATTTCTGGAGGCCTGCACTAACATTGAGGTTTATTTACGGTATTCTTATGCTAAGTAGCTAAAACTATCCATTTTAAAATTAATTAAAATAAACAATCCCTTCAAAATGATTTATCTTATGAAGGCAGCGATTTTATATCGTTAATTTTAAGTTCAAACAAAAATCCTCAGAATTTTCATACACCCTACTTGACGTACAAAATTACATTAAATGTAAGAACATTAACTTCCAATTTGAAACTTACACCTTTCAAGCTTCTGAGTAAAGAATTACAATTTGGTCATCTAAATCTTTACCAGGGGCGGTCCTAGAGCTCGCTCTTGGGGGGGGGGGGGGGGGGGTGATTTTCCAAATTTTTAAAAAATCAGTCAATAACGTGAATATATGGCAAAAAATGTTCATTTGGTGAGTGCGAGTGGGGGGACTTGGGGGGGGGGGGGGGGTGGCTGTGCAATTTCAAATAAGACTTAAATATTTGCTGCACACCAGACCCGTGCGAAGGACACGTTCATGGGTGGGGAGTTCGAATTTCAAATTTTCTTAGAAATAATAACAATACCAAACAAAACATGGATGGAGATTCAAGTTTAATTATAAATATTGAAAAAAACGACGCAAATACTAATTAAGAATACATTGCGCTTTACATTATTCTTGAAAGTTGCTACCGCTTATCGTATTTTCGATTTTTTCACAGATTAAATAAATATCATGACCGATTAGAAAATGATTAAAATAAAAAAAATTAGCGAATCTCTTTTAAATTTTCAAGTGAAGTTATTGTTTCAAATTTCAAGCTCTGAATATTTTTTCGCCATCCATTGGAACATTGAGCTCTGGAAAGGGCAAATGCAAGAAACTTAGTTTTTTCTTATTCAAAACTTAGATTTGTATTCTTCCAAGAGGATGATGTTTCAGAAAACAAAAAAAGTAATTGGATGATTAATGGAATTTCGGTGAAATGAGCCTTCTTATAGGAATCAAATGAAAGTAATGAAAATTAAAGACGGATAGATTAGATGAGCAAGCATGAACGGTGTTGAAAATGAGTCAACGGACATCGGCTCATTATGCAACTGACTTTCCAACAGAGCCATATCACAAGCCCATTTCTAGATATATTTTTTTCTTTATTCACAACACTTTTATTTCAATACAATGAAAATGAAAATTGGTTCCCTTTTATTTATTTATTTATTTATTTTTTGTTAATTTTTTTTTATCTTGAGGAAAGAATTGATGACATGTGATTAAAATGCTTCTTATAAAGTTATACTCTCTCATTTTCAATATCCACATTTTTAATAACTTTCTGTTTGACAAGAATTTTCATAATGTTGAATTGTTCTTAGTTATGTTCTTTTAATATTCACCGATAAAGACGATAAACTAAATTAACAAACAAATTCACAGTGATTAAACTTTTCATAAATCAAAATATAATATGAAGATGAAGAAAAATTAGTTTTTAACATTTAGAAACGATTTTTTCAAATAAAAATATCTTACCAAAATAATTCAAGAGATAGCCATTTGGTGTCTATGATTTAATGATTGATTTAGTGGATTTCGGTGCGCTGAACTCGAACCTTTAACTATATCACCTCTCGTTTTGATTATATGGAATGTTAAAAGGAATCAGTTTTGAGTGAAATCAATCATTGATAACTGATGAACTTACAAGTTAACATAAAAAAAAATGATTCTGAATTTGTTTATTATACATTATTCAATTAAGAAATAATACTTTTATGATTATGAATGATATAAAAAATCTACAATTTTTGCTAATTCGGAAAGACAAGTATTTCTGACATTGTAATGTTTAAAAGTTTTGTCAGAAAAGTGCAGAATTTTGTTTAATAATTTTCAACCTATTTGAAAATAATTTAGGGCACCAACAAAAATCAAAATTAGCTCTTCAATTCTTTTCATATAAAAAAATGTAAATTCTGTGGCCATGTAAATTTATACATACCTTTTTGAATGTGAAGTTGAACATTTAGATAAAAAACAGAGGCTGAAATTGGGTTCTTGAAAAATTATTTCATATCAGCATAAATTTTGTAATGATTCAAACGATTTTTTAATCTCAGTGATTAATCATCAAAGTAATGGATGAACTTAATAAGAAACACTTCTTAAAAATGGACAATATTACACGACAATGATGCACACTGCTTCTCCTCTTCCCTTCAAATTTCATTTAACTAAATGAGAGGTTTGTATTTAAAAAAAAAATTGATATAACAGAAGTTTAACAAACTTTCTCTACATACTTGTTTTAACGTCCTTTTAAAAAACTTAAACATCCTTTTATAAAAGAACCTGCGAATCTTCAATACTCATTGCAAACAATCTTTGATAAAAAGATAATTTTCGTCATTTGTATATTGAGAAATTTAAAAATTATCAATGCAAGAACTCTTTAAAGAATCTTCCGATATAAATATTATTTTACAAATGAAAAAATACACACATTATTATAGAAGGAATTGTGAAAAAAATCTCAAGTTATCTGCAAAATTTTTCTTGAGTATCTATATATCACCGCAAAACTCTCACCAAAATTTTAGTGATTCTCGTTTTGCAGCAATACCTTTGAAAATCCTAAAAGTTTATGAAATGAGAAAGTGTTAACAATTGCTTTGAATTTAAAACTGGATATTTTATTATTTTTCTGAAATACATTGCTGAATCGTGATTCGAAAAAATGAATCAATATAAACTCTTGTCTCGATTCTTCAATTTCTAAATATAAATTTAATTCTTGAACAAAATCATCAAAATCAAATTCTTAGGTATGCAGCTTTAGTAACTTCATTTGTTTTCTCTTCAATTTCAAGCTCTCATATAGCTACAAATTTGATAAGAATGATTTAATAAAAAAAATGAAAAATACATTTTTGCTTCATGCACTCAATATTTTCAAACTTATTGTATAATTTCACATTGTACAATTTCACATAGCTAATACTAATTTTCAATTAAAAGTCCTTATCAATTGCAATTGAAATAACGAAACTTTCAAATTCAGGGTGGATTTTCAGCTTAAATTATTAAGCTGGATTTCTACTTCAAATTTTAATTATTATTGTGTGGATTAGCTGCAGTATCGGTGATATAATTGTTGTTTCAAAAACTGTTTTTAAAGGTTTATTCCTGAACTAAACTTTCATCGGATTTTGTTCATCACTTCTAATTTAAGAAATTATATTTTTGGTATTTTTAGAAAATTGAATAGATATGAATGTATAAAAATGTATAAAAGATACATTTATTGTCAGCAAATTCGAATTAAACACTGTGCCTTAACAAAAGTAACTTGGTGAAAATCGGTCTAAGGAATTGCAAGTTACAACTGTTTAAGTTGTACCAATTTTTTCCAATTTTAAGAATTTAAGAAATTAATAAATTCTATTATTAAAAATCACCCCCACGGAGTGGAAAATTTTGAAAATTCGAAAGAACACCCACTAGGAAAAGTTCGAGTTTTTATAGAAATTCCAGCGTTTGTGAGTATTTTGTAACGGTTTTTTGTCGCTTGGGGGGGGGGGTGATCACCCCGATCACCCCCCCATAGGACCGCGCCTGATCTTTACTGGTTTTCATCTTTTTGTTATGAACTGTAAAATAAATCTTTTGTCTACAGATTTTTTCCCTTTGATTGTTTTATATACAATTTTCCAAATCTTTAAATAAGAAATAAATAATAAAAATCCTAAATTGATTTTTATCATTGCTCAACCAGCCAATCCTTCAACCAACACTTGCTATAAATACTCGATTGATAAAAAATTCAATGCAAGAACTTACCACGGCACTTTAAACTGTTATCGAAAAACCGTTATCAGCTCGCTATCGCTTTATCAATAAAAAGTATCCATCAGCAAACAAACAAAAACTGTCTGCTCCACTTTGTATTTTCCACTTTTGCATCAATCCAGCGAAGATAATGAAAAAAAAGCGTCATGAAAAATGTAGCGTTTAATCTTAGCCCATCCGCCAGAAAGTGTGGCATCATGACGGTTGAAAATTATTTGCACGAACCAATCAAGGAAATTCAGCAGCCGTAAAGCCAAAAAGCAAGTTACTGCTTCTGGAATGGGGGGATGAAAATATTCTTCCCTCAACCAATAGCTTTGATTTTTGCCGACCTGCGTTGATGGATATTGGCTGTGTTCTGAGCTGGAAAACCGAGAAATAACATGATTGGGAGTACGAATAAGTTTCTCCCGGCAGCAGCAGCAACCGAGCATCATCAGTAAAATAAATTTAGTTTCCAAAGTCGCGTTCGATGCTCTAACGAAAATATCAAGTGAAAAAAAATACCGATACGGCAGATGATCATCTGCGATAGCGCGGCAAAAAGTCGGGAGCAATGAAAATTTCCACATTTCTCCAACTTGCTCATTCGATCCGCAGACGACGCACGGTGAGAACTTTCGTCGGTTTTCCACAGCAGGCATCAGCTCGTCGAAGTCGTCCCAAACTTTGCTGGGGGAAAAAGGAAAGGATCACAAGTCAAGGACGTGACTTCAATGAGCAATTAAAACCAGGATACATGGCGGTCGTTGCGGTTTGAACTAGCGGGCTTCATTAATCAGCTTCTTCTGGGTGCCGTTGCACTCTTGATTCCTGTCTCAACGGAAGGAGAAGAAGGAACGAAGATGCCCTGCTCTGTGATCCAATGATGGAAAAGTTTCCGAGACGAATCAACGTAATGGAAAACGAGAAGCTAATCCTTTCACAGCTGATATTATGGGGATTAGCTGATTCTCGTGATCTGGGTTGGATATCATTTTTCCTTGATAACGTAACTTTGTCTTCTGATGGTGGTGGGTTTGGGGGGGTTGAAAAATGTGAAATCGTACATCAAACCGTTCGAACGCGTTTTCCAGTACATACGTAAGGAACGAAATTTCAAGAATTAATTGAAAAAGTTATTGATTCTTTCAACACACATTTCCACACTAAACAAAAAAGGATTCAAGAATGTTTAAATGAATCAAATTTCATGGAAAATTCATTCTTTACTCACAAGACCGAAAAATTCACAGAAGCGATGAATTTAGTTTCATTCATAAAAAAAATCCCACGTTCAGTAATGTCTTCATTTCAGAAGTTGATCAAAATTACTTACACATTTCTTAGTTGAGAGTATGTTGAAAGGGAAATGTTTCTTTGAAAGCAATTTCGGACCAATCTTCAAGCTTCCGAGGATTGTACTAAAAGTATGTTCGTTATAAATGAAAGTACCGGTAAATAAACCATTCAATAAGATTAATCAGGAAAGTAATCGTAATATACCTGCAAACTAAGCAGTTTCAGTGCATGCTGATGGTTCTGCCAGATTGTTCGGTTTTATCCTAACTTGCCTAGGATAATTGCTCGAATTCCGTCACTTGATTTTTAAAATCCAACAAAAAAAAATCTTCAAGGTAAGTATTCTTATTCATTATTTTTCCATCCAAAACCAAAATTATTCGAATGATAACTCTAATATGTGTTGAGATCCCACTTGGTTGAATGATCTGAATCAATGCAATCGAAAGGTTCCCATCATTCCGCGACGCGAGGTAAATGTTTGGCGTTTTGTAGTTAGGACAAATGTATGGCGGTTTTCAAAAGCTCTCCGAAAGCTTCCTTACCAATCTAATCTTTTCTATGGAGGACATGGTGTCGCTATTGTTTGCTTAATAACTATCATAGGAGGCAGAATAGCTGCGCTGCTGCCAACTATGATTTTCTTAATTTGGGTGAAATTTCAAAATGTCAAAACACCATATCACTGGAACAAGAGCTGATAGACGAAATCTGGCAAATAATTCGAATTCAAGATGCAAAAATCATCCAAAAAAGGTTATTAAATCATTAAATCAAAGGCATCAAAAGTTCCCTAGTTTAATGTCGCTAATGTAAAGCATGTAATTCATCCCAGCATGAACAGATCAAGAGCTTTCAATTCATGTTTCGCAAGTTAAAATCTGATCATTTTGATTTTTCGGATTCCGGAACCGGTCAGATTGGCCATGCGCTGCTGCCAACTATGAACTTTTTGATTTTGGGTGGAAAAAAAGTAAACAAGCAAAACGAAATTTTGTCAATTTAAATAAGTATAATTTTTCAATTATCTGATAATTTTACGTGAAGTTTTATTATACCATCGGTTTCATTGTATTACGTTTGGGTTTTTTGTCAACCTATATGTGCGTTTATATTTTTAATTTAAGAATTTTTCATCCATCCAAATTGTCTTGAGAGAGCAAAATATACTGGATGACATGCATGTAGTTCACCAGTAATTAGCCCTGGAATCTCGTTCAAGCAATTATTAACGAACCAACGATTATCTCAAGATTTTGTGGAGAACAGTTAGAATATGCTTTGAAACGATGTTGAGAAAATCTGATGCATCAGAAACAAACCTTTCCTCTACGGAACGTAAGACACAAAATAGCTCGTCAAAAATACCGAAAGCTGTGCCGAAAGCTCGAACTGACACACAATAAATTTAATGTAATGTTTCATGTAATACAGAAAAACCCAGAAGACTTTGTCAATAATCAAAAATATTAGAAAAATACTGTTTATCTCGTCAAGGATCTTTTAATGAATTTTTCCACATGCTTTAAAATTTCAAATGAACTTCAGATGTTTGCTTTTTTTTAGCAAGTCCATTAGGTAAACTCCAAACTCTTCTTCTTCTTTATTGATGGAATTTAGCACTAGGGAGCAATGCACATCATTCACAAACGACCAGTTTTAAGAATTTTAATTTACAACCATCATTTCACCTCCTTCAGCGAAAGCCACAACATTTGAGGAGTCCAATGTTTCCGTTTCGACGTGTCCAGCTTGCTCCTGAAACAACAAAATGTTCTAAGTTTGAAGGATATTTTTAAGGCAATAGTAAATGTATTAGTTTTTGACTGAGGTATTTATAAATAAAATCGTTCTTTGCGCAGATTTTGGTAGTGAAAATTTCCCTAAATCTGTTGTTTGAACTGTCATATTACTATTTTAAGATTGCATTTTTTTAACAGCACAAAAATATCACCATTTTTAACAAGCGATTACTGCTTGATAAACACGAAAATCGAGTAGCAAAATAACAGATATAAGACAAAACATTATTGAAAACTTTATTCTACTTTCCGTTCAATCCAACACACACTCAATATTGTCCAAAAAGTTAAAAAAAAAAACACTTTTTAGGCAAACCACAGTACCGTGGTTTAATTAAAGGGAACCTACCGATTGCTTTGATTCAGTCGAATAAGAACAAAACGTAAACTTTTTTTGGGAGCCTACAATATGATTCAAAATTTACTGAGGACACATCCTACTGTGATGTAATTTAACTTTTCCGGACTTTCTGAACTCTTATTATTCTTAAATAAAAATGGAGGCATTTTCTTTGTGATAACATCACGTATGAATGGTCGGTCGGAAAGAAGTGAAATTTGGTATCCGAGGGTTTTTTGGGTCAGAGATGGTTTGTATAATAGTTTCAAGAATCTCACTTTTTTTGAAAGGGAGGTCCCCATACAAAATTATCTCTTCACATCTTATATAAAAAAATGGAGGCATTTTCTTTGTGATAACATCACGTATGAATGGTCGGTCGGAAAGAAGTGAAATTTGGTATCCGAGGGTTTTTTGGGTCAGAGATGGTTTGTATAATAGTTTCAAGAATCTCACTTTTTTTGAAAGGGGGGTCCCCATACAAAGTTATCTCTTCTTCACATCTTATATATAAAAATCGAGGCGTTTTCTTTGTAACAACATCACGTATGAATGGTTGGTCGGAACGAAGTGAAATTTGGTATCCGAGGGGTTTTTGGGTGAGAGATGGTTTGTATAATAGTTTCAAGGATCTTACTTTTATGGAAGGTGGTCCCAATACAAATTCAACTTGATTTGTTACGAATTCCATAAGAATCTATTCGCATGCACGAAGCAGTTAAGGACGTGTTGATGATATTAAACATTTTTTACGATTTATACTTCAGAAGGTAAAACGAAGTTTACCGGGTCAGCTAGTTATTCTTAAATTCAACCAATTTATTGTAGTATGAGAATATATATTAGCAAAAAGTCGAAAATTAAATTTTCTATGAAATAAACATGATTTAGTCACTAAAAAATTGAATATGTTAGTGTTGTGCTTGATTACTTTTGTGATGTGAATTCACACTAGAATTGATCATTTTTGACTTCATTTCATGTCCCCTTAATGATTTTATGTCCTGTTCTCCATGAGGAGATAGAATATCAATGCCTTAGAACAAGTTTTGAACGAATTAATTACCCACAACTTGATATACGTAACTTTCTGATTGAACAACAACAAACAAAGTTATGCTACATTAATTTTGTGACGTCAATTCACTCAGTTAAAACACAACAGGGTTGTGAACAGAATTCACGTCAAAAAATTTCAAGCTATTCTAAACCATTCTTCACATGCTTGAAATTTTATATTCACTTAAAAGTGATTTTATGTTATTCCGAATTGTTCATTCTTAAATTTTCAGTAGCTTTTTCTAACATTTTCCTTTTTTTGACTGGCACATACAAAATTACTATTGTTTTTCACAATCTATTTGTAAATATTCTCAAAAAAAGTTTTTCCAATAATTTTAATTTATTTGAATTATGGATAATTTAAAAAAAAAATAAAACCAACTAATGTTCGATTCGTACAAATCTGACCATCTGTAGATTCAAGACAACTTTCAGTCATATTTCCCCTAGAACTTTTCATAGGAAATCAAATTTTGCGACGTGAATTCACTCATTCGTGCTGTTGCAGCTCAGTTGGATTTCAATTCCATATGATTTAGTGTTTTAGAATCGACTCGAAAGAAATGACCGACCTGGAACTTTGGCAACGACTTTTAGCATGAAAACACGGACACGAATTGGAACTTGGAACGTTTTAACCCTTGCCCAACAAGGCAAACTGGAACAACTTGCTAGAGAGGCTAGCCGCCTCAAGCTTGAAATTCTGGGACTGAGCGAAGTCCGTTGGCCTAATACTGGAGAACACAAGACACAATCCGGGCAAGTCCTGCTTTACTCTGGCATACGAGGAGAACACGCTACTCGGGAACGAGGAGTTGGTTTCCTGTTAAGCCCGCAGGCCTACGCGGCCCTCATTAGATGGGAACCAATAAACGAAAGAATAATCGTAGCCAGATTCAGAACACGGGTTAGAAACCTTACAATGGTCCAGTGTTATGCGCCAACTGACGTTGCCGACTTGCAGGAGAAAGAGCAGTTTTACAGTCAACTGAACAGCGTGGTAGAGAAAATTCCGAAGGGTGACATTCAAATCCATTTGGGCGACTTCAACGCAAAGATTGGCTCCGACAATCAGGACCTTGAGCGCATCATGGGGCGCCATGGTCTAGGACAGATGAGCGAAAACGGAGAGCTGTTTGTAGAATTTTGTGGCAACAACAACATGGTGATCGGTGGATCGCTCTTCCCCCATCGACCAGCACATAAGGTCACTTGGGTATCCCGAGATGGCCGAACAGAAAATCAAATTGACCACATCTGCATCAGCCGAAAATGGAGAAGGAGCCTTCTTGATGTCCGCAACAAACGAAGCGCAGACATTGCATCTGACCATCACCTCGTCCTTGGCGAAATACGACTGAGAGTTGCGCGTGTCCAACGGCGCGAGGAGAAAGTCGGGTGTCGATACGACGTCCGCCGGTTGGAGAATCCAGAGGTGAAAAGGGCATACGTTGAACAGCTAGAATCCCGAGCCTCGGAATTGCCAACAGACGGAACAGTCGAAGAACAGTGGTGTGGAATCAAGAATGCTTTTATCACGACGAGCCATGGTACTCTTGGTAAAGTGTGTGGAAGAAGAAGTGAATGGATGTCGGATGAAACTTGGAGGATGGTCGATGATCGGAGAAAGGCGAAAGTCGGAATTGAGCAGGCATGTACCGGGTCAGCCAAAGCAGCCGCCCGCTTACGATATGCGGAGCTGGAAAAGGCAGTTAAACGAGCTTGTAGACGAGACAAGAGAGCCTGGACAAACTCCCTAGCCGAAGAGGGAGAAAGAGCCGCCGCCAATGGAGATATCCGATTACTTTATGACATTTCTCGCCGCCTCAGTGGTGCAAGGACAGATGCAAGAATGCCGCTGAAAGACCGAGCAGGTCAGTTATTGACCGATCGAACAGATCAGCTCAAACGATGGACTGAGCACTTCGAACAACTCTTCCGAGTCACGAATAGCGATGGCCAACAGAATCCGCAGCTCGAAGCGCCAACAGTAAGTCGCATAAATGGCGTCAACTCGGAAGCGCCTTCGCTGGCTGAAATAGAAGCGGTAATCAAGAACATGAAATCCAACAAAGCACCTGGGATCGATTGCATCCCTGCTGAAATGCTGAAAGCCGACCCTGCCCTGTCAGCACAAATGTTGCACCGTCTCTTCGCCGACATCTGGGATACTGCAACATTCCCGGCCGACTGGATGCAGGGTATCCTCGTAAAGGTCCCGAAGAAAGGAGACCTGACAGAGTGCGGTAACTGGCGAGGCATAACGTTGATCTGTACAACCCTCAAAGTACTCTGCAAAGTGATCCTGAACAGGATCCAGGAGAAAATTGACGCTACACTCCGACGGCAACAAGCTGGATTCCGATCCGGAAGATCATGTGTGGACCACATCACAACGCTACGAATCATACTGGAACAAATCAACGAATTCCAGGACTCTCTTCTGCTGGTGTTCGTTGATTTCGAAAAAGCATTCGACCGACTTAACCATGAAAACATCTGGGCGGCTCTAAGGCGACGAGGGGTCCCAGAGAAACTAGTCCATCTCATCGAAGCACAATACGAGGCATTTTCATGCAAGGTCTTGCACGATGGTGTCTTGTCCGAACCAATCCCGGTAACTGCTGGAGTGAGACAAGGATGTATTTTATCACCGCTACTTTTTCTCATCGTAATGGATGAGATTCTGACTGGATCGATCGACTGTGCACCGAACCGAGGATTGCCGTGGAATCCTACAACAATGGAGCAACTGAACGACCTTGACCTGGCTGACGATATTGTTTTGCTCGCCCAAACACAACCGGATATGCAGAGCAAACTCGACGACCTCACCGAAAGTTCCAAGGCAGCAGGTCTCAAAGTCAATGTCGGAAAGACCAAGTCTATGGAGATCAACACAGCAAATCCCTCCAGTTTCATGGTAGCTGGGCAACAAGTGGAGAAAGTGGAGTGCTTCCAGTATCTTGGTAGCCAGATAACGCCTGATGGTGGTACCAGGAAAGACATCGAAACCCGGATCAGAAAGGCCCGATTTGCGTTTGCGAGTCTCCGAAACATCTGGCGGTCACGCCAGATCTCTCTACGAACAAAAATCCGAATCTTCAACTCAAACGTCAAATCCGTATTGCTGTACGGGTGCGAAACTTGGTGCACATATGCGGTGACGACGCGAAAACTGCAAGTATTTGTAAACCGCTGCCTGCGGAATATCATCCGCGCTTGGTGGCCTGGCAACTGGATCTCGAATGAGGAACTACATCGCCGGTGTCATCAAAGGGCGCTAGAAATCGAGATTCGGGAACGTAAGTGGAGATGGATTGGGCACACACTGCGAAAAGATGAAAACGAGATTTGCAGAGAAGCGCTAGATTGGAATCCAGAAGGTCATCGAAGAAGAGGCAGACCCAGAAACTCGTGGCGGCGAAGCCTAGCCGCTGAAATCCGAACTGTCGACGAGAATCTTGACTGGGACCAGGTGAAGACGCTGGCTCCGGATCGTCAACAGTGGAGGTCTTTTACAACGGCCCTATGCACCGGTGGATCGGCGCGGGATCATTAAGTAAGTAAGTAATCGACTCGTCATTTTCAAAGAAGATCTTTATTCTTTTTGCTTGAAAGTGTAAAAATTTCCTCGCAAATTAAAAAATTTACCATTTTTGTGTCGTGAATTCACTCATTTGCGACTGTTTTAAACGCTTTTCAAAATAACTCCATTGAATAGAAACAAATTCTCACGTATTACACAAATTGCGAAAAAATTATGCGAATTCTTATTTTTTGGATAAATTATTTTGTAAAAATGTCTAAATTTCCGATTTATGCACTAAAAAAATATATTTGAAATTATATACCTAAAACATGTTGAGCTTTTTTTTCGACAGTTTTTTGTGATTTGAATTATTGAAATGATTAGCAATTTTGAGATTTTTTGATTCAAGAATGCTTAAAACGCGTGGAATTTGTCTGAGGTGTTTCGATTAAAAAAAAAGAATATTGTTCTTTTAACATTTTTAAGGTTTTGATCGAATTTGCCCAGATACTTCTTGGATTTTGAGTTGAAATTTTTTTAATTCAAATGCCCGAGTTAAGCTAAGATTTAAAATAATTTAACTCACCTCAGATATTTTCAGGGAAAATTCTGGGAAACTTTTTTATGAATTCTAGAACATTTCATTGGATAACATGTTCAATTTACCCAATAAATCGTGTTCAAATGAATAATTTGATGAATTTTTGCTGTCACCAATTGGATCAGTTTGAAATCATTAAGTTTTTAAACTTCATGTTTATTGTAATTTTTTAAATATACTGAAGTTATTTAATATTATTTGTTGTAAGGAAGGTTAATTTTGATATTTGACCAATTTCCTTCTTCTGTTTCTTCTATCTGAATACTCCTAATGTTTTTGAGCATATGATTTTCATCCGCGGTAATATTTTCCCTAGAACAGAGATGGTTTTCGTAGATTCCACAAAGTATTGGTCAAGTATATATCAGGATTGATGTGATATGTTTATTGCAAATAAATTCACATACCAAAGATATAATCAGAAAATCGTTTTCACACATGGATTTTCAATCTTTCCAGCACTCTAGCAGCTAGAATCTAGCTCAATTTTATTTTCCAAACTCATTTTCCACTCCTTTGAAAGATCAAATCTTTTCAAAAATATTGCCATTTACTGAGACAACGTTGGATTACTTTCGCTTCTAGGGAGATTATCAACAAACAGCTTAATTTCTTGTAAAATCTGTTGAAATCGGTGCCAATCAACTTGAAATTTACCCTCAAACATCGAACTAGATATGAAACCCCCAGAGCTCAAGGGTTATAACTGCAAAAATGATTCATTTTCAGTTAGTATTTGTAAACAATCCTTTATTTTTTAAACTATGTTTGTTGAATTTTTCAGATTTTTAAAAATGTTTTGCATATTTTTCTATTTGAAGAAAAACAAATTTTCTAAAAATAATAGTTATTTATTTATTTTCATAGTATTCCGTCTTACGACATAACTTGACAAACATAATTCCTAAAATTCACTCGGTCCATGGCAACCGTTCTCCAATTCCTCGGGCACCCCACGTTCGCCAGATCACGCTCCACTTGGTCTAACCACCTCGCTCGTTGCGCCCCCGCTCGTCTTGTTCCTACCGGATTCGTAGCGAACACCTGTTTTGCAGGACAGTCGTCCGGCATTCTCGCAACATGTCCTGCCCAGCGTATCCGGACAGCTTTCACCACCTTCTGGATACTGGGTTCATCCTTCGCCTCCACACTCCGTTCTCCTGTACGCCGCCAAAGATGGTTCTTAACACTCGTCGCTCGAATACTCCGAGTGTACGCAGGTCCTCCTCAAGCAAGGTTACACTTCGTGCGAGGGCTAAGTCTTCTCGACCGCAGTTGCTTGTGGAGTCCATAGTAGGCACGACTTCCGCTGATAATTCGCCTCCGGATCTCACGGCTGGTGTCATTATCTGCGGTCACCAGTGAGCCGAGATAGACAAAGTCTTCGACTATCTCCAGCTCGTCGCCGTCGATTGTGACCTTGTCATTACTGGACAAGCGGGTTCGGTCGGTCTCGAATCCGCAGGCCAGCATGTACTTCGTCTTGGACGTATTAATCATCAACCCAATCCTTCCTGCTTCGCGTTTCAGTTTGCGGTAGATGTCTTCCACCGCCGCAGATGATCTGCCGACTATATCAATGTCATCGGCAAAGCAGATAAGTTGACTGGATCTGTTGAAAATCGTGCCCCGCATTTCGCCCACCGCTCGTCGAATAACACCTTCTAGCGCCACGTTGAACAAAAAATAATAGTAGATTTCTTAAAAAGTCGAAAAGGGCTTTTGTGCCAGCTTTTGGCTACAAGGACCTCATATAATGGGCGAAATCGGAGAAATTAAACAAAGTAAAGTACATCAATTGCGTTGCTTCAAGAATCGCAATCTTATCACCCTAAAATCATTAAAACTTTCGGGCCAAACTTTTAAACCCTGGTATAACATCTTCACGCGTTTTACTTATTATCAAGACAGTTTCACGTTCACAAGATATCTGAACAGATATTAAAGAAAACTTTTTTTAAATTCACTCGAAAGGTTTGACGACCGAAATGTCCTATCTCCCATCATCAACCCTTCTGTGAAGAAAGTACCACTCTCTACTGAAGTTGAATTATAATGTTACGCTAGGATTGCGGAGCTGCTACGCTACTTCTTTCTTGGCGTCCACGTTGCCCGGTTCCCCGATGTCTGCCCGCGATAATTCCCAATTTGAATAAATATGAACAAAAACGGTTTTATTCGTTTCGGTGTATCATAATCATTTTTCTCTGCTCTCTGGATCAACTTTTCGCAGTCTGCCACAAATACAACGAACAGCTCGTATTTTCGGTATCATAAGGGAGAACAGAAGAAGAAAAACTAAACCAGAATGGAAACCGTAGCTTTTCCATCTGGTCATAAAATTTGAAAAATCTGCAACAAAAAGAAATCGTACTTCAATCGTAACTTCTTTTTTACCCCATCAGTATAATCCGTGTATGAGAGATTGCTTTTCCACCAGGATAGAGGAATGCTTTTCTTTCGCATCAAAGGTTTTGGGCAGAGAAGATAGTGAAAAACTGTTTTTACTGAGCATAAGGGAAAATAATTTGCCATTCTGGAGAATCCTGTTCAGATTACGTCGATCTTTCGGACCGAGCAATGCCCTTTTTCCAGCCTACAATCTATACGACTAACAGCCTTAGTTTGGAATATGACTGTACCTTCCGGCGTCTCGATTCAACTTGAATTTTTATCATCATACTCGTCGTTCCTGTATATGTACCGAGCAAGCTTATTAGCATTTTAATATATGCGCTAGGGAAACAACCTTCTTCTTTCAGCTTCCAATTTGCTGCCGACTATAAATACCGCATTTCAGTGTAGAACCTTACTTACTACTAAACGGTAGGCAGTAGAGCACTTTTTAGGCAAACATTAGCACACAAACAGGCTCACACATACACAAATGTATGTATAGCCGAGGCAGGAAAGCTCGAAGGTAAACTGCAGCCACTAATCTACGACACTCCAGCGTAATTGTTTCCTCCTTTAGAACCTGGCGGCAATTTTCAGTTAAATTCCTACGTCACACAAACACTTGGGGTTTGAGTCTTGGGGAGCGAGCAACACAGCTCGGCACACGATGAGTAACGTATGTTTGTTAGTTTGTTAAATGTAAAGCTTCTTCTGGCGTACAAGGGGTGTGTAGTGTGGGTTTGTGCTTATGTATAGTTTTGTTTAAGTATGGATGTTTATGAATGGTCTGACGTGTTTGCTCACCTCACTGGCATCAATGGGTTTTGCAACATGGCAAAATATTCCGGTTTTCTCACGGCTTCTCATGGAACTCTTCCTAGTTTGCTGCAAAAATGGCTTTATAAATTTCTAGGTAATAATTGAAAGAAGGTACTAGCAGGAAAGTTGGAATGTTGACAATCGAGTCAAATAGCCACTAAAAATAGTAGTAAGATTGAATTTTTTTTCACTATATTTTAAAATAATGCGAAGCGAATAGAACTTAACATTCTACATGAACTTGATTACGGATGTAATAGATAATAGACCTGGAAATATCCATTATCTTAATTTTGATGTTTATTCCGAGGATGCGTGAGCTGTAATGAGCAAGTTTAATGTTTATTTTTTTTGTTTTATTTGTGACACATAACCAACGTTTTAGTATTCGTGACATTTTAAGTTTTTAAGGTTTATTGTTAGGAGTTTGTAGAATTGTTCGGAATTGTAGAATTTTGTGGCAACAACAACAAGGTGATCGGTGGATCGCTCTTCTTCCACCGACCAGTACATAAGGTCACTTGGGTATTCCGAGATCAAATTGACCACATCTACATCAGCCGGAAATGGTGAAGGAGCCTTCTTGATGTCCACAACAAACGAAGCGCATACATTGCATCTAACCATCACCTCGTCCTTGGCGAGATACGACTGAGAGTCGCGCGTGTCCAGCGGCGAGAGGAGAAAGTCGGATGTCGATACGAAGTCCGCCGGTTGAAGAATCCAGAGGTGAAAGAGGCATACGTTGAACAGCTTGAATCCCGAGCCTCGGAACAGTCGAAGAACAGTGGTGTAGAATCAAAAATGCCTTTATCAGAAGAAGAAGTGAATGGATAAAGGATGAAACATGGAGGATGGTCGATGATAGGAGAAGGGCAAAAGTCGGAATTGAGAAAGCATGTACCGGGTCAGCCAAAGCAGCCACCCTCTTACGATATGCGGAGCTGGAAAAGGCAGACGAGCTTGTAGACGAGACAAGAGAGCCTAGACAAACTCCCTAGCCGAAGTGAGAGAAAAAGCCGCCGCCATTGGAGATATCCGATTACTTTATGACATTTTTCGCCGGCTTAGTGGTGCAAGGACTAATGAAAGAATGCCGCTGAAGTACCGAGCAGATCAGCTGTTGACAGATCGAACAGATCAGCTCAAGCGTTGCACAGTAAGTCGCATTAATGGTGTCAACCCGGAAGCGCGCCTCGCCCTCGGAAGTCCAAGAAAGCGCCTGGAATCGATTGCATCCCTACTGAAATGCTGAAAGTAGACTCTGCCTTATCAGCACAAATGTTGCACCGTCTTTGTAAAGGTAAAGGTCCCGAAGAAAGGAGACCTGACCGAGTGCGGTAACTGGCGAGGAAAAACGTTGATCAGTACAACTCTCAAAGTACTCTGCAAAGTGAGAGAATCCAGGAGAAAATCGTCGCTACACTTTGACGGCAACAAGCTGGATTCTGATCCGGACGATCATGTGTGGACCACATCACAACGCTACGACGACTCGTAGCCTACGAGTAATACTGGAACAAATCAACGAATTCCAGGACTCTCTTCTGCTGGTGTTTGTTGATTTCGAAAAAGCAGGCGACGAGGGGTCCCAGAGAAACTAGTTCATCTCATCGAAGCACAATACGAGGCTTTTTTGTGCAAGGTCCTGCACGTCGGTGTCTTGTCTGATCCAATCCCGGTAACTGCTGGAGTGAGACAAGGATGTATTTTATCACCACTACTCTTTCTCGTCGTAATGGATGGGGATCTTGACTGAATTGATTGCATGTAGACCAAACCGAGGGTTGCCGTGAAATCCTTTGACAATGGAGCAACTGAAGACGTTGGCCTGACCAATTTTGTGGTGTGGAGTGCTTCCAGTATCTTGGTAGCCAGATTATGCCTGATGGTGGTGCCAAGAAAGACAACGAAACTCGGATCAGAAAGGCCAGATTTGCGAAGTATCTACAGCTGATTTGTTTCTTCCCGCATCCTGTGGATTTCTTTTGCTACAGCACACTTCAAAATATTGAACAACTTTGCTGTTGATTTCAACTTAATTTGATACTAGTTCTTGCTTATTCTAACTTTTTTGTTCCTCAGTTAGAACGAAACTTTTTGACGTCCGCGCGAGTCAACGCCTATTCAAACTCCCTTCAGAAAAGACATTCGAATAGGTCTTTAAAAAATGAAAGGCCTGTCAGTACATTATGTTTTAATTAGTAGCTATTCTACAGTTACACGTACACCACTAGTAAAACCTAAGATTTATCTTGACGGTCGCTTTGTAGCTACTCTGTTCTAGGGATTTATTGGTCTTTAAATTTTTTTATTCCGTTTTAGGACTTCATATTGTTACAGATGATCAACTACGATATGAGATTTTAACAACGTATCAAAGGTGATAAATTTATTAAATCTTATATTCTAGAGGCTGACGGAAAATCCAATTTACAATTAATTTCAAAGGTCAAAGTATTTTTTAGTCTTCAAGCTCCAGTCAAAATTTGATACGATACAACCATCCTGTCCTCGTCCTCGGCCATATTGGTCAACTTTCTCCCAGCGCAACTGGCCGTATGCATTTTTTAACCTGTCATCCGAAAATCGATGCCACCATTCATGATCTATCCGTCACGGGACGCTGCATTCGTAACACTTTTTACTTCAATGATTCCCATTCATCTCCTGCCCGGGTCGGTTTTTGTCTCTCGCTTGAAACCTGCTGGCATCAGGTGGACAGGTAATTGATTTATTTATAATTCAGGTTCAATCTTGCAAATATATTTCCCTTTAGAAAGGAACAGTACAGACACACATACATGGACACAAACACTCACCCAAACAAACATTCGCAAACCAACTCATTGTTTCGAATGACACACGCATCGATATGCTTTTGATTTCAATCTACTCGGGCAAGTGTTTGAGGTCACACCTGACTGGTTGCTGGTGGTGTAAAAGTGACAAATGGGATGTTTTGTGTGTGTTTTTTTTCTGCATTGTTTCAAACGATTTTAATAGGGAAAAAATCGTTTGCCTCAGATGTGTTTATGTATGTACGTACAGATTGCAAGCGACCCCCACATGATAGGTTGTAATTCGATTTGGTTATCTGGCTGAGTGCGATCTGTCCTACGGACCTCCAATAAACTGTGGATTGTGGAAACAGTTTGATAAATTGTGTTGCTAGACTGTTTTTAAATTATACGATTGGCAACGAGAGATACGGCATAAATGATTGAAATGTTCACAAATTGTAAACGATTGCGTTTAACATTGCTTCGTTGAAATTTCCAATAGGATTCTCCTCCTTCATTTTTACGTAGGTACACATTGAAGGTTCCTTTTAGAGGATTGAGTGGAAGATCATATTATCCCTAAGCTAGCTTTAATAATTAAAAATTCTTTGAATTGTAGTTCTATTGAATATATGTTTACTCAAAACACGTTTTAAAGCTAGTTGAACTAACTAAGACAATGCAACCACATGTTAACGATTTCTTCTGTTTCATTGCAAGACGGGTTAATATAGCTGCATGCTCCCTATCTTGTGAACTATACGTTCACGCGTTCTCAATACTTGGAATATGAATCGCGTGCCAAGAATTTGTCGCGTGCGAGTGACAATGTTTTCATGTTTTTTTTACCAAGTAAATAGTCAACATTGTAATAACTTGGCTTGCGATCAATTAGTTTGTTTGAGATTTATAAGTCATATGGACTAGAGTGCCAATTATAAATGATTGAAAGTTCGACAGCTGGTAGTCTTTTTAAGGAGCTTTGTTCGGGAGTTTATTTTCTCTGGGTCCCTTATTGAATTTCGTAAATCATTGCTTTCAAACAGAATTAAAATTTAAATTTGTTCGAAAAATGTAATATGCCATTACAGTTGTATGTAAACTGTTTTATTCTGATTATAAAATGGTTCAAATGGCTTATGTACTCTAAGGTGTAACATATCAAGGCGACAAATTTATATGGTATCCATCAAACTGACCACCTAGAACAAGAGTTAACTTAAGCAGTTGCAAAGTTTTAATGCCACTCGGCGCTAACTGTTTGCTAATAATGCGCTGAAAAGTGTACTGTACCAAAGATGATATGATTGGAAAAGCACTACTAGCACAAAGACTCGAGCTCCCAAGCAAAAAAAGATTTTTATGGAATTTTCCTCCAATTGAATACTTTATTCCAAAATAAAAAAAATAAAGTGAGAATCGAGCCCAACGCCACATTCTTATTTCGGCTTACCAGTCTGCTTACCAGGTACAATCAATGTTCCGAAAATCACTCATTTTCAATTAATGTTTCTGATTGCACTTCGCAGCTGAACGTACAGCGGTCGGGTTTCCTTATTGATTGCTACTGGATCTACCCGATCATCGATCGTTCAATTCATCGCTAAAATACAGATAACCTCGCACGATGCTTGCAGTCAGAACAGTGCAGCGCCATCATCGAATTGGAATCTCACCAATGCGCAATGCATATGGCGAATCTTGTTGGTCTTCGATCAGGAGTGAATGGATCAGGCAGTGAGTGAGTGATACATGAAACCGATCATTAGCGTATTTTGTTTGATTCTTTGTATCTCACTCATCTCCTATATGCGATGTTTGCAAAACCGATGATTCTGAATGATGCGACTCGGTTTGCATAGCTGATAGGAGCGCTGATCGAGATTGCATACCAGCCAGGCGAAGCAGTTGCGAGAGGCGCTATCCCATTATACAATCAGAATGTTTCCAACAAGAAACGCATCCTGAGTGTTTGTTTTGATTGATTTTCGGAACACTGGTACAAATACATGGATAACAATTTATGGTCATGTTCTTGATTATCGATGATTGCTATTGGGGATTTCCCTGTATAGAAAAGAGCTATACCATCAGTGAATAACCTTGTTGTCCCTATTAGTGGAAGATTACATACATCATTGATGTATAGAAGGAAAAGAATCGGCCTTATATTGCTGCTTTGAAGCACGCCAACGCAGATGTTTTAAGATTCACGTTCAGTTCCTTCGTGAACGACAAATTATTTTCGGTTATCAAGACAGCTTCGAATTAAATCATTAGCTAATCTCCTTATCCCATATTTGTACATTTCAGCCAACAAAATTTAATGATTTAGCGTATAAAAGGTTTTTTTTCTAATCGAGAAATAATGGACCAACTGTTTTCTATTGTCAGTTTATATACACACGCACAGTTGCTTACTTACGTAAAAAAGCGATCTGACAATTTATATCAGCTTTTCGAGACTTTGGCTTAATGTACGACTGTAGCAGAGGTGCCAAATTGTCCTGTTTTTTTCTTTTCAGAATTATTCCTGATTTCCCAAAGACCGTACTTATTGAAAAAAAACGCTTAGGCTGTATTTACTGAATTGTTATCATTTTCCAAAACTATTTTGGTAATTATCGAATGCATTGTTAAATAATGAGAACATTACACTAAACAGTATTACAAGAGTTTAATCCATTCAACCGACCAAGCAGAAGCTAACTTAGATTCCGCTCGCTTCAGCTGTATAAATAAATGCGTCTAGACAAAGCTTGCCAGATTGTCCGGTTTATTCGGGTTTTCCCAGATCTACAAAATCCGGTCCGGTCCAGTTGCCCGGATTTCATTGCAAAAGCCTCGGATTTTGCCCGGGTTTATTCACTTTATTTACCAAATCAGACAAAGAAAAACCAATTGTGATGTAAAAATATGTTATTTATGCGTCAAAAGCAAGTTTTATGAAAATATTCACCAAATTTGCCCGGATATTTCCCGGATTGTAGAATGATAATTTTGAAACCAAATTTCCAGATTTGGCCATGTTTTGGATAAAAATAGGCCGGATTTGTCTGCTGATAAAATTCTGACAACTTCAGCGAAATATCTTTAACTTTAGTCTAGACGGTATCCATGTTCCGCCTTTATTAAATCAATCATATCAGAGCTGCTTGCTATTCCCAACAATCTAGTGGTGTATTTTTTTATCCTGGGGCGGGATTATGGAACTCGAAACAATCGAGTTTCGTTCGATTCGACCGATTTTGGCATTACCGATCTTGAACGAGCTCGATTCGAATGGAACGTTTCAAGATGATCTATTACCCGGTTTACTCGAAATGTAGAACGTTAAAATTTAGAACTCGAACAAGATACGTTATACCGATTCTAACTCGATTCGAGTTAAACTCGAAACGAGTATCTCGAATCGAAAAGGATTCATAATTTCACTCCTGGTTTTTTGCTTCGCGATGTATTGATTTTTATTAGAACCTCCTGACATCTTTGTCCTACATCTTCCATCATGGATTTTTGAAGTAATTATCAGTTGAAGAATCAAAACTGGTGAATGGTAACAAATAGCTTATTTAGTATATTATTTTTAAATAAATATATTAAAACAAATGTAGATTATTTACTTTGAGTTTGAGTTGAGATGCTTTATTTTGTTACGTTTGTCATGCTGAGTTTAAAGTAAGGTTGCCAGATTGTTTTCAGTAGATACCCACCCGGACCGGAAAATCCGGGATATTTGATCTAAAACCTGGCAAAATCCGGGCCTTTGATTTCAAAATTGTCGACCAATATCCTGGCAAATTTGGTCGAAACCTACGAATTACTCTTAAAAAATCAAGAATATGAAGTTGTAAATAATTTTTTTTTTTCATCTTAATTTATCAGCAGATTTTAAATCGTAGGTTAGGCTTTTAAAAAACTTTCATGATTGATTTTTTTGAAAATTGTTAAAAATAATTCGTTTTGGACGCAGAATTAGAAAATTTTTACAACACAATTTGTTTTTAATGCTGGATTTGAGAATGACAATGCGAATAAACTCGGGCAAAATCCGGGCTTTTTCAATGAAATCCGGGCAACCGGGCTAGACCGGGCTTTTCTCAAATTTTATATTAAATACCCTAGCAAACCCGGATAAAACCGGACAATCTGGCAACCTTAGTTTAAAGGTTTGAACCTCAGTGCAGTTCTACGCAGAAATCGGTTCTCTGGTTACTTTCAGTGTTCTTTTAACATATTTTTATGAAAGAATGACATGGGCCATCTTACCCCGCTGGTGCGTCTTGTACAGTTTTCCCCTAAGTGTATGCTTTCTAAACAATGAAAAATGCAACACATATATCATAAAAGTTCTTACGTGAGCTCACTCGTAAAATGCAAAACAAATTTTTGTCCTGAGTTCATGTCATTTAAAAGACTTAAAAAGTCATTGTGAAAAGGGCTTATTAGCGGTTATGCATGTTTAATATCTACTAGTTTCCAAAGTTGGCGCGATTTAAAATAAATCTTTTTTATCGTCGATTGAGTTTTTAAGATCATAAATTCATCAAATCATCCAAAACAATTTATGATACGCAAAAGTGAAGTTTAGAAGATTAATAACAAATTTATTATCCTTTCATTTGGAAATAGAGATTTCAAACTGATGTTATATACTTAGTCCAATGCGGCTTCCATAAATTACGTAACGCAAATATTTTTTTCTTTTGAAGTCCTCTCCCCGTATGTCACAAATCGTTACGCTGCGACACACTATGGATATTACGTAACGTTGGAAAATACTCCTCCTCATCCATGCCTTTTTAAGGATTTTAAGTTTAGTTTCAATGTTTAAAAATTGCACTTTTAAAACATGTTTACAAACGCTAGCTACTGAAAGTCAAATTATACAACACAAAGTTTCTAGATCTTCACTTTTAGAATTCGCATATGTACAGTTTGGGTCTTAGTTTGCAATGGATTGCCATGTTACGAATTGTTCTTCGCTTGTTTACTGATTGATTAGCTGCTGTGTTTTATGATAATGCATGTAAAACATACTTCATCATATTCGGATTTCAAACGATTGTTTCTCAAAAATACAGTGCAGATAACAAAGAAATCTATCCTAGAATCTTTGAAAGAAAGATAAATACAAACCAGCTTCAAAGGTGTTAAATTTTGGAGCGTTTCAGATGACTTTGATTTACTCATAATTTCGGATCAGGCTAAATTGACTAAAAATTGGCAAAACTTGAAACTAGCTTGGAGCAGAATAATATTTTTTGAATATGAGAAATCCTAATGAAACGTTCTAGCGCCGATGTGGTCTAGCGGATAGGCTGATGCGAGTCTGGTATTGGTATGCCAGGCGTGCTTGGTTCGATTCCCGATATCGGCAAAAAAACTTTTGAGTTCGAATCCCATTAGTGGCCGACTGGTGGTAAGATGTGTTTCCTCTTATAACTGACTATTTATCTTATATATAAAAAGGAGGCGTTTTCTTTGTAACACCATCACGTATAAATGGTCGGTCGTAATGAAGTGAGATTTGTTATTCGAGGGGTTTTCGGGTCAGAGATGGTTTGTATAATAGTTTCAAGAATCTCACTTTTTATGGTAGAAGAGCTTCTATACAAAATCAACTAGAAACGGGACAAAACTGGAACAACTATAAGACGATTTTCACGAAAACTGATTCACGAGCACGAAGTAGTTAAAGAACTGTAAACATTTTCCAACGATTTATTAAGGAACGGGTAAAACGAAGTTAACCGGGTCAGCTAGTATATTATGAATGTTCAATCAGTTGCCAGCTGGCCAGGTATATACACGGATGTCAGAATACCTGTAAGTAAACTAGCCCACCTGATTGACTCGTTCTTCCAAAATAAACCTACATCAACACACACAATACATTCACTCCATAACAGTTCATACAAAGCCATGGAGTCCGGGTATGGTGTGCGCGTTGCATTGGAAATTTGTCGAACTTAGTAATCTAAGAATGCATGTGAGCACATACTTATCCAGAAACTGCGGTGAATCCGTGCACCCATGGTGAATAACCAACATACAACATACATAAGAAATCTTATTGAAACGTTGAGCAGAACTTCCCTCTCCCTTATGTGACATTTCGTAACGCTCAATCTTACACCTTCCTAAGAGCGTAACGTGGTATATGGATGCACCCTACGATATAACGATTTACTCCTAGTACTTTTCTGTCTAAGAATAAAATCATATTTTAAGCAAAACTCAAAAAAATTTCTATTGAGAATTTTTTGAATGGAATTTTTTAATTCAGCGCTCGATTTTACATGAAACAAGATTTGTCTTCAAGCCATTCTGGATAAACCTTTTACGTTTCATTCAAATAATTTGATCTTGAGATGATCTCGATATTGTTACAAACAATTGCTCCCCTCCGCCATGTCAACGACAAACGCCTATTTACAAATGGTTATCCCCAGAGTTTGCGATTCGAATGAATTCTTGCCTACCTTTATCACTTAATTACAATGGTTTAACCCTCGTAGCAAAGCTGAAGCGGCACCAGATAAAAATATTCACCCTTCTCGAGGTAATTGTTTCCGTTTCCAATTGTCGGTTGGTCGGTCGTTTGGATGCCGGACAGAACAGAAAATCTGCAGCACCTTTCCCCTCACCACCGAACAATTTTCATCGGTTCTTCCTGTTCAACGTTAATTAATTTCAACACCATCAAAAGAAATCTCTTAATCCTTCACTCTGACAGTCAACTGACTACCGTACAAACCAGACTGAAAGGGAAAATACTCGGAAAAATCCAAACACAAATGGATCAGCTTTTCCATTTTCCATTCTACCACACCGCCCGGGATAATTGCATCAAACACGCAAACAAAGGCGATCTCACTCTCTGTCTCACTCTCTCCTTGGTTCTTTTTTATGTGTGTATGCAGACGACGCTCTAGGACAATGTTATTTCGAAGGAAGGAAATTTTGAAGGGAAGCTCTTTACCGGAACAAAACTTTGATAGAGGAAAAAATGGCGACGAAAACCCCTTCAAACCTTTGACCCATTCCTGTTGCTGTCCCCTTTCGCAGAGTGCTATGCAAGGAATGCAACAAGCTCACCTACATTCCTGCCCCATCTTCTTGGCGAGCCGACACGACGGACGGCTGGGGAATTCTTCATCAATTTACCAAGCTGGGGAGCAAGTCTTTCCCTCTAGGGTGCTGACTGATAGAAGGGGTACTTTTGTTCACCCCTACCCAACTCAAAAGGTGGCCGTCTTGAATCGTAATTTCCTCCAAGTAGGTATTCACTAACCGTTCATTTAAGCGCCCCTATTTGCAAATCATCCAAAGAAAAATGTTATTGTTGTGTTGCGTTTATTCAGGGTTTTATCCAATATACTATAGATATACACCCTAGTTTTTTTCTGTTTTCAACCTTACACCTAGGAATAAAAACCTTAAAATAAGTTAAACGGACAGTGACAGTGTTTGTAATATTTCTTAACAGCATACGACTGAATTTTAAAAATGTATAGTGTTGATTTCACTTCACTAAAGTGACAAAATTTTAAAAAGTTTAAAACAGGCATGTCAAACTGGAGGTTTGCGGGCCGCATGCGGCCCGCGTAGCTCTGTCTTAAATTCGCACAAAAAAAAACACTGATTTTTATGTAAAATATTACTGCCGAAAACTAAAGTTCAATGTACCTTTTTCAACTTGATGCAATTTAAGTTCCAACATGTGCTAAAACCAGTTTCAGATACAATAACTTTTATCCGTTCCCGTGGCTTGAAGCATCGCCAATTTTCGACATTTTTGGAAGACATTAGACATGAATTCGATTGTGTTTCCTACTACAGAGAAGTACTCCGGCTTTTCTGCTACGGGAGGAAACAATATTATTTTTAGAAATGAAAGATGAACCTGTTGAAAAACCTTGTGCACTTCTCTAAGTGTCAAGAACTGAAAAGATCAAATGAGGCTGCATCAATTGGTAAATACATACTTCACCTATAATCGTTACTGGATGCATTAAAAAGCCGTTTTCGTGACTTTAATTCATACGAGCAAGAATTTTCGTTGTTTGTTTCTCCATTTTCGTTTGCTCCTGAAAATGCTGCTGATAATTTGCAACTAGAGATGATAGAGCTGCAGTGTTATTTATTATTAAAAGCGAAATACATTGAAGTGGCTGTACCAAAATTTAACAGCTATTTGCCCGAACGCTACGTTGAGTTACGGAAATTTGTTGCCAGAATTCTTGCTATGTTGCAAGAACCTATCTATGTGAGCAGTTTTTTTTCCAAAATGAAAGCTACAAAAACTCCTCCTCGTTCGAGATTATCTGATAAAAATTTATCACCAATATTGAAAGTGTCAGTTACAAATAAACTTCAACCTGATATTAATAAACTAGTTACTCAGAAAAGATGTCAAGCATCAGGACAATAGATATAATGCATTATAATAAAAGAATGTTAAACATTAAAAGCTTTAATAAATATTTAACGCAAAATTTCATTCCAAGTTTACTTATTACCACTGATCACACTGACATGAAACTAAGAACAAAAATTCAACCATTTTATGTCCAATTTTTTTTTCTCAGATTTTGTAGGTTTGCAATACCGACGGCAAGTGGCGAACCTGAAAAATTTGACAAAAAATGCCCTGTAGGAAAAATGTAACTGTTTAGCTCGATTTTATCGTAGAAATTGTCTGTTACTTTTTAAAGTTGGGTGGAATTTCCTAACTGGGATAGCATTTCTTCAAATCGATCGAAGCGCACTCTAGAATCGATATTGCGTACTATTGAAAAAAATATCCAGAAAACGAAATCGAGTGGCCAGTCAGTATGGTCAGTGTTATAACTATATTCCATTGTATTGTATCTAATCTCCGCGAAACTAATATGTTATGTTTTCTAACTGCGGCCCTCTACGTCATAGAAAATTTATTATGCGGCCCGCACACCTAAACGAGTTTGACACGCCTGGTATAAAAGCTTTTTCAGTTTTTGAACAACACTCTTTGCTTACCGTCCAAGTTGACATAGTTATTTCTTTCATTGAAATCTCGTAAAATATTTCTGTTTTGTCTCAACTAAATTTCCATCTTTTTCTTTACCCACGCAGAAGTTCTAAGAAATGTTAAAAGTGGTTCAAAGATTCAGCAGTGAAGCCCATCAAATATAATTATAACTCCTTAGCTTTCGCCCATTTTTACTTCCATGTTGCTTTCCCAGTATCTACGAATATTTGCGATTATTCATTCATTATAATATTTTTGTAAAGTATCGCAGCGTTAATCTAATAATGGGAAAGCTGTACAAGACGTACTGGCGGGGTAAAATAGCCCATGCCATTATTTTTCAAAAATACGCCAACTTATGGCTTCGAATGATGTTTTCCTTTATTTTTGTGGCGATAAACAAGCTCCTCTATCATTTCTTAGCAGAAAATTTTGTTAAAACAACTTAAATTCTTAGAAACAAAAGGATAAACCGAATCTGCGTGAATCTTTGTAATTTTTCATGATTAACATTTAAGGTTTCATAGCAAACCAGACTGCGCAGACTGATAAAATTTCAGCTTTTAATTTTTCCATTCGTATGCCCCTTGGGATAACAATAATTATTATTTTATATTTCATTTAATGTTCCCAAACTTAAATTGAAAAGAACATATAAAAATTGGGACAGAATGCGCGCCAGACCACGTGTTTTACGCTCAAATTTAGAATGCTGTTAGCTTTTGAGCAAAACTGAATTTTAAAGCGAAATTTCATTTTTTTTAAATTTGCGATAAGAATGCAAAATTACATCAAATTTCGTACTTTTTCTAGTTTTAAAGGTGCTCCAATACATATTTGATTCGAAAACATCATCTACTGCCAAATTTGCCGCGATATCAATTGAAGAAATTGAATTTCGTTGCCTACTTGAAGGCGTTTTACCTATAAGGGTATCAAAAAGTGGATTTCAAAAGGCGAAATTTTCGATACGTTTCGCAATAACAAATGAGTGTTTGCAAAAGTATGCCTAGATTACATAAATGCCATGAACATATTTGATGTAACAAAAATTATATTCCATATAATCATTATTCTTTTTCTGACCACCCTTCCGGCTGGTGCGTTTTGCCCACTAGTTTGTCCACACTCGTCCACACTATTAAAATTGAGTTTTTATCGTGTTCGTCGTAAACATTCAATTCGGTTCTTACATTATTTTAGGCGCTGTAAACATTACGCTATTTACAGCGCTTAAAATTATGTAAGAGCCGAATTGAACGTTTACGATGATATTTATGTTAAAAACTCAACTAGCTAGAGAACACACCGTGGGGTAGAACGCCGAAAATAGTGGTGCGTTATGTACTGTTTTCTCCTACACCTCTAGAATCAATATGAAATTTCCTTTCTGGTGAATATAAATTGACTAAGGAAATCTTGCTTTAATTTACTTAAAATCTAGTGAAAAGTTGAATTTAAGTCTTAGAAACTCTGAGAAATTACAAATTGACAAAAGTTTAAAAAAACAGCTATGTACCTTTGAAAATTTATCAAAAATTCTGTGTTTGGTATTTTGAAAAACTAAAAATGCAAAAATGTGAGAAGTTATCGGGTATGACTAAAAAAATTTGGACGGTTCATTGATTAGAAATACAGTGTTTCACCACTTTTTAACATTTTTTGTGTGTCATGCTCTTAAATTCGAAAAAAACCTATCCTTGTGTGCAACGCATAGCTCTTAACTTCAGCTTTCTTGGAAACTAAGTGAATTTTTTTCAGTATTACGTAGCTAATCTAAAGTATTTTTTCCGAATCATGTTTTCGGATTTTTTCTTAGATTTTGGATAACGGAAAACTGAAGTGTTACAGCTGAATATAGTCTGAAGATCACATTTAAGTTATATTACTTACAAGGTTTCCAAAACTAGAAATTTTTTAAAAATTGGTTCAGAAACAAGAGAGATATATTGATTTTTGTCAGGAGTGTCAAATTGACACCACAAGGACTGTAACGTTTATAACTTTCAGGGACGGATGAGGGTTGAAACTCTATTAGCGAGATTTTAATATTATTTACCTGTTTAAATATGAATAATTTGTTTTAATCAACCCTAAAAAAAATAATTTTATGTTCATTACGTGCATAAAACAAAACCTCTATGCGGGAACAACAAAAGTCGAGCATCCAAGTGATGATAGCATCGTTATTTGTTGATAAAAGATGAAAAACTATTTTCCTTTGATAAAATATGCATATGTTCCGAATGGATTACAAACTGGATTGCACGTACCCTGATGTTCACGGGATATGAAAACATCGCCCAAAAATAACGATGTTGACTTTTCCGGTTCCAGTATTTGTTAAATTCGAATCAAAATACCTTTCCGAAATTGGTGTATTTATTTGTGGCAGTGTATTATTTGCTAGAGGAAGGAAACGACGAAATATAAAAATAAAAAATTCTATACACCGTTTCAAGTTACCGTCAACTGAGGCAACATGCAACAATTTTCAACTTCAATGGCTTCTAAAATCTTAATGCTTACAGATAATCATACATCTTGTGCATCAAAAGTTTTAAGGTTGATGGGACACCAAACTGACCTAGTCAGACAGATTTTTGGTTTTACCAGTTATTTTTAAATTTACAAAAACATGCGATTTTCACCCTACTAAGAAAAAGGGGTAAGTTGCAACAAACTCTGTAATTATTGAAAATGTTTTAAAATTTAAAGTTTTTGATACATTTGTGATGTCATAACGCATAAAGCACCAATTGCAGTAATTTTTGGTTTTGCTCGAATTAAATTTTACATTGATTCTGTCAAAAATGTTTTTACGAAAAAAAGTGTTAATCTGTTGTATACATTTAGGGGTAAAAAATACTACAAAATATTCTATTATCCTTAACCATGTAAATAAATCTAAGGATGGATGAGATTTGAATGCTAACAAACTCATAATGCAAAACAATCATATCCCAGCATATGGAAACGCGATTTTTGAGATTTAGTTCTGATTTGCATTTTGTTGCATTTTGCCCCAGTCAGCTAACTGAACTATAAAAATATTTGTTTTAAAAAATTTGGTGATTGTCCGAAATATATTTTTACACCAACAGTGTTGGTATTGGATTATGAAAGCAATATAAAGTTTGTAGGTGATATCATAAAGCCAATCCGCCATACGACGTAAAGTTTTTTACGGCCTCGAAAAATGTTAAAATTTGTACATCTATTGCTCGATTCTTTAAATTTTTTAAGAGAATCAAAAACTTTGAAAAACTCTTTCACGATGTTAAAAACTATGTCATCATCAATTTGTTATCATCCAATGATAACTTTATTACAGTATATTGAAATAAAAATGGAATGAGTGTTGTGGTATACGAATGTTGCATCTAACCCTGCTTTTGCATGATGCCCCGTTTGACGGTAACAAATTGAAATTGAATTGTGTCTTGGATAACCAGGTCAGCTATCAATTCACTAACTAGTGCAAACTGATGATATATAGTATATTTGGTCAAGAAGGACATTTTTTTTGTTTTTATTTATTTTCAAGTTTATTTTTTCCATGATCATTCTTCTAGATAAACATTCTAATACGGTTGAAGCTGGCACACATTTCATCTTCAAAATTAAACGCATGGCGTTCCGCCTATAGTCTTTAGAATAATATTCGCCCGAACAAACTAATTGCTCGTTGGTCTTTTATGTCAGTCGAGCGACGGTTGATAATTGAAATTGGTTAAATTAATTTGAACCCTCTTTCGGACTGTTCAATTAATGACAAAGGCCCGCGGGCGTCTATTTTTGCGGCGTGAAAATATAATTAAACTTTTTTCAAAAAGAATCGAACCAAAGAGATCACTTTGAAGAGAAACTAGATTTATGTTTAAACAATAGCAGAACGATTGAATATATTCAACATTTTCATCACCTGAAGATCAATTTTCAAAATGCCTTTCAGATATTATAATGAAAGTAAGTTTTTCATTTCTTTAACATTGATTCAATTTTCACCATTCTACATCATTTTAAAATTTCACTTCACAAGTCTATTTTCTACTTAATCTTTGCTCACTTTTCGCTTTTCCATTTTCACAAACAATAATTCACTCCATCTTTTCTCTAAGTATCCCTTAGTTAGTTTACATCATTTTTAAAGAAAGTGAACTCTTAACTTTTAACTGCAACTTATCAATGTTTACAGTTTTACAAAACAAATTACAAATTCGTATTTCACTTTGTTTTCTTATTCAAAGCTTTTCATTCCTAATATGTTATTTCTGCTCCTTACTTCATATTTCTTTTGGATAACGTATCACTCCATTTTTGTTTTCTTTTTTCTTCCTTTTATCCAACCTGTCTTTCTGAATTCATTCCTCACTTCTCCCTTTCCACTTCTGATTTCCAGCTTCCAACTTCTTCCTCCTCAATTCTTTTATCATACTTCTTAGTTTAATCTTCCTTTGCTATCCTTCTGTTTATCACTTCTCTCTTGCCGCTTCTAAATCCTCACTCTGATGTTCTCACTGCTCTTTGACTCTCACTGCTACAGTATAACGTCTCACTTTGAAATTCCATTTTTTTCCGTTTAAAACAATTTTTTATGATAAGTTAAGAAACATCTTTCTTGCCACAAACTTTAACTCTAATTTTGACTTGCGTTAAATCGAGACCACTAATCATCGGATAAACCGGGACATTTCCAAAACAGTATCTAAGATTCTCTCCGAAAATATTATTTAATGACAGAATGTGGCCTTGAACTTAAGCTTGGAATCAAGATTTTTTCTTAATTCATTTGAATATTTTGCCCCTTAAGCTAGGCACCAGCATTAACATTTTTTCGAATATAAACATGACAGATGAAAAGAATTTCTTACTAGGGTCTGAAGACACACAAAAAATCCTCGTTCCGATCCATAGTTAGCCTTTATTAAAATCAAACAAACCAACGTTCTTTGAAAACAAAACACCTAAATTTTCGGTTTACTCACATGCGTTGCACCTAAATGGGACGAAAGAAAATCCTATTATTCTGCCCCAAAACCGGCTGTACTCCAACAACACAGTACCTCCAGTCGTATAGATTCATGGTGTTATTCCAAAAAACCTATCTGCTAATATTTATCGAGCAAACTTCAAATATGTTGGCTCTCAATTCTACTTCCAGAGCTCTTGCCGTCGTGTTGGTCGTCTTACAGCAATTGCACTATATTCAGGCAGGAGACACAACAGCAGTGTGTTTGGATCTCTGTTTGTTCAATTTTCAGATACTTGGTCTAATGCGCCACATTCACAAACATATGTACCGACTTTTTTTTTTCTATACCTTTACCGGTTCCTACGTATGTTCTCAAAGAAGAGAACAGTGCATTGGGAACATCCTTCACCTTCGCCTTTCAACTGGAAACAATTTTTCATACCGGCTCCGGCTGCTGCTGTAGGTCGCTCGCTGCCAGGAACTTCTATCTCTATGCAACGGGGTTTTAAATAGAAACGGGAAAACTATATCCACATTTGGAATGCGAACGTGTTTTCATGCATGTAGATACCTACCTATTTATTTTATTTCTCTGGAGCGACGACAGCGGAAGCAATTTGTTTCCTAAATGCCAAACGCATGTAATTGTTTGTACTATTTGCATTTTGGAGCGTTAGCTACTTTACTTTCGGTCTCTCCTCATTTTTTACCCCAAAACGATATGTTTCAACCGGAAATATTACTTTGGGTATGATCTCGAGTATTATGCAAATATAAAAAAACGCTTGTTTATATCTTTTGAGAGATCAATTCGGTGTAAGGTGTTATCAAAAGCGTACATTGATAAAATCAGTCGAAAAAAACCAGAATTAAATTGTTAAGTTGGTTGAACTTTATGATAAAAACGTTCACTTTTACTAAAACTGGAACTAGTACTCAGACTTTATAGAATTAGAAATTGAACTAGAAATAGAACTAAAACAAAAATTAGATCTAGAAATTGAATTGGATAATATAGGAAGATTAACCGATAACTTTTGTGATTGTTGCCAAGATATTGAATCGAATACACATATGATAAAAAATTGTACAAAGTCCATCGAAGTGTGGAGCTGGTTGAAATATGTTTTACAACATCGACTAAAAATTGTAACGTCCGATCCCGAAAACATACTACTAAGCAAAATTAATGAGAAAAATAAGCAACAGAAAGCCGGCCTTTGGTTAGTGGCAAAAGTAACCTCTTTTATACTTAAGAATAACAAAAATCCTAATTTATATGTTTTAAAGAAAGAAATAAGAGATAGTAGATGGAATAATAGGAATGGATTTACAAGACATTTTGGAACTTGGTTAAATTTAGGATAGTTAAGGCAGAAACACAATACAGCGTCGGTCGTCGCGTCACGTCAGCGGTCAACGCTGTCGATAAGTACTAAAACGCGGACGCGACGCACCCGACGATTTTTGCATCACAATTCAGCGTCAAGAGACATCTTGGATGTCTCTTGACGCTGAATTGTGATGCAAAAATCGTCGGGTGCGTCGCGTCCGCGTTTTAGTACCGTCAAACGGGGCATCATGCATCAGCGGGGTTGGATGCAACATTTAGATAACACCACACTGATTCAATTTTTAATTTAATGTAATGAGATAAAGATATCTTTTAATGATTACAACATGATAATGACATAAATTCTAGCATCCTGAGATAGTTTTTCGAAGTTTTTGATTTTCATATGAAATTAAAAAAATCGAACAATAAATGTACAATTTTTAACATTTTTCGATGCTGTAAAAAACTATACCCAGTATGAAGGATTGGCTTGATAATATCACCTACAAACTTTATACTGGTTTCCTCATCCTATACCAACACTATTGATGTAAAAATAGTTTTCGAAAAATCACTCAATTTTTTTAAATAAATATTTTTATAATTCAGTTACCAGTGTGGGGTAAAATGCAACAAAATGCAAATCAAAGAAACACCTTATAAATCTCATATCCAAATGCTGGAATATGATTGTTTTGCATCACGCGTTTGACAACACTGAAATTTCTATCATCCAAACATTTTTTTTTAATGATTTCGGCTTTTTCAATTTTTAGTACTATTGTTTTACCCCTAAATGTATGCAGCACCCTAATTTTCAGAAAAAATGTGAAAATAAGTTTTCACAAAACAAAAAATCACTGCAAATGGTGTGTTCATGCGTAATGATCTTGAATTCATCGAAAATTTATCAAAAACTATACATTTTCAAACGTTTTCATAAGATTTCTTATCAAAAACATAGTTTGTTGCAAGTTACCCCATTTTCTGAGGAGGATGAAAATCGCATGTTTTTAGAAAATTAAAAATAACTGAAGAAATCAATAATTTTTCTGACTACGCCAATTTGATGTCCCATCAACCTTGAAACTTTTGATGCATAAAAGGTATGATTAACTGTGAACATAAAGTTTTTAAAAGCCAATGAAATTGAAAATTGTTGCATGTTGCCCCAGTTGACGGTACTTATCGACAGCGTTGACCGCTGACGTGACGCGACGACCGACGCTGTATTGTGTTTCTGCCTTTAGCCGTACGAAAGATGTGTTAGTTGTAAGTGTAAAAAAAAAAACTAGAACTAGAACTAGAACTAGAACTAGAACTAGAACTAGAACTAGAACTAGAACTAGAACTAGAACTAGAACTAGAACTAGAACTAGAACTAGAACTAGAACTAGAACTAGAACTAGAACTAGAACTAGAACTAGAACTAGAACTAGAACTAGAACTAGAACTAGAACTAGAACTAGAACTAGAACTAGAACTAGAACTAGAGCTAGAACTAGAACTAGAACAAGAACTAGAACTAGAGTGATTTAGTGCATACTCAGGATTTGAACTATGGTAAATGCAGGTATTCTGTGTTTTAAAAAAGTATCAAATGGCAATTCTTTTTGAGCAGATTTGATTTTATTTCAGCAGTTTTTACTTTTTAAATTCGAGACTTAAAGCCGGAAAAGAGCCATGGAAAATGGATACTGAATTCTAGATGGAAATTCTTTATCTGATTTTTAAATTTGAAATGCATATTCTAAATCTAAATTCTGAATTCTTTTTCCTGAATCTTTATTTTCAATTCTAATTCTGAATCTCAATGCTGGATTTTAATTCTGCATCCTATTGCTGAATCCAACCCCCAAATCTGAACTTAACATCGTAATTTTTATTATGAGTTCTTTATTTGTTTTTTTTTTAATTTCGGATTTAAAGTTTTGAACTTGGTTTCTTAATGTTAATTTTGAAACTGGAATTTTATTTCTTCTCCTGTATAAGAGTTTGTGGGTTTGAGTAAAAATATTTTTTTTCATTATAAATAAAATTATTTGTTAAAAAGTATGAACTATAAAAACAAACTAAAGTTGTGTGTGTGTTGAAAATGCTTCCCGTTTGTAAATTTGAAACACAAGTTATTTTGTTTTCAATCTTCTTCTTTCCAACTTTGATTTTCAAATCTTGTAGTGTAATAATCTTTCAAAAGAATCTATAAGTTAATTCCTAAATTAGGGATGTAAGGTTCATTTTAAATTTTTTTTATTCCAACCTTTAATGCTAGTAAAGCATAATTTGAAGAACTTAAATTATTGTTCAGAAGCTTTGTCTGTCCGTTTTTCCAGATACCAGATATCTGATTGTTTGAATATGAATTCTTCAAACAATTTATTAATTCTAAGCTAAGAATCTAGGAATTGATTCCCAAACAACAATTTTAGCTGTATTATGGGCAGCACAACTTCGTTAGATTTTAACATTAATCTTCATAAAAAGCTAATGCGCATTCCATGCATCACCAAAATTATAGTTTGTTTATCCGTTATTTCAACAGAAATCCCGATGGAAATAAATTTGTCATCAAAAAAGTAGCGGACTAATTAGCGTTTGACGATTTAACGCCAGACATTTCAAAAAAGCATGTATCTGCATTCTTCCTTGACTGATTACTTTTGGTGGAGTTTATCTATCTGCTAGTACAAAAGTTTGATGAAAAAATAAATGAAAAAGATAATTATCTAACAATAACGGACAGACAAATTAGCGATTAGCGCTTTAGTGCCGGACACTGACTTTCGGCGATTTGAAGTATTTCAAAGATTTTTATATTATTTTTTTACCTCAAAAACAAAACCTATGACTTATCAAAAATTTATTAAAAGGGGAATTCCAAATCAAATATGTGCAATCTAGCCCAAGTGTGTCCTGTTTTGACATCTTGATCGAGAATTCTTACCTAATTTTATCATGGTTTGAAAATCAAGCACTGCGTGCCTTTATAAACCCTGCAAAAAAAAATAGCTTAAAGCTAACTTTTTAGTTTATGTTCTTTTGGAGTTTAATAGAGCATTACTTAGCAACTAAAAAAGTATATTTAGCACAAATTTTATAAGCGTTTCTAGATCTTAATAACACCAAATTGTTGAATCACGAATCTTAGCATTTCTCATGACCATAATAAAACAGTTAAAGAACTATGTAGCTGCATATAAAATGCAATAGTAAACCACAATAAAACTTTCCAATGTCAGTTGTCTTAATCTGTGTTACTCGGGATGAGAAATACACCCGACCATGATATTTTCAGTTGCAAATGTTAAAATAACGTTTTTAACCATACAATTAGGATTTGCATACAGAATTCGCTATCTTGGATTAAATTTCGATTCACACATATTTAGTAGGATTATCATTAGACCGTTGCGAAAAATGACTTTTTGGATTTATATGATTTTTCGACGCTTTTTTAACCATCAAGAATCAGTGTAAAATCCAAGAGTATTTTATTGATGGCTGAATAAGCACAACGTTTTTCTATTGCGTTTCGAAATTTGTATGGATGTAATTTTTTTTGCATTTTATAGCACCCAGGAAGTTCGAACAAACATAAAATGAAGTTTTTGACTATGTTTAACTATTTTACTTATTCTTAAGCTTCATATTTTGTTAACATGAGAAGGAGCTGAGTATTTCAAGAAAAAAGTTCTAACCAATTCCAAATAAAATTGTTAAGAAAATTAAAGAATTTTGAAATCTGAAGAAATATCAGCGATTTACCAAAACTACTCTAAAAAAACATAAATGAATTTGATTTTTGCAATATTTCTGCATAATTTCTACGAATCTCGCACATATCTACATTAAAATATTGTAATTAAAAATACCATGGGTCATTTTTCAACCTCTGGAATATTTTTGGTGGATGTATAATTCAAAAATCTCCCCGCGTTTCTGAGATATTTGGATTTTAATAAGTCTGGTTTATGATAAGTTTTAATCGCCGATAAATTTATTAATTTAATATGTTCATTGACACGTGCGGCGAGATGAAACGCTAGGTAGAAGAATTTGTAAAGGCATGAAGAATAGGCGGATAGGCAAGCAGTTGATGAGCTTCGTAGGATAAAGTTTTTGGATAGGTGTTGAAACTGTAAGTCTAGGGCATTTTTATTGGAAAGCATGAAAGTGTGGTGGTACGCCTTTGCCGTACAACAGACTACTCTGTATAGGAAGCGTGATCGACTTTTGATCAACACATTCCTAAACACAGCAGGCCAGTTGGACTGTGTACTGTCAATACACAGTCAGGCAAAAACGTAGCACCACACCGACTTACATGTGCTTTCTTAGATGCGCACCCGATTCTAGCGATGATTGCAATTTTTGGGTTTCGCTTAGAGTAGTTGCTACTTGTTGATTTTTCACATTTTATCTACTCGGCGTCCCTACTTTGCGAAAATTATCTAAGTGAATCGTAATTTGTTTAAAAAATAATGGGAATAAACAAATTACGATTCACTTAGATAATTTTCGCAAAGTAGGGACGCCGAGTAGATAAAATGTGAAAAATCAACAAGTAGCAACTACTCTAAGCGAAACCCAAAAATTGCAATCATCGCTAGAATCGGGTGCGCATCTAAGAAAGCACATGTAAGTCGGTGTGGTGCTACGTTTTTGCCTGACTGTGTATTGACAGTACACAGTCCAACTATCCTGCTGTGTTTAGGAATGTGTTGATCAAAAGTCGATCACGCTTCCTATACAGAGTAGTCTGTTGTACGGCAAAGGCGTACCACCACACTTTCATGCTTTCCAATAAAAATGCCCTAGACTTACAGTTTCAACACCTATCCAAAAACTTTATCTTACGAAGCTCATCTGATGCTTGCCTATCCGCCTATTCTTCATGCCTTTACAAATTCTTCTACCTAGCGTTTCATCTCGCCGCACGTGTCAATGAACATATTAAATTAAAGTCTGGTTTATTTATTTATTTAATTTATTATAAAATCAACAGATCATATATATTGATCCAAATGATATTTTAAAATTAAAACAAATACAAATCTTCACTGAACTTAGAACACTAAGAATTCTCCTTCGGAATACAACCCTCAAATCGTCAAAATCAAAATGCTCTGAAAAGCGGTTGAAAGTCTTAAGGACGCCAATCATTGCAGAGTTGGCCCCGTAATTGTTCAGTCTAAGAGAAACGAAGAGCTGAAGATCCCGATTCCTCAAACCTCGAGGTCGGACGCTTAGTGGAAGAACTTCCAAAAGTGCGGAGAGTCCATTCTTGATGAAAGCAGATCAGCGACGAAAGACGCACGAGTGGCGGTCCTGCGGGCTTGCAGGCGGCAGCAGCTTTTGTAGCTAGAAAGTCTAAAACGGTCTAGCCAGTTTAAATCTCGAAGGGCATACCTTAAAAAACGTCGTTGGATGGCTTCGATGCGATCAGAACCGTTTTGATAATATAGGCACCAAACCGCAGAAGCATATTCAATGGTCGATCGAACCAAACTACAGTACAGTAAAGACTCTTCAGGCAGAAGATGTCCTTCGTCATTCGGAAAAGAAGACCCAGGCTTCTGAGGTCTTATCAACGATATAGCTGATATGAGTCTTAAAATTCAGCCACATGTCAAGAATCACACCAAGGTCTTTCACGTGTTGAGCTCGAGAGATTGTATCGTTTCCAAGGAAAGTGATATTACTGCGTATTTACTACGGTTTAAGGTAAGCGATTGGCATCACACCAGGAGGCAAAGAGGTTCAACTGGTTCTGCAGGAAGTTCACATCTTCGGGGCCATTGATAGAGTAGAACAGTTTCAATTCGCCGGCATGCGCTAATTGTGGTCCATCGAGAAGTTGCAGCACGTCATTGAAATATATCAGGAATACTATTGGCCCTAGATGACTTCCCTGAGGCACGCTTGATGAAGTTGATAACTTCCTGGAAAAAACAGTTACTCGAGACGCACAACCATCTTTTCTTTCAGCTTTTTCCAAACTAATCTATGAGTGCAGCTCTTCATTCGTTGAACCGCTCTCTATCTCAAATTTAGCTAATCAAGTTTATCATTCTCTTTCTACTTCTACACTCTCATTATGAGAATGAGTAGCTGGACCACTTTTTATGTCCACTGCTACAAATCATCAGTGGTGGCAACAAATTTTGATGGTCATAACTCAATCGCTTTTCAGAAACATGATGCTTCCAAAGGAGCAGGGCCTGATGGACTTCCCCCATGTTTCCTTAAAAACTTGTCGGCCGAATTGACAGAGCCTCTTCTGATTATTTTTAATATGTCATTAAATTATAGAAATGTTCCCAAATTTTGGAAAAAATCTTTTTTAATTCCGATTTTCAAGTCCGGAAAAAAATCAGATGTACGAAATTATAGAGGAATAGCTATTTTGTCTTGCATCCCAAAACTCTTTGAATCAATAATAAATGAAAAAATTTATCAATAATTAAAAAATATTATAACGAGTAAACAGCATGGTTTCTTCAAAGGACGCTCTACAGCATCAAATCTTCTCGAATTCGTTACATACGTTATCGATTCTATGAGCAAAGGCTTTCATGTTGAGGCTATTTATACCGACTTTAGCAAAGCCTTTGATCGCATTGGCATACCCCTTTTAACCTTCAAATTTAAAAAAAATGGCTTTCATCCAAATCTTCTCTCCTGGTTGCAATCATATTTAACTGATCGAACACAAATCGTTCGTTTCCAAAATGAATTATCCAAATCTGTAGCTGTGAACTCTGGTGTGCCTCAGGGGTCTCATTTAGGACCTCTCCTTTTCATACTGTTCGTTAACGACATTTCCTATATTCTAAAACGGATTGAATACCTAATATGCGCCGATGATATTAAACTATTTCTGATTATAAAAACAACCGAAGATGTTGAAACATTTCAAAACGAAATCAATGTTTTCTTTGAATGGTGCAACAAAAGTTTACTTCAATTGAAAGTTAAAAAATGCAACTCTATATCATTTAGCAGAAGACAAAGTCACCCTATCATTGAAACAAAATTAGGCAATCAACCAGTACAAAAATGCAAAATTGTAAGGGATCTCGGCGTTATACTGGATTCAAAACTCACGTTTGTAGAACATCAGAACAATATCATCAATAAAGCAAATTGCATGCTAGGATTTGTAAAACGTTTCAGCAAACACTTTCAAGATCCGTACACCATAAAATCACTTTATATATCCTATGTTCGTTCGATATTGGAGTATTGTAGCATCATATGGAATCCTTATTCAAATATTCACGAGCAACGTCTCGAATCAGTTCAAAAAGAATTTGTGTTATATGCGCTACGTAAAATAAATTGGACCACTTTTCCTCTGCCATCGTATGAATCTCGTTGTAAGCTTATTGATATAGAACCTCTTAGTAAACGCAGAGAATTTTCACAAATTGCATTTGTAAATGATGTTGTTACACAAAGAATAGACAGTCCTGAATTACTTTCAAAACTAAATTTTTACGCACCCTCCCGTCCATTAAGAAATTAACATTTGTTCTACATTAAAATTTACGACAAAGACTATTCAAAACATCAACCTATTAATCAAATGATGTAAAAATACAATTTACAAAGTGAAATTATAGACGTAGCGATGAACAAAACACAATTAAAAAAGGCATTCAAAAACAACTTCATAGAACAACAAAACAATAGCTTACATTAGTTTTAAGTAGTTTTAAGTATTATAGTCTACATAGTTTGACTTAATAAATAATTAATGAATAACAGCCCGAAATTACTTTCGAACATTTTATTGTAACAGACGCACAAAAAAAACTATAAACTGAAGAATAAATATTGGTTTGACCAGTGACACCACTGATATGGAAATCGAAATTCTTAAAAAACGATGAAACGCACAACATTTTTTTCATGTTTTAACAGCTTCCTCTACTTCTCGTTGACAGCATATTAATAGATGAAACATTTTTTTTTCGTTAACCATTGTTGACCTCTGGCCGAATGATGCTGCGTTAGGTGTTAGTCAACAGGTTTGGATGAGATAGGCATTCGATTCATCATGGAAGGAATCGGACAGGCAGCTGTACCGTACCGTCTTACGGGGTGGGTGTGTATTTTCTCATTTATCTTCCACCACACCGCGGCAACCGACTTCAAATAACCCGATGATGAAACCGAAAGATATGACATCATTCAGTGATTTGATTCGCTTTATGCCCCGCGTGTCTTTGAGAATTCTCTCGCGTTGTGATCTACCGGTTGTAGACAAACAATTGTAGAAAAACCTGCTGTCCTGCTGGGTACAGGTTAGCAGTGACCGAACAAAGTGGCAAACATTCAAACGTTTGAAAATGCCGAAGTTGATAAATCTGCCCTAGTGCAATTGTACTTACCGAGGTTCTTAGCACAATTCAAGCGGTTTTCCCGCAAACCAAGTGAGAAATAACCATATTAGCCAATGTGACACCTTGAATTGCAATGCATGCGAAGTTGTGACTTTGGAAGCAAAACAACCAAACGATAGGCACGTTCGGTTTCTCTTTGTTGCATTATATGTTGGTTTGCGGTCCTACTTTATCTTTCAATCAGTTCTTTGGCTCTTTGACTAGTTTAAATGCATGCATGAATTACAACAAGTTCAAGGTGGATTGTAAGTTCATTCGTTGACAAGCCCATATGTTCTGCATGTAAGATCAAAATATTTGACTTTGTCTATTGGCTAAAAATTGTGGGATAAAAACTGAATTTTTGCATAACGGTGAACTCGTGCTCGAAGATTTTAACAGGAAAGGGAATAACATTCCTTTTTAAGAAGTTTTCAGATATAGTTAATACTTTGACGTTGAATTGCCATTAGTAACCTTGACTTTCATTCTGAAGCTAGACATTTCTATTGAAATTTCATCATTTTGTTATTCAAATCAAGTATCGAATCGTGTTTGCTTTCAGTAAATTTCTGACGCTATCTGTACGTTTATTTCTAAGAGCAAGTTCACTCGGGTTGGGAAAAAGAGATAAAAATTTTGACACATTTTGAAAACTTTACCATGCAAAAACATTTTCAAGATCCGCGGCCTTCAAGTATTTTTTTACAACACGTTTTTTTTTTTTTTTTTTTTTTTTTAAATATATCTTTATTAGTACCAATTCATCATTACATTTATATTACATTAATACATTAAATTAGGTGTTCGGTTCAATAATGAACTTTCAGAGCCCTATAGTTTATTAATCACTATAATTTATTTATTTGAATTAATTTTGCTGAGTGCAATCATGTATTTTTATGTAGGAGAACATCCTGTAATGTCAAAAAATATTTTAAACTTACTACTAAAAACTAAAACTATCCTAAATTAAAACTAATTATAGAGAGAACGAATCTCTGCGATGGAAGACTGCATCGATTTGCCTCTGAAGTTGGAGATGATTTTGTTGGCCATCTCTTCGATCGATTCAATGCCCGCAATCCGATGAAGATCTTCGGTGCTGTGCCAAGGTGGAAGCCGCAAAATCATTTTCAGAACCTTGTTCTGAATCCTCTGGATGGCTTTCTTCCTCGTCGCGCAGCAGCTAGACCAAATCGGAACTGCATACATTATCGCTGGTCGGAATACCTGTTTGTAGATTAACATCTTGTTTCGCAGACACAACCTGGATTTCCTGTTGATGAGAGAATAAAGAGATTTAGTGTATTTATTACACTTAGATTGAATATCTTCAATGTGATTTTTAAAAGTAAGATTCCGATCAAGTGTAAGTCCCAGGTACTTCACGTGATCAGACCATTCTAATGAAACCCCATTAAAAGTTATGGAATGATTTTCATTAGGTTTTAAAAAATTTGCTCTTGGCTTATGGGGAAATAAAATAAGTTGAGTTTTGGAAGCGTTAGGAGAAATTTTCCACATTTTCAAGTAATTCAAAAAGGAATTTAAATTTTGTTGCAATCTACTGCGTACCACCCGTAAATTTCGACCTTTGGCTGAAAGCAAAGTATCGTCAGCAAATAATCTTCTACCTTTTCCTTCTGGGACATCAGGAAGATCAGAAGTAAAAATATTGTATAAAATAGGCCCAAGTATACTACCCTGAGGGACACCAGCTCTAATGGGTATCCTTTCAGAGCATGAATTTTGATAGCTTACTTGCAAAGTTCGGCTAGTCAAATAATTTTGAATAATTTTGGTGAGATATACAGGAAAATCAAATCGAGCTAATTTAGCTACTAAACCTTTGTGCCAAACACTGTCAAAAGCTTTTTCAATATCAAGAAGAGCAACACCAGTTGAATAACCCTCAGATTTGCTAGCGTTAATCATATTAGTTACACTCAAAAGTTGATGTGTAGTAGAATGTCCAACACGAAAACCAAATTGTTCATCAGGGAAAATAGAATTCTGATTAATGTGAATCATCATTCTATTCAAAATAACTCTCTCAAATAGTTTACTTAAAGAAGGAAGCAAACTAATTGGTCGATAACTTGAAGGCTCTGAAGCACTTTTTCCAGGTTTCAAAATTGGAGTTACTTTGGCATTTTTCCATTTATTGGGAAAATAAGCCAAGTGAAAACATTTATTGAAGATTTTAACTAAAAAATTTAAAGTGCTTTCAGGCAACTTTTTAATAAGAATATAGAAAATCCCATCTTCCCCCGGGGCTTTCATATTTTTAAATTTTTTGAAAATCAATTTAAGTTCATCAATATTTGTCTCACAAGAACTTTCAAACACAATTTGCTTAGAAAGAATATCATCAAATTCTAGGGAAATTTGAGCATCAATTGGACTTACAACGTTTAAATTAAAATCATGAGCAGACTCAAATTGTTGGGCTAATTTTTGAGCTTTTTCTGAATTAGTTAAAAGAAGTTTATCCCCATCTTTCAAAGAAGGAATTGGCTTCTGGGGCTTTTTTAGAATTTTAGTTAATTTCCAAAATGGCTTTGAGTAGGGTTTTATGTCCTCTACTGCTTTAGCAAAATTTTCATTACGGATGAAATTTAAACGACGTTTGATCTCTTTTTGAAGGTCGCAATAAATTAATTTCAAATAAGGATCCCTAGTTCGTTGAAATTGGCGTCGACGAATGTTTTTCAGTCGTATCAAAAACTGAAGATCATCATCAATTAAAGGTTGATTAAATTTATGTTTAACTTTAGGTATTGAAGCGGCTCTAGCATTGACTATTGAAGTTGTCAAATTTTCTACAGCCAAATCAATATCTTCTATTGAATTCAATGGAACGTTTACATCTAGATTACGTTCAATAAAATTCATATATCGCTCCCAGTTAGCCTTTTGAAAATTAAAAGTTGATTTTAAAGGGTTTTCAATGGGACTTTGGGATAAAGAAAATGTTACTGGAAGGTGGTCTGAATCGAGGTCCGCATGAGTAACTAATTGACTACAATGCTCGCCTAAATCCGTTAGAACCAAATCAATTGTGGAGGGATTTCTAATTGAAGAAAAACAAGTATGCCCATTAGGATATTCAACAGTATAATAACCTGCAGAGCAGTCATTAAACAAAATATTCCCATTTGAATTTGATGAAATATTATTCCAAGATCGGTGTTTTGCATTAAAGTCACCAATAATAAAAAATTTAGATTTATTTCTGGTGAGTTTTTGTAAATCTCCCTTCAAAAAATTTTTCTGTTCACCGCTACATTGAAAAGGCAAATATGCGGCAACAATTATAATTTTCCCCATAGAAGTTTCTAATTCAATTCCAATTGTTTCTAAGACTTTTGTATTGAAAGAAGGAAGAAGTCTAAATTTGAGACGACTATTGATGACAATAGCTACACCCCCACCTTGTCGATCAAGTCGATCATTTCGTAAAATTTTAAAGAAAGCATTGCTTTTCAAGTTATTGTCTGGCTTTAAAAAAGTTTCAGTGATGGCAGCAATATGTATGTTTTGAGTTTTCAAAAATAAAAAGAACTCGTCTTGGTTAGCCAGCAAAGATCTAGCGTTCCAATTCATAATATTTAAACATCTATTTGGATCCATGAGGGAATCGTAAAGTCATAATAATTTTGTTAGCATAATTAAAAGAAGTTTGGAAAGCTTCAAACATTGAATTTGCTTTCAACATAAGTTGCATCATTTCCATTAAATTTTGATGCAAAAATTTTAATTTTTCCTCAGTAATCTCACCCAAATCAACAAAATTGTTAGAATCAGAAGAGGAAGGAGAAGAAAAAGTATTTGAATTTCGGGGATTTTCCCAAGCCTTCGCATGAACGTTGAGACTTGGTTTTTTCCCATTTTTATTAGTTAAACCTGAAGAGGGAAACCCATTTTCAACCACCTCTGAGAACGATAAACAACGAGTCTGGGGCGCAGAATCAGCCCAGGTAACATTAAAATCACTTCGGGTATTACCCAGCCGTGATTCCAATGTAGACCGAGGCTGAATGCGAACAGGCAGGTTGTTTGCCGGCCCGACGTGTGAAGACGAAAAAGAGGAAGGAGGAGAAGAAACTTTTCTGGAAACTTTGGGATTTTTCCTAGAAGCAATAATTTTTGCCCTGATGGGACAGTCTAGCGAATTCGAGGAATGATTACCTGCGCAATTTGCACACTTAAAAAATTCTGTTTTTGGCTTATCACCACCAAAAAGGCATTTAGATTTTTCATGATCGAATGAGCCGCAAAACATGCATCTGGCATTCATTCTACAATTTTTAGTGCCATGACAAAAAGCTTGACAACGGCGACATTGCGTAATATTTTGAAGAAAATTGGTAGAAGATTTACGAAAAGGTTCGAATTTGACTCGACAATGAAACATAAGACGAGCCTTTTCAAGAATTTGCAAATTATTAACCTGATCCTTTTTAAAATGGATCAAATAAAGTTCAGGAGCAAAACCAACACTACTGATATTATTCGTGTTGGTTCTTTTCCTCATTTGAATTACTTGAATTGGAGAAAAACCTAACAAAGAATTTAATTCAGCTGTGATCTCATCCGGTGTCTGATCGCCAGTGAGACCACGAAGTACAACTTTAAATGGACGATCACTTCTAGTGTCGTACGTAAAAAATTGGTGTTTTTTATTATTCAAATAATTTAAAACCTTTTGAAAATCATTAAAAGATTCCGCCAATATACGAGCAGTTCCCCTTCGACCGATCTGAAAAGAAATCTTCACATCCTTGACGGAAGTGACGATTTCTTTTCGAAAGGCATTGAAGTCAGGAATCGTGACCGTTATTGGTGGAATCTTTTCGTTTTTAAGAGTATAAGAAGAAGAAGAAGGTTTCTTAGTACTCTTATCAGAATTAAATATGAATATTTCCTCATCACCGATGTTATGAAGGACATCGAATGAATTGGAAATTTCAACTTTTTTGGCAGATGGCCCTGGATTAGGTTCAGCAATCCGTTTTCTTCCGGCCCTTGAGCCGGCCGAAGACTTCCCCATGCTGGAAAGAAAAGAGAAAATATGAATAAAAGAAAATGAAAATAATTTTAGCACTGAAAAGTGCTGATTGAAATACAGGTAAGGAAAAAATAAATAATGTAAAATGTTCCTGCAGGTACACAGCAACGATACGATGCTCCGGCGTACGTGTTGACGGCTCAACGGTACAGATGGAAGTGGATTTTACAACACGTGTTTTACTTTCGCATACTGTGATGCAAAATAGCAATATTTTCATCACATACGGCTGAAACAGAAACAGTGCTATTAACACCCAAAGATTTTGAAAAAAATTTTACATGGTAAAATTTTCAAAATGTGCTACAAGTGCAAAATTTCTATCACTTTTTCCCAACACGAGTGAACTTGCTCTAAATTAATACCTGGGGATTTTTTTTTATTATCTGACAATTTGCGCCGGGGGTCTTCAGATTTTCCCCAAAATTGAAAATTGGGTTCATTTTTGCGACTTAAAAACACATGTATTTTTTCAGATTTCTAACATTTTTATTTTTTGAGTTAGCTTCGGTTAGATTTTTTTGTAAATAAAAAATAACCATTATTCAAAGCTACATAACTCTGTTGTTTCTCAACGGAAATTATAAAATAGCACATCAAAATACATTGAAATTTTATCAGCTTTCCAAATAGAATAGTTGAAAAAAATTAAATAATGACCTTCAATATGAAAAGTTGTAAATAAACTTTAAATGGCGTCTAAAAGTACCGTCTGCACCACCGAATATTTTGCAAAAAATACCATTGTATAGCTCGATTCATGATGCAACTTTCATCTGAAGACACCAAAGTGGGCCATTAACACCTTGAAGAGTTATGAAAGAAATAATGACAATAAATCTCTTTTTTTGCATCGAAAACAAATAATGTTGGAACAACTGCACTCACATATTGAGATAACAAGCACTTCTAACAACATGGAAACAAAAGAACTTACCAAAGCAGGTAAAAAACACTACTTTTTCGTGCTTTGTAGAGTGTTTGCAGCAAAACTGACTTTAAATTTTAACCAAAATTCTGAGTATCGTATTGTTTATGTGATATAACTAATAATGGGAATGTTGCTATTACAACCTGGTCATATACTATATAACTTATTAATTTTTTGATCAAAGATCATTGTGAAGCATAATCAATGCCAATAGTAGAAGGTTCAGTTCCTGTGATTGGGATCACAAAAATGTGATTAAAAAAATGAAATATAGACATGCTTTACACAGTTTTTATATCAGGAGCTAAGCACTGGACACCAAAATCCTTTCCCATTGATCAAAAAAGTATGAGAAAGTGGCACAAAAGTTGTAGAACTAATCAAAGAGCACAGTATGGCCAGCCCAGGCTGTAAAATGATGAAAATATGATACTTTTACCGTATTCGTTTTCTACATTCGCCCAGTTTTGAGGTTTACCATACTAGAACGAACATAATTCGTCAGTGTTTTGCTATCTCGATCGCTCACACACGAATTTTCAGTGTTCCACCGTCCATTTTAAATCAAATCTGGGGAATTACGGATGCAAAACTTAGCGCATAAACTTCTAAAAATGACAGTAAAATGTTCATAACTGGTTTTGACCTGGTGCAAAACTGGGTATACACGAAAACGTTATTAGATTTTTGGATATAACATGAAGTCAGTTAAGCTGCAACAATCTACCGCCCCTTCTTTCATAGCAGTCCCATATACAAAAATAAGCAAGCGAGACAATCAGCTTTTTCTGTTTTGGAATATATTTTTAAATTGTGACCACCACTTTCAGCATAGACGAAAATCGTTTCTAGGTTGTCATAATAAATCGTTAGACCTGAAATTTTCGAAATTGGGTTATTGGTAAGGTCGAGAGCACCATTTTTATTCATTATGAGACTGTTAATCGACCATATTTGAAACCTTTTTCGAATCTACTAGCATAACAGTCCCATAGAAAATATATTTTTCTCACCAAGCTACTTTCTAAGACTTAAATTTGATCATTTTTGCAATTGTCAGAAAAAGAAACATACTTTTGCAAAAAAATATCATGAATTCCACATTGTAAGTTGAATCTTTTTACGATTTTTGATTGCATCCGATAGTTTTTCGCTCAGGAAGTCATTCCTAAGAAAGTCAGACCTGCCTTCGAAAACTAGTGTGCATCATTCGACATCAAGTGAGTTAAAAAAATGTTTAAATGATTCAAAGCAATAAACCAAAGACTATTTCGCCGAAAGAAACATTGAAAAGTAACCAAATCCGTGGTATTTCACATATGGGACTGTTATTCAGGTATATTTCATATAGGGCAGCCACGAATTGATATTTTTTTTCGAAATTTCTAGAACAAAACTTATTTTTTTAGTCTTTTTTTATGTTGAAGCCTTATGTTGGCCTAAAATGACGAAAATTCATATGGAACTGTTATGCGAGTAGGGGCAGTCTGAAAAGAACGAAAAAATAGTGTTTTTTACCAGCTATGATAAGTTCTTTTGTTTCCATGTTGTTAGAAGTGCTTGTTATCTCAATATGTGAGTGCAGTTGTTCGACCATTGTTTGTTTTCGATGCAAAAAAAGAGATTTATTGTCATTATTTCTTCCATAACTCTTCAAGGTGTTAATGGCCCACTTTGGTGTCTTCAGATGAAAGTTGCATCATGAATCGAGCTATACAATGGTATTTTTTGCAAAATATTCGGTGGTGCAGACGGTACTTTTAGACGCCATTTAAAGTTTATTTACAACTTTTCATATTGAAGGTCATTATTTAATTTTTTTCAACTATTCTATTTGGAAAGCTGATAAAATTTCAATGCATTTTGATGTGCTATTTTATAATTTCCGTTGAGAAACAACAGAGTTATGTAGCTTTGAAAAATGGTTATTTTTTATTTACAAAAAAATCTAACCGAAGCTAACTCAAAAAATAAAAACGTTAGAAATCTGAAAAAATACATTTGTTTTTAAGTCGCAAAAATGAACCAAATTTTCAATTTTGGGGAAAATCTGAAGACCCCCGGCGCAAACCCGTCAGATAATAAAAAAAAATCCCCACCTGCTAGATACATTGAACGATAAATGTTCCAGAAAACTCAATCATAGTTTTTGTGCTTATGCTTGCTTATGCTTATGATACATACACAGCCAGATCTTGTCAGCATCCCGGTGAGTAGCAAAAATACATTTACTACTCATTTTGACACGGCCGGGCCCACTGTGCAGTATTGAACGCAAAGACAACAGGAACACAAGGGAGGAAGAAACGTGGACAACAGTACCATACGTTCCCGTGTTTATTTAATGTTTATTCGTTGGAAGCATAGACGCTAAGATATTTCTATGCTCCTTGATGTTGGACCTTGCCATGCTTCCTTCAACGGTTGGAAATGAGGTTTTTATACATAGAAATGCAAAAGTTATCAGTACAGTTATTAAGGAAAAATTTCCCTAATAATTTTACAATCCTTTGAATTCTTTATACCATCATCCCGGGTCATCGACCATGGTTATAGCGCCAATACTCGCTCTTGAAAAGAGTTGAAAGAGAAAAAATATGATTAATAGGACACTAAAATCTTTAAAATATTTTCCTTGTTTAAAGATTTCAATGCCAAAAAGTATGATTAAAATAATGTGGATAAATATAAAAGTTCTTACCTGATTACATTTATTCATTGTTCATTTAAAAATCAAAATATTTTTTTTCTTAACTTGCTATTTCTCTATGAGAGAAGGAGTAGTTGATGACTTTTGAATTTTCATATTCGATTTGGTCCATCAAGGTCCAAGTTGTTGAAAACATTCAATGGGCATAAATATTATACATAGGACAAGAATTATAGGTACCAGATTTCACCAAAGGCTTCGCTTTTCATGCATTACAAACAAGAAATAGTGAATAACTCATACGGTCGCATCGCAGCAAAGCAAGCTATGATAACCACGGGGAAAAATATTTAATTATCAGCGTTACACAGCGCATGTAAGAAAATGCGCTTCTATGTTCTTATCAAATTCAATATCAACTCATTTCAACGATTGAAAATAACAAAGCACTTTCCACGAATCAACTCTTTGAAACTTTGTTGTTTGGGGACATGGAAAGACATTAAAAACAAGAATATAAAGGAACGAACTCACCAATTTGAAAGGTTTAAACGACATCAGCAAATAACTGGAAAAAATTTCCACCTTCGTTTCCCATGGCTCGAACGAAATCAAATAAAGACATTTTTTTTCCACTTCATGATCCTTTTCTGTTCGCACTTAATTTTATTCTTAAGACACTTTGATTTCAACAAATTTCCGGCTATTCACAATTGAACTCCCTCGCGCACTACAAACAAACTAATTTTATTAAACTGCTTGAAATGAAGATTTATCAACTTTAACAGAAAATTTTCGATCAAACTTTCACAACCCAAACAAAAAGCCACATTTTCTCTATTAGTCGAAAAACTTTTCGGATAAAACGGACTTCATTACAATAAGAGTTATTTTGAAAATGTTTTCACTTTCCCTGAAAATTCAAGCGCAAAAAATTCCACGAGCGAAAAAAACACGACCGCACCCGATCAAGGATTGCTTAGATCTCTAGAAAACTCAATCATAGTTTTTGTGGAAAAAAAACATGCTCTGCTTCTTATGCGTCTGCTGCTTGTTGATGAGAAAAATATAACCGTTCACCACAGTTGACAACAAAAATCACCTTCGAGTGGACGGGGACATGCAAACTATTCTGTAGCAAGCAACTGCCAGGAGAAATCACTTGTTCTGAATTCCCTCACCAGCAACAGCTCCGAGCTTCATCATCATCATCTTCATCATCACCGTAACAATTCCGTAACCAGAGAGAGGTATGGGATGTGATTTATGAGTCACAACATTTCGTTTCTGTGCGTTCGAGCTGCCTTGTTCAATCAGCAATCCAGATGACCGGATTGTGCGTGAATTTGTCCGGAAACTAACAACGAGTTCGGGGTATTAGGGTGGTTAAGTTCATAGGATTGCTGATAAACACGATACATTTCCCCAGAATGATTGTTTGGGCAAATTGATTTCGGGAGAGTGACTAATTCAAGCAAAACTTCTGTCAGCATATCGCATCAAGTAGAAAATTTTTTTATTCCAGAAATTCCTCCCCCTGCGATTGCAGCCCTAACTTGCATGGGAAATATCAATAGCAAATCATGTGAGTGTTTCGGAAAGACACAGCTCCAAAACCCGGTCATTCAGAGTGACATGCTGCCAATGTTGCCAATGTTGAATTACTACGGCTAGATGTGTCTAACCTACAACAAAACGGTCCAGCATCATCACATGGTTCGGATTCTCTTCCCTCAATTCACAAACTCGCAAACCTGCCGATCACCCCCGTCTTTTCTGTGGGGTCCCGCTACGCAATTGGTTGGCCATGACCGTTGGCAGCGCGTCGTCGTTTCAGGCGGTTGACCAAAATTCTCCCTCCGACAAAAAAAAACATCCGGGTGATCAACATTCGCTCGGAAAAATCAGCACGCATTGATGATACTTTTTTCTGGGAACGATAGAAGCGTGTTTTGCTGCTTGCATCCGGATTTTTTTGAACCATACCAATTCTAAATAGTACACCTTAACTAAATAATAAAAATCATCATAAAAAAAGATTGACAAATTTACAAATTTTACAAATAAAAATTGTATACACTTTTTAAACCTAATCCGCTCTTGAGTGTCAATATGACACTTTTAGAAGTTAGGTGGCTTGTAACTTAATTCGGGTGCATCCAAATAAAAGAAAAAATCTTCGGAAACCCTCAATAAATCCTTGGAATGTCTGAATTTGCATCATTACTTTTTTATGGACGCACCCTGAAAACCCAGGAAAAAACACTCCCTAATCAGACTTTGAGTGTCAATTTGACACTCCTCGCTCCTCGCTTCTCAACCGATTTTTACTAAATCTATATTTTTAGAAATCTCGTGATGTAACTCAAATATAACTTTCAGGCATTATTCACCTACAATACCTCAGTTATCCGTTTTTCATAGTCTAAAAAAAGTCATTAAAAACATGCTACGGAAAAAACTATACATCAGTAACGGAATGCTCGAAAAAATTTCAGTAAGTTTCCAAGCAGGTTGAAGTTAGAATTTGACATATTTTTGTGTCTTTAGATTTTCAAAATTCGAAAATCAGAATTTTTGACGAATTTTCAAATATAGCTGTTTTTTTTACGTTTAGTCAAGAAAATATGAGAAATTCCGAATTTCTCAGATTTTCTTGCACTTAAATTCAACTTTGCTGAGATTTTGAGTATATTCACGCAAGATTTTCGCAATAAATTTATTTTCACTAGAAACACAATTTCATACCGATTCAAGTTAGACCACTGCTGCAACATTCAACTCAAATATAATCTATATTAAACTAAAATAAATCCAGAAAACTTAAGCGGACGCTTGCGTTTTTACCGAAAGGTATGAAATTACCTGAAATGAATGTACCCAAAATTCATGAAAATGAAAAATCGTCAAAAATTCGATGTTTCGTATTTTGACAATCTAAAAATGTGAAATTCTCAAAATTTATCTGGTGTGACTTTAACAATTTTGGTTCATTTATTGAAAAGTACGAGTTACACCACTTTTTTACATTATTTTAGGTCATGATCTTAAAAACATTAAAAATATTCTTCAATGAAGTTCAACGAAACTTCATCTTCCATGGATACTAAGCGATATTTTTTTGAGCATCCCGTAGCTGATCTACAGACTTTTTTCCGAAACATGTTTTTCCGGATTGTTTTTCTTAAATTAACGGAAAACTGAAGTGGTGTTGCTAAATATTGTTTGGAAAACATAATTGAGTTATGTCGTAAACTTAGGCTGGTCCTCGTTCCCTTGCCGTCTTCAAGTTGCTGCTTTTCCTGCGCTCCGTGATCTTCTCACTACAAAATCCGAATTTAGAATGGCCATGAAGCTTGACTTTACTTGGAAATGTACTTTTATTTCTATTTTTGTTACAATTTTACATATTTATACACAAGATACCCTTTTTAACTTTGATGATTGAATTTTTTTTAGCTGTTTTTATTTTCCTGATCCAATCAGATTTAGCAAGAATTTATCACATCCGTGGAGTGAGAAACTTGAGGAATTTCGAAAACGACTACTTACAACTACTATGTACAACCTAAAGCTACTAAGACTAAAAACTAAAAGTTTGGATTATAATTTTCTATGTACAAAGTGTTTATCAAAGCCTATTCTGATTGGTTGCATTTTTCTATAAATTTGTTTTTTGTTTCACTAATGTTAGTATTCAAATTTTGCACTCCTGCGTCGTTGTGGAGTTCGGAAACTCTGGTATGGAAAAGGCGATCCAGTATCATACTCAAGATTCGGTTTTGGACCACTTGCAGTTTGTTCATATGAGTTTGAGCGCAAGCTCCCCACACCACAGAAGCGTAGAAGATTGCAGGTGAAATAATTTGCTTGTAGACAGCCAATTTATTTATCCCTGAGAGGCGGGATTTGCGATTTATCAGCGGGTATAAACACCTTTTTAACGAATAACACTTTGTCAACGTTCTTTCGATATGTGATCTAAAGAGCAGATTTTCGTCAAACATTAGTCCTAAGAAAACGACCTCAGTGGACCATTGGACTCTTGTGCCGTCCATGATTACCGTATAGTTGGATAGAGGTTTAAGTTTTGGGAATTGTTTGTGGAGAACATTATTGCTTGAGTCTTGGAGGCATTGATTTTGATTTTCCATGTTTTGGCATAGTTTGCAAAGGTGTTAGGAATCGTTGTAGTTTGTTTGTGATTTCACGGGGCTTTCTTTCCTTAACGGTAATTGCGGTGTCGTCCGCATAAAGGTAAAACATGCAGCCGTCCCCGAGGGGAGGAATGTCAGAGGTGTAGATGATGTAGTGTAGTGGGCCCAACAAGCTACCTTGCGGAACACCTGCCGGGATGGAGATGATGTCTGATAAGCAACCATTCAACGACACCCTAAACGACCTATGCTGAAGATATTTTCGGGTGATTTTCATGAGATATACAGGGAAATTGAGTGAGCATAGCTTGTAAACTAGTCCATCATGCCAAACATTGTCAAACGCTTTCTCGACGTCTAGAAGGGCCATGGCTGTAGACTTAGATACACTTTTGTTCCTTCTGATGTTGTTTATCATACGAACTAGTTGGTGTGAGGTTCAGTGCCCTTTCCTGAAACCAAATTTCTCAGGAAGGATGACCTCCACAAACTCAAGTAACCGTTTTAGTATAAGCTTCTCAAAAAGTTTGCTTAGCGCTGAAAGAACACTTATTGGTCTGTAGCTTGAAGGCAATGTTGGATCTTTTCCAGGTTTACGGATGGGGATGATTTTGTCTATTTTCCAGCTTATCGGGAAGTAGTAAAGTTCCAGGCATTTATTAAAGATAGTACTAAGTAGTTTGTATACTTTGTTGCTGAGCTTTTTAAGAATTAGGTTAAAGATACCATCGAACCCAGGGGCCTTCATATTTTTGGAAAACTTCAGGGCTGAGCAAATCTGGTCAGCCGAGATTTTGTTTGAGAAAGGGACGACACAAGGGGAGGAATCTAAATTGTGGACGCATTGCGCAACCTGAGATTCTAGCGGGCTTTGGACGTTAGAGCCAAGCAAATGCCATGTAAGAATATCGTCGCCTATGGCATTTGCCTTTTCTTCAGGGGTGACAAGAATTTAATCAGCAATTTTAAGAGTAGGAACAGGTTTGGGATGGGACCTAAGAACTTTGGCTATTTTCCAGAAAGGCTTGGAGTGATCATCCAGATTTTTCACGATACGCTCAAAACTTTTGTTTTGGAGTGCAGTCATCCTGGAGACAATCTGCCTATTCAGATCGGTCATATGTTGTTTAAGATTAAGATCACCGGACCTCTGAAATTGGCGTCTACGCAAATTCCGCAATCTGATAAGCAACTGGGTATGGGAATCAATGGCTTCAAACTTACCTCTCACGGGAACACGCCGTACCAGAGCCTCGTCGGCCACGGATATGGCTCGTTGCAGTCCTGCGATTGCCAGGTCGATGTCCTCTTCGGAGTTCAGCCGTGGGTTCTCGTCGATATTTCGGTCCACCAAACGGCTGAAGGCCAGCGTTTTGTTGGAATCGACTTCTGCTACCACCGGTTGGTGATCGGAGCTGAGGTCGTTGTAAGTTACATCGGCTTGGATAGGCCGATGTTCGTTAGGAAGAAGTCCAGCGTGGAAGGATTTCCCGCCAGAGAGATGAAAGTGGGCTCGTCTGGGAACTGCACCGTGTACAGTCCGTGCTGGGAGTGGTCGAACAGCAGTCGCCCGTTTTGGTTTTGCTGGTAGTTGCGCTATGCTTCGTGACGAGCGTTTAGATCGGCACCCACGACGAAACGGGAGCTGTTGCGAGTGATGGCCGTCATGTCTCGCTTGAATTGGGCTGCTAAGTCGTTGCTGGCTGTACACTGACGGGGGCAGTACACTACGACGACTTGGATGATACCGGATGATGACTGCAGTTCCACACCGAGGGACTCTATCACAGTAGAGCGGAAGTCTGGCAGGATAAGTTAACGGATACCCTTTTTTATGACGATCGCAACACCGCGCCCCCCCCCCCCCCCCCCCTACTCCTGGAGCTGGTGCGATCAAGTCGGATGATGTTGTGTTCTGGCAACCAGAAGTTGTCGCCTGACTTCAGGTGGGTTTCTGTCAAGAGGCCCACATCGACGTTTTGCTTTCGAAGAAAATCGGCAAGCTCGATGGTTTTCGCTCTAATAGAGCGAGCGTTCCAAGTAAAGATAGTTAGTGGTTTAGACGCCATATTGGATGATAAATTTTCCGAGCACTTGGATCTGCTCGGGTTTGCTTCGACAATTGCGTAATTTCCATCAGTTCGTCCGCAGAGAACAGATCGGATTGATTGTTTGATGGAGCTGCTTGCCATTGGAATCCAGAGGGGGAGGAGGGGTGATGATGGACCAACGGGAGGTTGGGCAGATGGCTTGGGGACCGAACCACGCGTTGGCAGAGTAGGAAAATTCACGTCAGTGAACGCCGGGGCAGCTCGAATCCTGTTTCGGCCTGGCTGGTGGTTGGTTGATGCATTCTTTCGTATCTGTTTGCATACCTCGCGTTTTGGGCACTGGCCGAACCCTGATGAGCCCCTCCGCAGTTAACACACTTGAATTCAGCTGCTTCCGCCACAGGGCAGGTGGATGTAGAGTGTTTTAAGGCACAGATACTGCATCTAGGTGCGATGAAACAGTTTCGGGTGCCATGGCAAAAACTCAAACACTGCTGGCACTGGGTGACATCACGATGCCCACCACGGTACGGTTCCCACCGGACGATGATCGAAAAAAGCGATCGAACAACTTGTAGGGCGTTCAGCGTAACTGTCCCTTTCTGAAAATGTACCAGAAAGAGACAATCCGGATGTATTCGGAAGCTTTCCTTCTTCCGTTTTATACGAAATGGCGCTGGCACATTCTTTTGGTTTCAAATGTTTTGCGACATGCTAAATAAATAATTACAAAATTGATCATCACTATTTTATTGAAAAGGCATTTTTTTTTTCTTTCCTGTAGGGGAGAGCCCACTGCGACCAGTAGTTGATCTATTGTGGTGTTTACCCCGCGTTACTATATGCTGTCAGGTTCACCTGCACTATTGATTGGAGTGACAGTTGATTGCTGACTAAGCATTTTATCCCAATCGGGTACGATATCAAAGATGTATGGCTGATATGCAACCATATATGTCTTGTACCCTTATTAACTTTGCCCCAAGTACACGCTCTCTCCTATTTAGGAGGGCGCAGCAGTTGCATAGAAGATGCTCTGCAGTTTCTTTTTCGAACCCGCAGAACCGACAGTCGTCGTTTTGAATAATGTTTATCCTTTTGAGATGCTGTTTTGTTGGATAATGTCCGGTCAAGAGACCTGTGTAAGTACTTAGTTCGTGCTTACTTAAGTTCAATGAATCTTTTTGCCTGAGTTGCTCCCTCCGCTGTTTTCCAGTTGGAAACAATAGGCATAGAAGTTGCACACAAAAAAGGACACTCGACAGGGTGCGAGTGATATCCAAATATTCGGGGTCTGAATTCACGGCGCTCTTTCGGAGATATTTACCGCACTCCAAAATTATTTTTTGTCTTCCTGATGGTGAAAATTTTACAGCACCATGGCTAGTACAAACTTGAAATTATGAGTTTGAATTTGAATATTCTGCCGACATAGACAGAAATGTCGGAAATATTTGACAGATTGCTTCTAAAAATTCCAGATGTGAACTAATAAGTTCATTAGAAAGACCATAGTAGACACGTGATTGCCTTTCAGAAGATGTCGAATAGAAGGTGCATTGAAATTGAGTTTATAATGCTTTAGCCCTTCAGAAGCCGATGATAGTTTCCGAGTATTTTTTACGTACAAAGAGTACCTGTTTAAGTTAGTATGCGACTTTTGATTGTGTGGGGAATTTTTTTAACAATTATTTTGAAGATATCTGCGTAAATTCGACCTTCATCTAATTCGATATCAAATGAGCAATAAGAAATTGCTTAACACCTGTTTCGACATGTTTAGCTCCAGATTATGCTAGCGTAGGGATACCATACGTCCTCTTTTAAGAGTACATGTACTCTTTTTCGATCAAGAAATGGGCTTATTCTTCTTTTTGTGAATTTTCACTAAATGTACTATTTTTTGTTGAAAGATATTTGATCAGAAAAACCAACGAATTGCTTCCATTTTATGAAGTTGTTTCACATCTTATGCAGAAAGTACGAAAGGAATTCAGCTGACAACAAATAACTTTGACATCATGCTTCAATTAACATGCAATTTGAGTCGTTATAAACGGTGAGCGCGATAAGCGCCTTTGAGTATGCCAACAGTTATCAAGATGCTCAAAATTTAGGTACAGTACAAGAATGTTTTGAAAGAAAATTTAAAATTGTCATGTAAGTTTCATAACCTCCAATACATTCGATAGCCAAATACGATTGAATTGCAATATCTTGGTGCCACCTCAGATAACACGAAATATGTACAGTAAAACCCCGCTTATCCTAGCTTCGATTATTCGAGCTTTTTCGTTATCCGAGCCACCATTTTAATACAAAATCCATGTGAAATGTGTTTAATCATCGCGATATATTTTGAAGCTATTAAATCGACGTTTTTTGCAAGTTTAAAGTCTAAAAATAAATTCCATCTAAGAACCGACCTATGCGCCTGGATGATATGCAATACTGGAGCAAAAAGATCGATTTGTCAAATTATTTCGCTTCATCCGAGGTTTCATTCATCCGAAGTGGTCTCTCCCCCAACTTCCTCGGATAAGCGGGGTTCTACTGTATATGCTTTTACATATGTACCATCCGGGCACAAAGCCCGATAAATATATGGATCTTGTGTCAACCTGATGGCTGAGATAACGCGGGAGCTCGGAAAACTGGAGTTCGGATAAGCGGGGTTCTACTGTTTAACGTTTCCCCTGACTTTTCGGATGAATGATCTCTCTTTTTATTGTTCAGGATATGATAACCCTTGCTAGCGATTTTGCTGGCGCGTTTTGTACAGTGTGCCCTTATATTATGTTAGATCAAAATACAATAACATCTTATAAAATTTGGGCCTGATATCTTCTATGATTTTATATGTGTGTGTGGTCTCGATTCGGATCAGATTAATCATGGTATAGGTATTTATATTACATCACAATTTATACTATCAAGGTTTATAAAAAAATGTGTGTAGAAAGCTGTCATCGCACTTTTAAATCATCAAAACTAACGTAGTGCCACATCTGGTTGGTTCTTTAATATAAAAAAAACACCCATACAAACTCACGCGCATCAGATCACAAAGTAAAACTAAAGCAAAATATAAGCTTCTACAATTATTCCGAGACTATTTTCCGGCAGCTAGGCTGATGCTTGCATACCCACCCGGCGCGTTTGATAAACATATTTCCAATTCGCAACCACAACATTCACGAGTCACGTTTCCGGTATCATCTGTTCCTCGGAGCTTTCGGTGCGCACAGATATGACAACCTCGCAGCAGCAGTGAATGGAGAAGGATATGGACCCCAGATTTAGTCGTTTTCATTTTGCCGAAAACTCCAATAACTCACATGTGGAATGAAATGTTGCGTCGTCTGTGTGCTACTCGCGGCGCGCGGCAGCCTTTCATCGGATCCGAGATTCGGTTGTTAGGAGTAGTAACGCGCTTCCGTAGGAATCGGCAAATTGCCCCGAGGACTACGCCCGCCATACCCTTTCTTTTTGCCGAGTTCCTCCGCCAAGTTGGGCCTCTGCAGCAGCCGTGTGGCCACAAACGAGTACACTTTTGGTTCGGTTTCGTCGGGCTAGACGCCGCGGCATCAGATCAACAACATCATCATCATCAGCAGCAGCTACCGACCAAAGTTCTTTGGCTGAGATTCGGCTCGTTTCACGTCTGTGATGAATGGGAGACAGATGGCGGGCCTGTGTGCGCTCCCCAACAATCACACGTACAAATGGGCACACATACACAGACACAGACACACACGGACACAAAACTCACATGCCAGAAATATCACCGTGAGAACACACATGGCTAAAGCCACGGTTCATTAAAATAACGTGAACGAGACGTGAACGTGCAGATTTATTCCGACATTATTCATTTAAGCTTTTCACAGGGTATTGCAAATTAAAATTTCATTCCTGGTTGTTTTTTTTCTTCTACCTTTTCCATTCATTGCTCTGGGAAGCTTTCTGTGTGGGTGTGGGGTTTGGTGGCCTTTTGTTTGGATCGGCTTATTTCTAGGACAGGTTGAGCAAGGATTTGCAGTCAAGTAAGGGCTTTGTCGTGTTCTACGGCCAGGCGGCCAATAGATTTTTCACACAGCCATGCGTGCAACATTTATTGAGCTAAGATTTATTTATACGAGTTTTACTAATTGCTATTTTTCTCTCTCTTTGTCTCTTCCAGGTACGGTTTCAATAAGACTTCACATTTACAATCAATCAAAGTTACGACTCTATTTGGATCGAAAAAAGGTTGGGATTCAAGGTAATGTGGGTATGAAATATATTTTACAGCTTCATTCATTCCAGCTTGTTTACGAGGAGCAAAATATATTTTGCAGAGGAACAAATTATATTTCATCCCCCACACACACATAGGATATCGGTAAAATTTCATGTTATTTTAATATATCAAATTTACTTAACTAAGTAGGGTAAGCGTTCCTAATCTGGCATGTGTGCCTAATGTTGACATACCGTTTGAATTTGACAGTTTGTGACGTTATTTTCGACTTATCACAACTACAAAACAATTGATTAATGTAATGGATCATCTGAACTTTAATCATACATACAATTTAGTTTTCTATCCTAAGATTTTAAGAAAAACCGGTTTGTTTCAAAGTATGTCCAAATTGAACGGGATTCTTAGCATGTTTCTTTAAAAAACACTGTTTTTCAACCGATTATTTAAAAAAAATTATCGGATTGTAAATCACAATGGTTTTTGTAATTGGGCTTTTATGACTATGTTTTTTTTTTCAATTAAAAACTAAAAAAAAATGCTATGTCCATAGAAAGGAATACTTTTTTCAGTATGTTCCTAATGTTGGACATAGTCAAAGGTTTCTAAAGTATATTGAAATTATAGCGTGTTTTTGAAATGAATATGATTGAAGTAAAGTTGTTAAATGGTTATAAGTTAGAACACGATAATTATTTTTAAACTTAAGTGTATTTTAAAGCATTATCTATAGGTCGAAAATATATTTTTGAAAGAATATTTTTATAAGAAACACGAAGAAGTTCTGGAAATTGCCATGAAGCTTCACAGCAAGAAACTATGGCTACAATTGAATTTTAAGACGCTTTTAATAAAAGTCATATCTATTCCAAAAGAAATATTCATCTATATCCATGACATGACATTTTGAACCATTTGCGAGAACAACGATTTGATTTCTAAATAACATGATGTTTAAATTACTACAGTAGGAGAAAGTTATCTGGAGTTAAATGTACCTGCAGCCGTTCAAAAACAAATCTAATGAATGCATTTTGAGGGTGATATGCTTTGAACATCAGGTATGTATTTAAGAGATTTATGAATATACAAACATAAAAATTTCAAAAAAAAGATAAGACAACCATTGATATAATATTGACCTTTTTTAATGTACAAAATGTTTTGACCTTTAGAAATTATACGTACTGAAGCTAAAAGCAAAAAATTGGGTTTCTTATTTAATTGAACATCAAAAGTACAACAAATTTAAGGTCTTTATGAAAGCTTAGTAATGTTTAGAAAGTAGAATAATTGAGATTTTGTTTATCGCCGCGAACTGCGAATAAAGAGTGATACAGTCAAAATTTAAAAAATTTAATTAAATTTCTTTTTCAAGTTTAATTAGTATAAAATTCCGGAAAAATATTCAGTTAGGCTTCCGGTTTTCCAAATCCGAATTGCCGGGCTTTACGCTTAACCCCTGCCATCAGATTTTGTACAGCCACCTTGTCCACCTTCTTCGCCGCAGAAAGCCAGTTTGCCTTGAACTTCTGCTCGTCCTTAGCAGTTTTTTTTTGTCTTCTTTAGGTTCCGCTTGACAATAGCCCAGTATTTCCCAATTGGGCGGAGCTCTGGCGTGTTGGGAGGGGTTCTTGTCCTTGGGAACCACCTGCACGTTGTTGGCGGCGTACCACTCCATGGCCTTTTTACCGTAATGGCAAGATGCCAAATCCAGCCAAAACAGTACGGAACAACCACGTTTCTTCAGGAAAGGCAGCAGACGTTTATTCAAACACTGTTTCACGTAAATTTCTTGGTTGACAGTCCCGGAAGCTATGAAAATGTTGCTTTTCAAGCCACAGGTACAGATGGCTTGCCAAACCAGATATTTCTTCGCGAACTTTGACAGTTTCATGTGCTTGAAAATATCTGCTACCTTTCCCCTTCCTTTTGCCGTATAAAACTCCTGTTCCGGAAGCTGCTTGAAGCCGGCTTTGAGGTTTCGTCGTCCATTACCACGCAGTCAACGCTTTTGCCGTCGTATTTTGTTTATCATCGCGATTTGGAGTAACTACCTTCTTGTAAGTCGATAGTCCGGCTCGTTTTTTGGCTCGATGCACGGTTGTAGACGATACACCCAGCTTATTTGCGGCATCTCGGAGAGAGAGGTTAGGGTTTCGCTTGAAACTACCGGCAACTCTCTTTGTCGTCTCAGCGGCTTCCGGTTTTCGATTTCCCCCCGATCCAGACTTCCTGGCTGTCGACAAACGTTCCCCAAACACTTTAATTACGGTTGATTTGGCCATTTTTAACGATATTGCCAGCTTTGCGTGCCAGTAGCTTGGATTTTCGCGATGCGTGAGCAAAATTTTGATACGCTGCTCTTCTTCCTTGGACGGCATTTTGAAAACTGAAGAGTGAATTCCAAAATCAAAATAGGAGCAACATTCTACACACACACACAACTTCAAAATGAGAGGTGTTCAGGATTTTTAAATGCAAAATTGAAAGAAATACGTCAAGTTGATAATGACCAAATTTTGACCGTATCACCCTTTAAGAGAATGGCTTAAATCCTGGCTAACCCTGGCAAATTTATTATTTGAATCAGATTCAATAATAAGCTTAACTTAGCTTGAATCAAATTGAAAGTAAATAGTTAGTTCAGCTTATCATCAGGTTTCGTCTTCTTCAACTCAGAATCATTAACACACCCAAACCCATAAAAGTTTAAATTTTCAAAAAGTTCAGTTGAAAAGATTAATTTGATGCTATCAAACTGTCAAATCCCCAGCGTCACGTCACTACTCACTGTTTTAATATATACCTACCCCACCGAAGACAACTGAAAAAACTCATTTGCATAATTTTCCTTTCATCTGTGCTAATATTTTGTATGACACCTCTAAAGAACCAGTGTCTGAATAACTTACCATTTCCAACATTTCCACCTTCCCCTCACCTGAAGTATCCACCGCTTAGTGTCTGGAAGCGAACATTTTTACAACTCTTTAGCGTGCGCGATACCGAAGAATTCCGGCAGGAGGAACAAGTTATCTCACCCTCCTGACTTTGATGCTCTTCTCTTACCTGCCTCGCGCCTTTAATTCTCTATGCAGAACGATCACACATTAAGCGAGTCGGGCTATCGGAATGAATGTCCTTCTATGTTTAACAAACAACAACCAAGCTTTTTTATCGATGTCGTCACCCCTTCGATGTTTTATTTAATGTTCCTCTCCTCTTTTCAATAAAACAGAATTCCACGTGCAGTTTCTTCCCCTCAAATTGGGGTGCTTGTTTTCGCTTTCATCTTAGCACTGTTTGCATTTTGGGTTGCAGATTTGTTTTAGTCCCTGAAACGAATGGAGATGCAGAGATGTGACTGTTGCAGGGGATTCAAGTTAGCTTTAGTGTTTTTACTTTATTTTGATTTGGATTGGCTTCCCTGAAATGTTTAGCTTAATGCAGCTTTTTTTCGTTTTACGTTGAGGTTTTCGTTAACGAACTTAATGCGCGAAGTGATGTCATAAAGCGAACGTGCAGTTAACGTCTGTCATTAAACTTAGCATTATCTCGTGGGTATGATAGAATCTTCTGAAAGGTTTTCAAGTTCTTGCGAATTTTGGTTTTGGGGTGGGAGGGATTTTTTCAAGTTTAGTTTCTAAGACATGTTCTTCAATTTAGTTAAAAACACTTCGACATTTTTGTTGCTGAAATAGAAAAGAATAAATTTAGATGTTTGAACAAATCTAAATTATTCTAATGATAGGCTTTCAGTGAAGCTATGGCAGAATACAATACGCTTTAACTTTGAAGTGTCATATATTTTTATTATATTGAGTATGCATGAAGTTATGATTTTAAAAGGTCAATTTAAAAATTTTCGCGAAAATTGAAAGTTTTAGTAATTTGACGTTTGAGACAAAGTTCCACAAAATTGCATAAAGACAAATTTGTCACAGACACCAAAGTGATTAAATAAACAGATTGGTTGTTAGAATTTTTAACTTAGGAATTTATCGAAATAGTCAAATCCGTATTGTTAAAAAAAAAAAAGACATACACCGTCTTAGCCGATTTAGGCTTTACAGACTGAATAAATGAATGACGTGGACAACTTAAGATTAACATTTTACACTCAGTACCGAGATGGGAATCGAACCCATGCCATCAGTGGACCAGCGTTTACCGTCTTACCACGCTAACCACTCGACCACCGAGACGTTGTTGTATGGGTGCGAAACTTTATGAGGTGACGACGCCAAAACTGCAAGTTTTTGTGAATCGCTGCATGCTGAATGTCATCCTCGCTTGGTGACCTGGCATCTGAATCTCAAAAGTGGAACTCGAGATATGGGAACGTAAGTGGAGGTGGATTGGGCTCACGCTGCGGAGAGACACGGAAAATAACAAAAAAGGTAAACATTACGGAGAAGCAGAGGTGATTTTTTCTCCCCTCTTTTTAGATAAATTTTACCATTTTTTCAGTCACCTAGCAAAAAGCTTAATTTACCTATTTGATTTTCACTCTGAAAAAGGTAGATCCTACCTTTTTCTCATTCACTTAGTAAAACGGTAAATTGTACAGTTTTCTTTTGCACCTTGCAAAAAGGTAATCGTTTGTTTCAGTTGGTTTATCAACGGAATAGTTCTATTTAGAAATGAAGATAACAAAATTCATTAAATTATTGATTTTATGAGACATCATGAGATAAGCCACAAATTCGTTTATACTTTAAAAACGTTCAATTGCATGGACAGAACACGTCAATTTCGTGATGCCAGCTAGTTGTACATTTGATCTGTTCCGTTTCTGATTATGATAATGAACAATCTGAAAAATAAATAAAGCATTTAAAACACTGGAGTAGAATTAAAACTTATTGAATAGCTTACCCGCCACCGTATTTCAAACGAGAAACAAGATCATTCTAGTCAACCCACTAACCTTAGAAACTTTCTCGTCACGATCCGGACAGATGATCTTTCCTTTGCATCTCCTGATATTGGTAGACACTTTTTTTCTTTTCAGCTCAAATCAGGTAAACTTCACCTCGCTACGAGGTAGAAGGTACCTTTTTTCTAGGTGAATTGTGCTTTTTTACTTAGCTCTATTCAGGTACATTTCACCTCGCTACAAGATATAAAGTGCTTGGAAATAATTTACCTTTTTTATGTGAATTGTACCTTTTTTCTTAGCTCGATTCAGGTAAACTTTACCTTGCTATGAAGTGAGTTTGGGTTCACGAGCGTTCGCCTTGGTAAATTTAACCTTTTTATTACTTTCCGTGGACGAAAATAAGATTTGCAGAGATGTTCTTGACTGGAATCTAGATAGGCATCGAAGAAGAGGCAGGCCCAGAAGCTCGTGGTGGCGTACTCTAGCCGCGGAAATCTCCACAGTTGACAAAAACCTTGGCTGCAGCGACGTCGCACATACCGATTTTCCGGTATTTATACCGATTTTTGGCATTTTTTTTTACCAAAAATCTGTATATATCCATTACCGATTCTTCACAAAATATACCTATTTCAAACCGATTTTTGAAAAATCGGTTGAAACTGAAAACCTATTTCCAAACTATAACTAAAACTATAGTTTTTTTTAAATTTCGAACCAATGTCTTCCTACAAGCTTTTTGGGCTACAAGTCTTAGCGTAGTAGATAACATCTATGTCTTCTATGCCAAAACTTCGCCTTTGGCAAAGCCTAACAGAAAATGAAGGTTTTCACTCAATTATCAACATTTCCAAAGGCCCGAAGACAACTTTCAGTTCTCATGAAGGTTCATTAGTTTATTAGTTATCAAAGATCGATTTTTCCCGAAACTGATCAATTTTATTTATTTTAGTTCGTCTTTGCTTGGAATACCATACAAACTATAACTGAGAACTAAGAAACACTGCCTAATCCTAATTTAAATCTACGTTTACACATATCAAAATTAAAAAGATAGTACACTGAGTTAAAACGTTCATAACATTTATCTATAGGATGGTTTCGGCCATATGCAGTACGGTGAAAAGGTATCCAGAGGAACTGACGTTGTCGTAGTGTCTTCGTGGATATGTAAAGGTTGACACGTTTCAGTACGTAAGAATAGTCAACACGATTAGCTAAGACATCAAACATAAATGCTGTTGTATTGTTTTCAAGAGAAGCAATATTTATCAGAGAACACCTTGGCTCGTACGGCGGAAGTTGAAGTGGTTCGTTCCAAGGAAGGCGCCGGAGAGCATAGGCCCTACGGTGCTTCGCTAGGCACTATCAAGTCGGAATCAGTGTGTACTCTGTGTAGGAGCCTATATACTTGAGCGGCGTATTCCATAATGCTACGAACCGAAGAGCAGTACACTGCTTTTAGAGCATAGAAGCCGTCGAAGTCTTTCGTGCTACGACGCAAAAATCCCTTTGCAGACGTGAGCGCGATGTGTTCAGCGAATGTTAGTTATTAACATCAATATTCACTCCCAGGTCGAGAATGGACTTGACATTCTCCAATGTTGATCGCGAGAGTTGATATTTGAAGTTGACTGTGTTTCGTGCACGGGTGAAGTTGACTTTATTACATTTTTTAGCGTTTGCCGACATTCCATTCAAGCGGCATCAGTCTTCTAATCTGCTGATGTCGATTTGTAAGGCAAGACAGTCAACAGCACTGATATTCTTCCTAAACAGCTTCAGGTCATCAGCATAAAGCAGAGTGTCGAATTGAGAAGTTTTACATAGGTCATCCACGAAAACTATGAACAGAAGGGGACTTCCCTGCGGTACTCCAGATGAGGTTTCGAAAGTTCGTGATCGTAAATTCCTAATTTTCGTGAAAGCCTGTGCCGGTGCAATAGATATGAGGCAATGCAATCGAGTGACCAAGCTGGAAAACCTATGCGATCCATCTTTGCAAGGAGTATTCTGTGCGGGACACTATTACTCAGGAAACTAACGTAACACATCAAATTCGTCACCGTAGACTGTTTCTTTACGAACTCATATTGAGACTCTGAGATAAGAAATTTTATGGCAGCATACAATGGCTCGTGCATTAAAACTTCAAAAACTTTTGAAATTGAATTCAGAATTGGAATTCATAAATCGGAGAAATTGCTGCGACCTTCCAAGCACTAGGAAACGTTTTTTAATTAAGTGATCGATTTAAGATACTGCAAATCAGGGCAGCAACAGATGCGGCGAAATGTTTCAGAATCGCAGGAGGTATGCCGTCAGGACCAGATCCTTTCGTTGGGTCAAGTGCGGCCAGCTTCTCGTAGATATCCTGAACGGAAAAACACTGCAAGGACAAGTTTATGCCGTAAGACTCGAGCGATGGCAGGTAACTACTGGGGTTATTTTGAAATTTCCACATACCATATAACCAAAACAGAGGTGATAGAAAAAAATCTAACAAATGCTTTGAATTTAGGACGGTAAAACCTTCCAAAACCAGTTAATAAATCATAGGCAACATCCTGGTGCCGAGAAGTATTCCGTTTAAATAATAAAATAGCATTAAAATACTTAATCTAGAGTTTGTTTTTATTAAGTCGTATGAACCTACATAAGCAAAATTTCATTATTTAGTGCAAACAGTTTAAATACATGTAGTCTACGTTTAGTAAAAATTCGGTGTCATTTGATCAAAAAAATAATATTTTAACGTGATTTGAATTAAAGACGTATAAAATGGTATAAAGACTTTCTCATTTTCAAGTGCAATTTGGTTTTAATGATTATTTGCATCGGCGTCCTGAAAATGCTCCAGGGATTCAAACGTAAGTCTTCCTTCTTTAATGCTTGTTTAAGGTTTGCCGAACACTGCCATATAAAGAGTTTCCGAAAATGACATGCCAGTTATTGCGCCACTGTACAGAAGGGACATTTAATTTTAGAAGTATAAGACAGAAGAAATCATGTTTTAGGCTTAAATTTATCAATTGCCTAAACGACATTTACACAAGCACCAAGCACTAAATTTATTCCTGTATCTAAAACAATAGCACATTTCTTATCTTTTTTTTAAACGTATACATACTTTTTTTACATTTCTGAGTAATATTTCAAATACTAGAATTGAAAATGTGTTACAAAACTTCAACATCAATTTTCTCGAAACAAGTCATGTGGCTCATACGACTTAATCAAAACAAACTTTAGATACAACAAACTCTACAGCCGCAGTGGACTGTCTCTCAATCAGAAAATATGACGGTTTAAAATCGCTATACTGGCAAAATAGCAAATCTCAATATTCTTTCAACAAACTTGGTTTTAAAAGCTTGGTATGAACTCCATTTTTTTTTTAAATGTTCATACCGAATACCGATTTTTTCGGACTTGAATTTACCGATTTTTCTGTGGCATCATTCAATGTTCACTCAGGATGCGTTTCCTGTTGGATACATTCTGATTGTATAATGGGATAGCGCCTCTCGCAACTGCTTCGCCCGACTGGTATGCAATCTCGATCAGCGCTCTACTCAGCAATGCCAACCGAGTTCCATCATTCAGAATCATCGGGTTTGCAAACATCGCATATCGGAGATGAGTGAGATACCAACTGATCCGTTCTGAATGTCACTCACTCAGTATCCGCCTGGCTGATTAGAAATTGAAAAGGCGGCGGAATGACCATCTTTCCATCACAAACACAATTACAGTTTGATTTTATTCTTACTGTAGTAAAAAAAGCTGTAAAATCAAATAAATTTATTAATTGGCTATGTTTAAAATCAAACAACATTTGCTAATGATCGGTTACATGTATCACTCGCTCACTGCCTGAACCATTCACTCCTGATCCTAGCCCAACATGATTCGCCGTACGCATCGCTCAATGGTGAGATTCCAATTTGATGATAGTGCTGCACTGTTTTGACAGCAAACATCGTGCAAGGTGATCTGTATTTTAGCGATGAATAGAACGATCGATGATCGGATTAGTCCAGTAGCAATCAATAACAAAACCCGATCGCTGTACATTCAGTTGCGAAGTGCTATCAGGAACATTCATTGAAAATGAGTGATTTTCGGAACACTGGCATCATTGCTTGATCGCCAGCAGTGGAGATCTTTTTCTCAGCCCTATTGGATTTGGAAATCATATAAGGTTTGGATGCAACAAGTTTTTATAATAGTGCTACGATGTGTGCTTTTTGTTCATTGCATATCACAGATTGTTTAAAAAATTATGCAAGGTTCAAAACTTGGACATTAAAGCCTTTAAACTCAAGTATTAAAGCTTAAGTACTAAAATTGCATTGTATGTAGAATACAATATTAAATAATTGAAATTTGTTTCGAAAGCAAGAAGCAATAATATATTTCTTTGGTTATTCAATCCGTTGAATATATTTTTAAAATTCCATGCAACTATTTTCCTTATCTTCGAGAGTGACTTTAAATGACATCCGCTGAAAAAAAAAATAGAAATCTGAGCCTTTGGATTTTCAAGTGAAGAGCAAAAAAAGCTCCCGTGTATAATTTACATAAAAATTTCATTATTTCCGTACCAAATCGCAAACCACACGATCGCTCATGGTGACGAGGTCTGTCGCTAAGAAAAACCCTTTTTTTCTTTGTATTCTTGTGATATTTTTTCTTCTCCTAGGGTTCCTTCACTCGTCTTTTCCAGGCTCAGAGAAATCTTTTTGCCCTATTCGTCGAAAGGTTGATTGTCCTCGGATGGTTCGGCAGACCGGGCTTTGTGGATTCTGCGGGGAATGTTTTCTTTTCATCATATTCTGCGCGTTCCTCGGGGAGTCTCTTCCGAGTTGAAAGACGAGTTCGTTTGTCGTTTGTCTGCTGAAGCCTTAATGTGCCCATTGTCATTCCATCAGAAACATTACTGCGTGTTAGGAAAATTTTATCTCTCACATTTCCACTCACCCATCAAAACCAAACCGCATCACTTTTTTCCGAAGAAAACTTCGAAAGTCACAATGGTGAATCCGATCCGCAGAAGAAGCTTCCGGCAGCCATTCCGATTCAGATCCCGATTCTCCAGCCAGCCCTGCCCGCACCAAATTGGGTCCACCAAGAAAAATCCCAAATACTCACTCAATCCTCGCAAACGGTCTCATCATCATCCCCAATAGCAATCGTTTTCATTAAAGGTTGCTTCCATCACATCCGGGCATCAGTCCCTGGACACCCTAGAGAGTGGAAAAAAAGTAGGAAGACCAAAACCATTCCTGAAAGACCTTCGTTTGCCGTTCGAGCTCTCAAAAAAAAAAACGACCGATGAATGCAAAACAAAAATCAATCAAAATGACAAATACGATTCCTGGTTATTTTTTCACTCTCACTCACACAATCACTGCCCTTTTTTGGGGTGGGGGAGGGATGCGACCCATTTTTTCCATCTTTCGGAATTTCGGCTCTTCCCAAAAATTTCCCTCCTACATTCTGGCAGCAGATGAAATGAAAGTGGGCACAATGAAGAAGGTAGGGAAATCATTCACAGAATAAAAGGGGTAGCACAATTGAAGATGAAGAGTGCTTCATTTGTGCTCTAGAAAACTCCGTTGGGATTTGGTTCCAGAGATATGCCTCTGACGGAAGGACAATCGTCGGAGTAAATTATTATTTGTCGATCTGTCGAAGGGGCTCTCGATTTAGAAGTGAGCAATTAAGGCCAACAGCTCTGGATGATGGATGCTCCGGTTAGGCTCTTACCCTCCCGTTTTGATGCTCATAATGTATGCTAATGAAAAGCGTTTAGTAAACAAGTTTTAATAACCAAAACAACAATGTTTGTTCAGGGAAAACCTACAAGGACGAAATCCTTTTTTTTAATAAATCAATTTAAACCATTGTTTACATTTAATTACGTTACGACACGAGTGCCACAAGGATGGTAAAGTATCAATAATAAAACTCAATCATAAAATTTCACTACGTAGCGTAGAGGATAGCCTTCAAGTCTTCTAAGCCAGCGGGTATGAGATCGAATCCCGGTCACAGCATACATAGTACACTTTCTTTGGGTTGGTGGTTTTAGCATTTGTAAGATGCTAAATAGCCATCAACCTCGAAAAATGTACGCTTAGAGTTAAGAAAAAGGAATCTCTTCGAGGAAACATCAAGTTTCATTGAGATCCTGTATGTGTTTTGTTCGTTAAAAAAAACTTAAAGGTTGCAACTCAACTTTTTTCTCAGAAGGAACTTTTATTTCTGTGTGGTGCCTTAAAGTTTGATTAGGGTCAAATAAACCCAAAATAATCAAACCTAAAAATAAGAATCCCCAGATTGGTTCATACTCCACTGCTAAAACCAAACCTGATCAAATTCAAGGTCGCTCAGCTCATCACTTTCGTCCAAAAAATTCGCGATGCCCCTGGCTGCCTGCCTATCTTCTGATCGAAATGGAAACCACCCGCCGAATTAGAGAGAATCGTTCTCCTAAGCTATGCTGCGAGCTCATGTGGCGATGCTCGGAAACACCATCATTGATTTCCTACCCAGCCCGGTCCTTCTAGTATTTTGCTGCTGCAACGGTCGATGTCGGATTTCATCAAGCAGGGAAGGAAGGAGGGTCTCGTGGCCAGAGTGTCAAAATGATAAACATTCACCACACATCCAGCGAGAGGACCAGCCAGACACTCGCCCAAATCCGAACAGGATGACCTAACCATAATAATCAAACCGACAAATTACGTCCATACTCCATCGTGTTCGCTTCCTTTTCTCCCCTACTTCTCCCTTCATTGCGATGTGTCACTAGTCTATTCGTGTGGTTCTGGTTGTTTGGTATCGAATCCCTGGAACGGTAGCCATAGGATCTCTATATTGGAAATGTTTAGCTGGCAGGGGGAATGCGACACTGACATATCGAGCAAATACGAAGCGAGTTATGAACTTTGTTGTTAGAGAGAGCTTGTTTGGACAGCGCATTCGGAGAAGAAAAAAAACCAATGATGATAGCAGCACCGCTGTATCTGCGAAAAAAGGCGACAAAACAAAATTCAGAAACAGAGTGTATGAAGCAAACAGAGAAAAAAATCACTACATTGAATTAGCATACAAATGATACTTTATCATTCTCGCGGGTTAGAATTGTTGGAATCTTATCCATTCTGTTGAATGAGTTTTTGTCCGATGGGACGGCTAACAATGCGTTTTTTTTTTTTGGAGTGCCGAATTGAATTTTGGATGAATATTTGATTGAAAAATCGTGTTTCTCAAAACTAGAATCAGCTATCTTAATCATTTGATAGTAGAATTTACAACATTATTGAGAACTGATCATGGAACAGAAACATGCAATGCTTTTTTCCTGCAGATGTGTGCTTTAACCCTTTCCTTCCCATGGTAGAACAGCTCACAACTTGGCACAGCTCGCATTTGAACTGGGCACTTTGGATCAGCATCATTTTCTCTCCAAATGTGTAGATATTAGTGACGAAACATTGCACAAAATTTGAAAAAAAAACCATTCACTAGGTTTTGCTCGGCAGATCAAAAGCCTTACAAAAGTCGCATTTTTTTTAATGTAAATCAAGTCATCATTTGTTGTTCAATAACTTGACAAGTTTTCATAATTTTCCTTAAATAAAAGTAATGCCGCCGGTCGTGGCCTAGAAGATAGCGTTCCAGTCTTCTAAGCCAGAGTCCATGAGATCGAAACCCGATCACGGCACATATAGTACTCTTTCTGTGGTCTGATGGTTTTAGCATTTGTAAGATGCTAGCCATAATATCCTTGAAAGATGTACGCCTTAGAGTTAAGTAAAATTAGATCTCTTCAAAGAAACATGAAGTTTCACTGAGATCCTATATGTGTGTGTTCGTTTTTTTTACTGGATTTCAACTATAACGTATACATTTTCGAAAAAGTAGAGTGGATCACTGGTGACATACTGGGATCAAAACATACTTTAAAGCTGTTTATGAATACTCATGACAATCATTCCGTCAAAAAAAAAAATTCGCTTTAGGATAGTTATTTCATCTCTTAATATCATCACATGTCTCGAAATATTAGAATAAGTGATTTTTTTCCGAAAAACGGCATGTTTTGTATTTCGGACGCAATGTATCATGGCGGCCATTGATCAAGCAAAAATTGATAATTTCATAAATTTCCATCATTTGACTTTTAAGGGATGGGTTTACCGATGAAATTTTTTTCCATATTTAATCGTTTTAGTTTGTGATCAATGAGGTAATGAAATTCCATGTTTTTTGCAATTATTTCTTGTTTTTTATTTGCACCCTTTGTGTTGTTATCTTGGTTCGCATTTTCAGAAATCTGAGCGAATCAGAAAAAAACACGTTTTTTAACTGTTCTAGCCAAAGTTTAAAAGGAAACCACTATCACTGTGATAAATATGATCTATACTTCCTATTTTTGCATAATAAATCAATGGAAAATCCGGAAAATTTGTACCAAAACAGGAAAAGTTGGTTCAAAGTTGGAAATGTTGATCATTCAAATCATTGAAATATAAATATTTCAATAACGGCAGCACCTATGCAGAAAATTTTCATTGAAACTTACAGATAAGATCATATACTATAATTGCGCTTTCTAAAAAATATAAAACTCCCGTCCAATTATGAGAAACTTAAAAATTTAGAAAAATCACCGCTTAAAGAGTCCAAAGTAGAGCAATTAACCCTATATAACACTAATACATAAAGAGGGATACGGTCAAAATTTGGTCAAGGGAAAACGTGCGTTAATCGGTGAAATCATTTATTTAAAAAATCAAATTAAATTTCTTTTTCTAGTTTAATTAGTATAAAATTCAGGAAAAATATTCAGTTAGGCTTCCGCTTTTCCAAATCCGAATTGCCGGGCCTTACGCTTAACCCTGTCATCAGATTTTGTACAGCCACCTTGTCCACCTTCTTCGCCGCATAAAGCCAATTTTTTTTGGTCTTCTTTAGGTTCCGCTTGACAATAGCCCAGTATTTCTCAATTGGGCGGAGCTCTGGCGTGTTGGAAGGGTTCTTGTCCTTGGGAACCACCTGCACGTTGTTGGTGGCGTACCACTCCATGGCCTTTTTACCGTAATGGCAAGATGCCAAATCCGGCCAAAACAGTACGGAAAAACCGTGTTTCTTCAGGAAAGGCAGCAGACGTTTATTCAAACACGCTTTCACGTAATTTTCTTGATTGACAGTCCCGGAAGCTATGAAAATGCTGCTTTTCATGCCACAAGTACAGATGGCTTGCCAACCAAAGATATTTCTTCGCGAACTTTGACAGTTTCATGTGCTTGAAAATATCTGCTACCTTTCCCCTTCCTTTTGCCGTATAAAACTCCTGTCCCGGAAGCTGCTTGTAGTCGGCTTTGACGTAGGTTTCGTCGTCCATTACCACGCAGTCAAACTTCGTCAGCATCGTCGTGTACAGCCTCCGGGATAGCGCTTTGGCCGTCGTATTTTGTTTATCGTCGCGATTTGGAGTCACTACCTTCTATCGACTATCGACTTAGTCCGGCTCGTTTTTTGGCTCGATGCACGGTTGTAGACGATACACCCAGCTTGTTTGCGGCATCTCGGGGAGAGAGGTTAGGGTTTCACTTGAAACTACCGGCAACTCTCTTTGTCGTCTCAGCGGCTCCCGGTTTTCTATTTCCCCCCGATCGAGACTTCCTGGCTGTCGACAAACGTTCCCCAAACACTTTAATTACATTTGTAACGGTTGATTTGGCAGCTTTTAGCGATTTTGCCAGCTTTGCGTGCGAGTAGCTCGGATTTTCGCGATGTGCGAGCAAAATTTTGATACGCTGCTCTTCTTCCTTGGACGGCATTTTGACAACTGAAGAGTGAATTCCAAAATCAAAATAGGAGCATCATTCTACACACACACACACCTTCAAAATGAGGGGAGGTTTTTTGAATGGAAAATTGAAAGAAATACGTCAAGTTGATATTGACCAAATGTTGACCGTATCACCCTTTAGGACTAGAATTGATGTCATTGCATGAAAAAAAAAAACGAATTAGACAAGTGAAATTTGAAACGAAGTCATCATTTTGAATGCGTTTTCACGAAGCGTGTTTGTGTTACGTTCAAATTTCAAAAAATCCCTATCTGTAAAGTTCAAGATCTCTGAAACAGGTGAATAAATGAAATTTTTGTAAAATTCCACGCTGAGCCCATTGGCGGCATAAAAATAAAAAAAACTGGTGGCTTTTTGAGATAATCAGAATTTTAGTTTTGAAGTAAAAAATAACCGTTTTGGTAAAACTGCCTACCAAATGGATTGGGTTCGTGCATCGGCTGACCTAACTGTTTTTGACAATTTTCAGTTCCTTTTTATTCCATATTTTTCAAATATGAGAAAATAAAGCAAACATTTGGGTTTTCTTTAAATTTGACTCACACAATTTGACCGACATTTCTCAGCTCAATTTTGGGATAAATAAAACTTTGAAAAGAAAAATCAGTTGTTCAGAAATCATATGTTTTTATCAAGTAACTAGTTGCTCCCGTACGACTCCCGTACGAAGCCTCTTAAATAGATTATAATTTTCGTAAGGTTTGCAATCCAGTAAATTTTTTGAGATATTATCTTCCAAAGATTGTCAAGCATTGCCTACCAAAATAAAGATATTTTAGTCTTAAACATTGCTAAAATTTGATTATTTTTTTGTAACGTTATTTCATTGTTATACATTGAAGTTCGTTTTGGCATTTCGAAAATTCCTTGTTTCGTAAGTAGTCAACTTAAATTCGCCGTATTTTTTCTAATCGTTCATATTAAAAACCTGAATATTCTATTTGGCTTTCAACATAAGGTTTTTAGTTTTCAGGAGGACGTCCAAGAGAGAGGAGCTACGAATGAGAAATTTGTCGATACATGTGTCGTGAAAATCCAAACTACACGCACGCAGAAATAGCAAAATCATTGCAGGTGGCGAAATCAACTGTCATCAAATTAATGAAAGTGTTTGGGGAATGTTTTTAGACAAGAGCCGTATTGTCGAACAGACGAGTGGCTTGCACTTTCAAGCAGAACTCCTGTTTGAGAAGTCGCCAATAAGTTGGAAATATCGTCTACAACCCTGCATGAAGGTTAAAAACGATCCGGGCTATGGACTTATAAGAAGGTAGTGACTGTTAATCGCAATGAAAGGCAAAACCATACGGCAAAAACAAGATCTCAGAAGCTGTATACGGCATTGTAATGGACGACGAAACCCACGCCAAGGCAGATTTCAGACAGCTTCCGGGACAAAAGTTTCATACAGCATCCGGATTGGGAAAGGTGGCAGACGTTTTCAAGCATATTAAACTATCAAAATTTTCCAAGAAATATCTCGTTTGGGAAGCTATCTGTACCTGAGGTATGTAAAGCAACATTTTTAGTTGCAGCTGGGACTGTCATACAGGAAATTTACGTAACAGAGTGTCTTCCATGGCGTTTGCTGCCTGTCCTGAAGAAACATGACTTGTCTGTCCTGTTTCGACTGGAGTTGGCATCCTGCCATTATAAAAAAAAAGGCCATGTAGTGGTATGCCGCTAACAACATTCAGGTTATGCCCAAGCAAAAGAACCCTCTCAACACACCAGAACTTCTCTCAATCGAAAAATATTGGACGATAGTTAAGCACAACCGTAAGAAGACCAAAAAAACTGTTAGCAGCGAGAACAGTTCAAAGCAAACTTTCGTCCTGCGCCGAAGAAAGTGGAGAAGATGACTGTACAAAATCTGATGGCAGGTGTCAAACGAAAGTCTCGCCAATTTGGACTAGGTTGACCGGAATTTCAACTGAGTAATTTTCCGTCTTTTATACAGATTGACAGTGTTCGGCACAAAAGCGCTAATCCGCTATTCGCTAGTTAGTCCGCTAACTTTTTGTTAGCGCTTTAATTTTGCCGCTAAGTTTGGATTGATTTAGCGAATTGAAAAGTTCCGCTAATTTTGGGTTCCGCTAATTGAAGATCGCTAACTCCCATATATTTGTATCAATCTCTCGAATTCTTAGTGATATAATAAATTTTTTTCATTGATCAAGTCAAAGTGACATTGTGCATCATTCTGATTGCTCAATTGGATTCATTGGAGGAATGCGTACTAAAGTTAGAGAAAAGTTGTTTTTAGTGTCATTTTTCTCTCTTTAAGCACTTTTTTAGCAACTTTTACAGAAGAAGATAACAATAAAAGGTGTTAAACAATATAAAACTATTTTCAACATCTCTTCATTAGGATTTGTTCTCAAGTAGTTGAGCTATTTACTTTTCACAATACAGTTTTTTAGAGATTTTTCAGATCAGTAAAATCACAATTGTAGCCTTCGTTTTAAGTTCAAATAGAAATTGAATAAATATTCACGTTTTACAATGTTCCTGCAAATTTGAAAAAGAGGAAAACAGGTTAAAGATTTTAAATGAGGATTATGTAAAATAATGACAAAACAAATAAAAAATGAATTGCACAAAAGATTATTTGAAACAAAATTTCATACTATCTGCTTTGCACAAAATCAATAAATCGAGTAAATTTTTAACCAAAATTTAAATTAAAAAAAGAGAGATATAACTCCCATTTTCCACATTCTGTTCTTTTGCTCTTTCTTTAATTGTTCGAAAAACGTTTGTTTTAATTTATAGAACACAGACACTAGTTAAAACTCCTATCTTTGATAGTTTTGGTTTTGCTCAAATAATTTTATGAAAATACGATAAATTTATCTAATTTTAAATTAAATACTTGAAACTTCATTAATTCGCCCTTGGGGAGTTGGAAAAATCGAAAGGGGGAAGTGCGTGACTGAAGAAAAATTTGATATCTGTTCCGGCCTTAATGTTGGTAACCAGTTAGCGATTAGCGATTAGCGCTTTAAGCTTAAAGCGATAACTTTTTTGGCACATTTAGCGTATTTAATTAGCGATCGCTAACTTTGTATGAAGTAGCGATTTAATTAGCGGTGCTAATCTTTCAGTTAGCGATGCCGAACACTGCAGATTGAACTTCAAAAAGAAAGATACTTTGATTTTTTAATAAACAAATAATCTATTTACACGCAATTTAGTTTGAACACTTTTTGATCCGAGCACCCTTTATATCAAAGTTGAGCTCATCGCCCCCCTTGAAATTCTCAAAGCCCTCAGAGGTGGTAGGGACCACTTTATACCCACTGAGATATATGGAGCCTTTGAAGCCACAGTTGCCTCACCAATTTATTTTTCACACAAGCCTATCTATGATTCTACATTTAAAAAACCGCTGACAAAGCTTAGAAACAAGCTCAGTAAACATAGTAAACAGAAAATATTTTGGAACTTATTTCTAAGCTAGATTGAAGAACTTCGATTTGTTATTCGACTGAATCAGTTGAGAGTATTAGTAACCTTCCACTTCATTGCCTAGTTGATCATCGTAACAAGTTACAAACTGTAATTTATACCAACAAACAAGCCATTAATTACATCTAAAATTCCAACATGTGTCGCGCATTAAACCTATTAACGACACTCGTCAGCATTCATTTTCTCCAACTTCCGTCTGGGGCGCCACCAGGCAGCGGACAAACACAATTTGCAAACCAAAGTTAGCTAGTTATTTGTATCTGATGGCTTAGAGTAAATCTCTTTCCCTTAGTTTAGTAGCAAGCAGTGAACCTGGGCCACAATCCGCCATGATGAAGGTAACCTAAGTATGAATGGGGCAGGACGATCCGTGGCCCATAGCCCAAGAGTTTTATCAGCGGACAGCATCAGCAGCAAACACCTCAGTCAGTGCCAGAGAGAGACCCTTCGCACCTGTATGGAATAATTACTCGATAATGAGAGTACATGTATATGGGGAATCGCAGCTCTTCTGCGAGTTGGCTGCTGGCATGTGTGGTTTGTCCCAGGTGGAAGGTGGAAAATGTGGGGGAGGGCGGCAAAAAGTGAAAGCTTTGCATAAACCACCGGCCACACAATCACACTCAAAGTCGAGCCGTGTGTCACGATCCATCCGAGAAATTACTCATTGCATAATCATTAGCAGTAATAGGAAGTGTAAGGTGAGGTACACATTCAACGCGACCTCGATCCCATTTTTGGCCATGAAAGGAACCACACGAACGGAAAACTTCAAAGGACCTCTCTCGGGTGTATTTATTCGGCCGGGACTCATCTCTGTTCTTCTTGCCGCTTTTCGGATCCCGATGATGGAGCACACACTCTCGCAATTCATATTTTAATTACAACTTTATTAATAAGATTGTACCTTTAATCTATATGCAAATGCACAACTACATGTGGGCGAGCGTGTACAAACATCAGCTTCTCGAGTGGTTTTCCAGCAACCATGTTTCGTTGGAAGCACTTCTGGAATTCTGTCTTCTTCGGTCGGGACTAGACTGGCAAATTCAGGAGGGCTTCCCAATTTGTAGTTGGGCATATAATGGGGCAAACTCATTTTGGTTCCGTTCGAAGAAACTTTCGAATGAGGATTGTGTCAGGTCGGCAAGGCATAAAGGTATTTCTGGAGGAATGCGATTATAAATTTCCGAAAAACAACCGGATGCTTTGCTAGAGTCATTCACAATCATAAAATGTTTAACCTTAAAAATGCCTTTTAAATTGATGCATGTATGTACTTTTATCATACAAAAAAATCTCCAGTGTAGTTAAGGATGCTTGTCCATACAAAAAGATAGAAAAAATAAAATTGAAAATCAGTTATGACGATGAGGATGAACTATCCTATCATATTGTCCTAGTGAGGATTTCCCCATACTCAATCGTTCAACAATTTTCAGCTTTTCTCGGAAAACTCCTGAAAATTATAACATTGGCCTGGCATGCTTTGAATTCATGCAGGCATGGGGTATCGCATCACAAACAAACACACGAACAAACATATTTTTGCACCACATCGGAGGAACGAGTTCTAATATGGAAGTTTTCGGTTTTCTCCAGGGGGTACCTGGTAGGAAAACACACGTGGTTATTAGCCGGATCCTTTGGGGTGTCTAAGCATATGGATGGAGGAAAGAAGCTCTCGCTCGACTCGACTCGACCCATTGCTCGTGCTTCGGAGTTGCCACAACTAGGTAGTTGATTAGAGAAAAGCCCTTTCGCACCTTTTATGATTGCAAACTACAAGGTAGGTGCGATTACTTTGCTTGCTGCTCAGCCAGTTATGAGGTTTCGCTAAACCCCGACCTCAACCAGTTGGTGCTGCTAAGGACAGTTTTATTGTGATGTTAATTTCAATCGAGAGTTTTGGATTAGCGTTGTTTGCGAAAGCGTCAGGTGACGCTATGGTGTTGCCCTTTGATCTTGAAACACTGATACGGCAAACTTGATTAGAATCGCATGTTGCCGATGTTGTTGGTATAAGAATGATATCAATTAGGCATATAATGCATGTGATTGGAACAGATAAAGAGAAACCAGCTTCAAAGATATTCAAGTGGTTAATTGTATGAATGATACAGAGCTTGTTGGAGAAAACTTTACCGATTTATTGTTCCAGATCAAACAAGAATGTTTTTTTCAGAGATATTTGGATCGATCAGATGATTTGAACAAATGAAAGAATCCTTCGCATGGCTTTTTTACAAAATATAGCGGATCTTCTGTTTTTTTTTAATTTCTCATACACCAATGTTACCATGTTACATATTTATACTCAAAATTTAACACATGATTCCGTTCTAAAAGGTGACTCGGGACAGTTTTTGAACTATGTTTGCAATATTTATGTCAAATTCAGCTCTGTCATTACACGATTAGCTTTTGAAAGCGTGATCCATGCAATCCATGAAAACCTTGATTAAGATTTTTTTCCATGCAAACATCCGTCCATAAAGGAATAAAAAAGCACTTTGTGCGATAATGCACCTCATTTTAAAATCGGCACCATTTTTGATTTCTTGAATCTATTTTGATGAACGTGATCGTGGTGAAATTGGCTAACGCGCTGTTGTACTGAAGCGGAGATTTCGGGTTCGAGTCCTGCCGGTGAGCCGGTGTATCTTTTTTCGAAAAAATCATGATATTTGCGGATTTTGTTCTTTGATATCTCATGTTTCTCTAACACTTTCCATCACCTTCGAAAATTTGATTATTTTCAGGTACAAAAATTTACCAAGACGAATTCATAACATAGTGTTGAAACATGAAGATCCTTTATTATTATTTTAATATTTATTCCAATATGTCAGTCGTTTGAGTATAATTTAAACTTATTAAAGTTTTTTATTCTCATAAAACATTTAAAACCGAGCAATAATTATTCAAATTGAAACGTTTTTCGATGTCGTAAAAAACTTTACCCAGCATGATGAATTGGATTATTAATACCACTTACAAACTTTGTTTTGCTATTATTTTCCTATACCAACATTGTTGATGTAAAAATATTTTTCGGCGGATAACAAAATTTTTCCAAATAAATATTTTAATAATTCGGTTAGGGTAGATACTCTAGATTTCGACAGGAGCTAGTTTTCGACAAAATTTTAATGAAAGGCTTATCTTTCTGTTTCTTTCTGTATTTTCGCTAACATTTAATTCAATTTCAACTGTTTTTAGAGCTGTCGAAAACTAGCGCTGAAAATTGTCCCAAATATTCTTCGACACCCATCTTCTTCTGTATGTTTATACTGTTTCCATGGTGTAAAAAACGCCGTGAAGTAGACAAGCAATTCCAATACGCAAATATTCATATTGCTAAACTAACAAAGGAGGTGGAAATATGCTTGTCGAAAACTAAAACTTTTTGTGTCGAAAACTAAAATTGAATGTCGAAAACTAGATCATCGAGAAGTTTTAGTAAAAGGCTAATAAAAACGTTGTTTTGAAACTTTTGATCAATAAAAAAGGTAGAGAATGAAGAAAAAAATCTGATTCATATAACCAATCACGTTTGAAATGAAAAACTTTAGTCAAATAGTTTATTTACATGGTTTTTCTGACAAATCAAGCCAAAACTGTCGAAATCTAGATATTTTACCTATCAGTCTGGGCATAAATGCATCAAAATGCAAATCCAAGCTTCACCTCTTAAATCTCGGTTTCATATGCTTGAATATAATTCATTTGCATCATACGTTTGTTTTCGTTATTATTTTATCCATCCAAGCATTAATTTTTAAGATTTCAGCTAGTAGGATTTTTTTGCTGTATTTTTTACCCCTAAATGTATGCAGCTTCATTTGTGCTTTTTCTTTAAAAACATTTTTGACAGAAATAGGTAAAGCAAACCGAAAATTACTGCAATTGGTGCTTTATTCGTTATGACATCACAAATATATAAAAAAACATGAATTTTCAAACGTTTTCATTTCAAACAATGTTTGTTGAAACTTACCCTTTTTTCTTAGCAGGGTAAAAATCGCATGTTTTTATTAAATATAAATAACTGATGAAACCAACAAATTTTCTGACATCTTCAATTTGATGTTCTATCCACCTTAAAATTTTTGATGTGCAGGCGGTATGATTCTCTAGGGACCTTAAGTTTTTAGATGCCATTGAAGTTAAGAACTGAATTTTTTAAACAAGTAATGAAAATTTTGAAAAACTGAAGCAGAATTCTGATCTGAACCTATTGCAGTAGTTTTTGGTTTTGTTCGTATTAAACTTTACATTTTTATCTGTATGTATGTATCTATGTATCCACCTTGGGTTTGCGGCAGCGCCGCGGTTATGGCCAAGAAAATAACCCACGCGTCCATCTTGGCTACCATGCAACACAGTCATAGCCCCTCAATGAGACTTTTAAGGGAATGGAATCGTAAGCAGATTCACTTATGGTATCCAGGGTTGTAAGGGGGGAAAGTCTCGAGAAACTAAAACCATATTGCTGACTAACCAAGATAGCATGCAAATTATAATCCCGCCCCCAAGGCTTCCGAAAAAAGAGTGCATCCTTATTTTACAAAAAGTAATCAAATACGATCTTTTTCACAACCATGCCAAATTCCCTTGACATAAATTGAGAAATGTCCGGTATTCGAAACAGGTAACTAGCACATACAGCTACCCGCTCCTTTTGCAAAGCAAGGTTACCCTGATGCCCCTACCCTGGTTATTTAAATTTATAATAATGATTATTTGAATAATTGAACAATATGAAATAATTAAATACAATATATATAATCAAATATGATATAATAATATGATAAAACGTTATACGATACACTACAATATAATATAATATGATAATTTAATACATAATAAAATATCTGTATTATAATGTTATCTAATACTTATATGATGTTATTCCTGGCGATTTTGATCATGCTGGAAAACTATTAGATTATGATTAACCAAATTAAAATGTGTTCTTTAACTAGAATGAAGAATATCGAATGGGTGATATTATGTTTGAATAACAAATATTAAAGTGCTGCTGTACTGATAATGGATTGTAAATGATTTTTAAGGATGAAGATCAGAAATTAAATTAATGAAATTCACCTGAAATATCAAAACATAAAAAAATCTAAATTAGCTACTGCATGAAGCTTATTTTCGTGCAACTACTTGAAAGGAAAATACTTCTGAGAGATTTTCATTTCTGATTTTTCACAAAATATAAAAAAGTTTTTAAAGTGTAGTTTGAGGTCATAATTTTTTTTCTGGTTATCAATTTCTATAGTGGGTATAGTAAGAAGGTAAATTTAGATTAATTTAGAAGAAAAAGATTTAAAAAATATTTGCTGCTGGTACTGCTCATCTATTAGGTCGATCTAGAAATGAAAGTATTTTATCAAACATATAAAGGTTTAATTTTGAAGATTTCACGACTTTTTATCAAAAGTTGAAAAGATGCAAATGAATTCCGGAAATTCCAAATTCGAAGTACTGAAAATAACAATATGTATGACTAACAATCGGATGATGAATCAATCGATACACAAAAAAAGGATTTAATAAAATATTAAATTAATGCAAAATGGTATGGATTTATTGCATCTTTCATTACAAATATTATTTATGTACTACATATGCAACCTTGGATGAAAATTTAAGCTATGAAGTAGAGGATAGTATGAAAGTATGGTGTAATTTTGCTACGATTACGGTTGAATGTTTCAAAATGAAGGGATAGATACAATAATGGAAGCATGATAGAGATTGGACGACTATATGACTAAATTATCAAGAATAAGAGATGTTATAAATTCAAAAAATAAAAATTCTGAAGGTTTCAGATTACTTGATAAACTGTTTGAATGATAATCACTCTATTGAAAATGTGATGGTCAAATAAGAAATAATAATAATATGAAAAAAAGTACAAATAAACAACACACAAAAAAACATGGAAACTATTTTTTCAGCGGCTTTTATGATGCTGGAATAAAACATGATTAAAAATTAAATGAAATAAAAAAAAATCAATAACGTTTCAGTTAAAATTTATAAAAGATGTCGCCCGTTACCTATAGGATATATATTATAATTCAACAAGTGGACATGTCTAATCCTTACTCGGATCACCTAACTGATATTTGTGCTATTGATGCTGCCAATTTTGAATATTTATTATAAAAATTATGTATATATATATGATTGGTAAAGAATCTGAAAATTTAAATTTTTGATTAATGTGCCCCTACTCTAAATTGTTTATGTACAGGTGTGGAGTCAAACGCTTGGATTTATCTACCTTTATCTACAATGTGTGAATGATTATGATTATGCAACACCGTCGCAACGCTCATTTATATTTGAAAAATTTCAATAAGAACATTGCAAAAATAAAACAATACAAAACGAAAAAAAACCTGGGGGGGGGGGGGGTAGTCTTGTCCCCACCTTGTTCATCAACCACATAGGTTACGATTGCAAGCCCAATTGGCTCAAGTTTCTCCAACCAAATGAGAAACCCACAACTCATCACACAAACCAAAACAACTCTACCGCCACCTGGTGTGCACTAGATTGAATATAAACATTTGCTACGTAAAAAGAGAAAGCAAATACAAAAGGGAAGGAAAGTAAAGGGAAACTGGAAGTTCCTCACCGAGTTATCAGCATCAGCCATCCGCGCCTACTGAAATTCTCCGTGCATGTTCGGACATGAATGGGAGTCACTAATTTCACCAAGACCTCTTCAATCAAATAATTTTTTATTAGAAAATACACTTTTTACCCTCCTATTTAGTATAGACACTCCATTAAATCACACTTTTTTATCTAGTGGCAAGAATGCCTTTTTCCGTTCCCCCCTAAGGTCCTTCTATTTTGTCCAGCAAGCCATTGAACGTCCACTTTCTTCGGAAGCAAAACGCGAGCTCTCCAGTGAACAAAGCCATCTCTTCCTCACAAAATCACTTTTTGTTTTCTTTCTTCTGTTTTGAATCACTTTGTCACTAATTCATTCGACCGACTTGTTTTAATTCGGACATGTTTCGCTGTAAAACGCCTCCCAACTTGAACACCATAGAAAACCACTCTCAGACCAAATGCTGAAAACGACCCGTCCCGCTCGAGTGCTCACACGCAACTGATTAAACTTTACATTTTTATCTGTCGAAAATGTTTTTTAAAGAAAAAGCATTAGGGTGCTGCATACATTCAGGGGTAAAAATGGGGTGGTATGCCACTCGTTACTCAACAAGTTTATCTTTCATTTTAATCGCAGCATTTTTGATGTCATGCAATTTTCGCAGGGGAATGAGAAACAAACCAGAGTCAGCTCACGTTTTTTAGCTTAAACATATTTTCAGCTGGTTGTTTTCCTTTTCTTTTAAAGAATCTAAAATGACCTCTGAAATCCTAATCAAATTTCGATAAAATAGCCGTAGGAAAATCTGATATTAGGTACAATTACCTCAAAGAACTGAATCGCACCTTATGGATTTAAAAAAAAGGCAAGGTTTATTTTTTCCAACGAATATTTCCAAGTAAAGAATATTTTACATAACAATTTATGCTCCTTGAGCAAAATAAAGTAATCAAAGACCACCAGCTAATAGGCACAGAGCTAATCGTAACAAGACAATCAATAAGTGTAACAGACAGTTATCTTTATTGAGCATTGGGAAGCGATCTGGGATTAAGTACTTCTAAGAAGGCTGAAAATATTACGCTAAAACTTTTCGAAAATCAAAATTTAAAATATGAGAGCTACGATTCGTGACATATGGTGAGGAGGGGGTAAAAAAGCATGTTATGCGTTACGCAATTAATGGATGCTACCAACGACACAAGTTTGCAAACGGTTAACAAAAATAAGGATCGATATCCTAATACGATAAGCATTTCAGTTCTATTGTTTGTTTAGATTTCTGAAAAATAGACAGTCAAATTTATAAACCTACCACCATTTTTGACCCAAGCTCTGAAATGCGTTACAAAATTAAGTGAAGTAAACTGTCAGGCAAAAAAAGCTCAAAAAATCATGATTCAAGCACGCAATGCAAATTAAATCCATCGTCGGGCGATTATTTCACACTCGATGGAACCCACAAATCAATCAGACTCAGATGTAGCCAGCCCAGTCTTCAATGGACCATTAATAACCGTGGGCCCGTGCTAATGCTGCTGTGCGCTGTGAAGTGTGAGTACAATTTTCAGCTCAAATTTAGTACCGCGTGTCCAGTGATTTAAAGTTTCCGAACGTTACTCAGCGACGACAGTCGGAGCAGCTGCTAAAGGTACCAATTTTTGAAAATTCTCTGTCATATTCGGTGGCATTTTCAAACACCGCAAAAAAAAGGCGGATGGTGATGGACTGTTATTATTCAATCATTTTCCGACGGCCGTCGTGGCGAGATTCATACTCGCAGCAAAAAGAGGCCCCGAGTGAATGAAGAAATGGATCATCGATGAGGAAGATAGCGGCAATTGAACGGGAAGTGTTTTTTCGATTGAATTTAACGGTTTAGGGTGGTTCAATAACGCTATTAAATCAGATAACATTCTAGGAATGTTTAAGCCGAAAGATAGAGAAATGTAATTTGACCTCTATTTTCATCAAGAATTCTTTGGGTTAAGTTGTTTAGCTCGCAAGAACCACCCCAAGGATCGATCCACGAAGAAGAATCGAATTTGCAAACGCACTTCACACAAACGAACCGTTCAGCTTTCGAGTGGCGTTTGGTGTTTGTGCTCAAACTTCCAGATGATAGTCTCTGTCGGGGCCTTTTCAGAATATTTCTGTTTTCCGCCACAATAAGCCTGAAGACCGAGACGGGGAGGAGGTGTTATTGGATCTCTCGATGGCTCAGTAGGTAGAGCTCCTTCAATCATCACAGGACAGGAGAGGGCGTAGAATTGCGGCAGCGTGGGAGGAGATTTTCACGTGTAAAGGCAAAAGTGATAAAAGATGATTTGCATTGATCAGATTGCAGCGAAACCGTGAAGAAGTGAGGAGTACTACCATCAGCATCATCATCATCATCCTCATCTCAATCGATTGCTCTTATTGCTGGTGGGTTAAAAGCTGCTTCTTTCGAGCAAATTGTGCGGGCTTTCGGATAGTGAAATACACACAATGGAGAAAAGCATCAGCTTGGATCAGAAACTGCAGTTCTACCGTCGTAGCCGGAGCAATTGAGCGAAACTGATTGATCATTCACGCTTCGTTTCGTCCCCGGCTAGAATTACCGGAACGGACGATGCGTGGGAATCTTTCTGTTCGTATTTAGTGCTTCCAATCGTGACTATTGATGTAGTTGTTTTTTGGATCTCTTATATTTAGCAGAAAAAAACTTTTTTAGGAATCACTTTCAGAAGTTTCCAAAATTCATGTCATTCTTTTTTTATCATTATGAAAAAATAACAGATGAAGATGGCTCAGGTTTATCCGGGCTAATTTTGTTATCTAGTACATGGCCTTAAAAGTTTCCCATTTTCTACGAAATGAAACAAAAACTCAAAGTTCAATTTTAATCCATTTTTTTTTCAAAAATATTTTATTTTTCAACAATGAATTTGGATATTAGGAATGAAATGTCTGGACCATCAAGAATAAAAAAAAATTATACATGAAAAAACAACTGAATGTCGGGACTGAGATTCGATCTCATGACTGCTGGTTGAGAAGACTGAGAAAAGCCAGATAGAAATGCTTAAGAAAAGCTTTTAAGAATTCCGATTTAGATTTTTGCATCATGCATGTCGTTTTTGTTAATCTTTATGACGAAATAGCAGATGCTGATGACCCAGTTTTATCTGGGCTTTTTAAAATATATAATACATATTTTTTTATTTTTCCCATATTTCACTAGAATAAACAAAATCTTAAAGTAATTTTGTTAAAAAACGTATCTATCCAACTATGAATATGGATTGAAAATAAGCAATCAAAAGCATAGAGTGTGCAGGTATCATAAGGTTTAATAGAAGACTATCATCGTCTAAATAGGAGAAATTGTTCTTGCATTCAAATCACTTCATTACCCAAATTGACTAAAACTGTAGAAAACATCGTTTATCAAAAAAAAAAATCACATCAAAAGAAAATTGAGCAGCCAGTTTTCTTAATTGCCCTATGCATTCTCTAATTTTTTCATTCTTCTGATCCTCAAAAGTGGACCCCTGATGGTGCAAACTGTCTTTCCAATTAGTTAGTGCGCTAGACCATGGAGATGAAAAAATTGATACATGAAAAAAAAAATTCCTTCTTTCATCTTCACACAAAAGTAGCAAGATATTGATAAAAAATAAAAATTTCTGTTTTAAACCATTGATCGTCTTTCATAAACTAACATTACGACTGAAAAGACATTAATCAAGAAATTCAGATAGTAGCGTTATTTCGACTCCGAACTAACGTTGCCGAAAAAAAATTCTGTGTTTTTGACAAAAAAAATCTCGATTTCTGTGAATTGAACATAAAATTCTGTGACTTTTTTCTGTGATGCTATTTCTACGAATTTCATTGGGAAATCATGTGGAACATCATCAAATTGGAACTTACTTACAGTTTTAATAGATAAAAAAATCAATTCACATTACCTTTTTATTATATTCCCATGATTTAGAGTCAGAAATAAAAAAGTCGAAAATGACGTAAAAATTTATAATTTCGGAAATCTCCACAAAATTTAGAAAATCTGTGAATTTTGTTAAAAATTATAAAATTCTGTGATCTGTGACACAGATTCCGTGATAAAATTTTGCTCAAAATCCTGTGATAAAACCATGGCATCAAAACGCCTGAAAGTAGACAAAGACCTTACGAACTCAAAGTTTTCACAGATGTATAAGAATGAAATATAATTTTACCACAGAAGATGAAAACATTATTTGGAAGCTCTCCTATTACGCTCTATCTGATCAACAATTTAGAATCTGCATTTCATTTATCGAAAATTAGCAACGCTAATTTTTGCACCATTTGAAAGTTGGAACTTTCCTCTTTTCATTTGAAGCCCAATTTGAAATAATCCATCGGGGGGTCTTTAACAATACATATTTTTGAAGATTTTTTCAAAGAAAAAATCATTCTAATCACTGTTCAAGCGCTCGTCTTACCTTTAGCGTTAATCCAACTCCAAAACATTAGGTCTAAAGTATTTTAAACAAAAATTTGATAAATTCTTCGAAAATGGAAGCAGTGGAAAAGGCGAAAGCCGAACTGAAGAAGATGGGAATTATATCCCCTTTTTTCAAATATTCGATCTACATTATTTCCATTTTCACCTCCACCTGCATCTGCTTTGCTTAAAAAATTTGTAATTCATTTCATACTTTGAGCACTACGTGCATAATCTGGGCGAATAAATAAAGAAAAATTATGTGAAGAACTTCAAGCCTTTGCAATAAATTCTGTTCATGACACGATGTTATTTTTTGTTTTCATAAGTGTAAGAAAATGACATTCTTGGGGAAAGTCAAACATGCATAAATCCATAGACAAATGTTTGCAGCTTTCCAAACTCTTATCTAGAAAATATGAAAAAAAAAATCCGCTAATTTGAAGCTAAACTTTTAGAAAACGAAATAATAAATTCGCAAAAAAATCTGATGATTTAAGCTCTGACAACTTAAAGTGAATCGAAAGATTAAGATTTAATATCTGACAACATAAAGTGAATCGAAAGATTATTTTCAAATAATAGTAGTACCGTAAACTGCGGGAGCTTTGATCAATTTTTTCATTCATTTTTGAATATTTTGGAAGGGTTTGCTTTTTCGTAACACCTAAAAGCTTTAAAATACTGAGGTGAGGAGTATTAAACATGATCATTGATTGCTGTTAATTCAAACGACATTGGTGGCAATAATTAAATGTTTGTTACAAAACCAGACTTCGAGTTTCGGGGTTTGATCACTATGGTTTTAACGTATCTGAACATCTTCAAATTTATTGTTTTGATACCATTTAGCAATGAAGGCTCAAAACATCGATAACAGTAGGGGAGAGTGGGGATACTTGATCCCCTTTTCTTATTTTCATCATATCTTTTTGGAAAAATTTAGCAACTCGTCGTCTTTGACATTTTCTGACAGCTTGTAACTTCAAGTTTCTATGCTCCAAAAATTAGAACGATACTTGAAGCCGTTGATGAACTAGAAGCATTTTCGTGGGAGTAAAAAAATTGCGATTTTTCTGAAGTTAGGGGAGACTTGATCCCCTATTGAAGGAGACTTGATCTTTTATTCAGGAAGCCCTAATCCTTGTATAAAAATCAAACAAAACCCCAAGATAGAATGTTAATTGACTATTTTGGTCATGTTTGTTCTCATTTCACAATTTATAGCAGACATAAGAAGAAAATTCTATAACTTTATCTCAACGCTAATAACATTGCATATTTAAAGGCGCTATTTTTTATAATTAAAAGCAAATTAATTATTTTTGCTCTTTTCTTCAGACAATTGTTTGATAAATATTAGTTTTTGGATAAATATTAGTAATTTCGTAATCAGCAATTATAACGATCAATTCAGAAGAAGAATATGCCGTTTGGAAAGGGGGATCAATTGTACCCAACTCTAGGGGATCAATTGTACCCATAATCAACATTTTAGAAAACTTTTTCTGAAAAAAGTTGAGAGTTTTTCATTACTTTGAAAATATGGCATTATGAAGTTCATTTTACGCTCGAAGGATTGATACATTGGAACAAATATTTTTTTCATAATTTTCCCATGTAAGAAACATTTTAAAGTGATGAAAAAAGATCTTCAAGTTACATTTTGTGAAATTTTTCAAACATAATTCAATTACTCAAACAATTATTTTGTTAAAAAAAATTAAACTACAAGCATTGTTATTTTGCTCATTTTGGCACATTTTTTAAGAACATTTGATCTTTGTAAGACATTCCAGTTTCGAGATATAGCTAAGGGATCAAGTATCCCCAGGGATCAAGTATCCTCATTCTCCCCTACATATTTTTGAAGATTTTTTTAAAGAAAAAATCATTCTAATCACTGTTAAAGCGCTCGTCTTACCTTTAGCGTTAATCCAACTGCAAAACATAAGGTCTAAAGTATTTTAAACAAAAATATGATAAGTTCTTCGAAAATTCAAACAGTTAAAAAGGCGAAAGTCGATCTGAAGAAGATGGGAATTATATTCCCTTTTTTTCAAATATTCGATCTAAATTATCTCGATTTTTCACCTCCACCTGCATCTGCTTTGCTTAAAAATTTTGTAATTCATTTCATACTTTGAGCACTACGTGCATAATCTGGGCGAGTAAATAAAGAAAAATTATGTGAAGAACTTTAAGCCTTTGCAATAAATTCTGTTCATGACACGATGTTATTTTTTGTTTTCATAAGAGTTAGAAAATGACATTCTTGGGGAAAGTCAAACATGCATAAATCCATAGGCAAATGTTTGCACCTTTCCAAACTCTTATCTAGAAAATATGAAAAAAAATCCGTTAATTTGAATAAATGCTAAACTTTTAGAAAACGAAAAAATAAATTCGCAAAAAAATCTGATGATTTAAGCTCTGACAACTTAAAGTGAATCGAAAGATTAAGATTTAAGATCTGACAACTTAAAGTGAATCGAAAGATTATTTTCAAATAATAGTAGTACCGTAAACTGCGGGAGCTTTGATCACTTTTTTCATTCATTTTTGAATATTTTGGAAGGGTTTGCTTTTTCGTAACACCTTAAAGCTTTAAAACACTGAGGTGAGGAGTATTAAACATGATCATTGATTGCTGTTTATTCAAACGACATTGGTGGCAATAATTAAATGTTTGTTACAAAACCAGACTTCTAGTTTCGGGGTTTGATCACTATGGTTTTAACGTATCTAAACATCTTCAAATTTATTGTTTTGATACCATTTTCAATGAAGGCTCAAAACATCGATAACAGTAATGTTTTGTTTGGACTCAATTGAATTTTTCAACGTTTTCAAAAACAAATATACTCAAAAGTTCGACAATTCAATATTTTTTTTGCCTCAAAAACAAATGAAATTTTACCTTCATGCAATTCCCTACGTCCTCGCACTGTTCCCGTGTTCTTGTTTTCTTCAAACTTAACCATTTGAAAGGATTTTTAGCCATTTTTTCAATACGGATTTTTTTATGGAAAATGACCGTTTTTTCAACATTTTAGCTTATTTGTAACTAAATTTATAGGCTTTCAAATGTAGTAAACAGTTTTCAGATAATTTTACTTTATACGTAGTTAATGATGATTATCTGCAGAAATTTATGTTGATCAAAGTTCCCCCAGTTTACGATACATCAAATTAGCCACTAAAAATTGTTGGAGATATAGTTGATATTGAGATTTTGTAATTTTCTTTTTTCTTAGTTCGAAAAAAATCAATGAAAGACATTAGACTCAGTTTAGATTTCTGATCCCATAAATGTTTTATTTTTATTTTTAAGCTTAATCCAATTCTGTTAAAGATCAGACAGTTTCAAGGCATCAAAAACACATTTCGCTATTATTCAACTAAAAACTAAAATTTAAATTAAAAATTGTACGTATTGAAAATACAATTTTGGATCTTCGGCATAAAGATCTCAGTGAGAGGTCACAAAAATTATTACCATTGAAAAAAAAATCTCTACTGGTTCAGAAGTCTTGAGGGATAATGAAAGAAAATTTCTTTCGCAGCAGAAACAAGCTAAAACCAGAATTTAAATTTCATGACAAAAATGATTAAAAGTCATGAAAATAACGACATCAGAATTTAAAGAAGTTGGTTGAATTTCACCGAATAGAAATTTTATATTATAAAACTTTATTCACAAAAAAGTTCTTCTAGCATGGATACCAAAAGTGAGGGAATCGATAAAAAACAATGTCCATTTCGTTTTTACAAGTTGCATGATTTTTATTGCAAAATAAAACCCTTTTTTTTTCAATTTAATTCTAACAAAAGTTTTTCCACGCATTCCGTTTCGCGACATTAATCAATGAATTAAGATTGAAAAAAAGGTTCTGGAGACTTTGGATATTTTTATTTTTTATCGTATTACCAGGTTCAGCTGGGTATTTTAGAAGCCCTGCTGTTTTAATCTTTATATGTAGACAAATTTTGTTTTATCTCATGTGTTTTATTACTCCGGAAATTCCTTGCCATTTCTTTTTGAGAAAACTAATTTCTATATTTTTTTTTTCTATTTTCAGGTAAATTATGTCACCAACTACTGAATAAAGGTTTTTTTGTAAGTTTAAACATAAAACATATTGGTAGTCTACTTTTTTTTAAGTAAATAAATAATAATTCAATCAATCAACGCAAAACGATATTTCTAAGCCTCACAAACTAATTGATAAAACAATAGGTAGTAATAAGGTTACTTGATCCCATTTTCTTGCTTTCAGCATATCTTTTTGGAAAAATGTTGCAACTCGCACCTAGAGTGCCCTAGAGTGGATTTCCCGGCCGAGAATTCCCTGGAAAAGAAAAAACTCTGGAAATCCTGAATCCTGGGAAATCCTGGGAAAAAAATCCCGGGTATTCCCGAAGCCAATATAAAGTGCTAAATTACACGATATAAATTGGAAAAATGGATCAAATTGAGCAAAGATAATCATAGTTCTACCTTGAAATATGGCATAGACTTCAATTTTTTTTTCCAAAAATTGGTAAATACACTAAATTTCATAAAAAATGTTTTTTCGTTCGACTACTTAGTGTACAAGTGAGATACGACAAAAAAATCTATAAAACGAAACAATACCAATGAAGAAACGCTATGAAAAGAATCTGAATGATCTATTTTGCATAATTCATCATTCAGAAGTTCCGTTTCGCAAACTGATGATAGTAGCAAAATCATCGGCAAAGAAATGAAGTATTTTGTATAAAAAGGATAGTTTTCTGAAAATTCGCGAGTTATGTTTAATAACCAAAAGTCTAGCTAACCAACGTTTATTGATAGTGAAATAAAAATTCTCAATGATATTTGCTGATTTAATTTGTGAGGTGTTAAACAAGTTTGAAATGTTTGCAACACTACAACCAAAAAAATTAAAATACCATAAAGATAAGGTTTCGTATACAGTCTAGAATAAAATCATAATTTTCGATTTTCCCGGGATCCAAAGAATTCGCGGGAAAAGGAACGTGAGATTCCCAGATTTCCGGGAACACTAAAATGGCCGGGAAACGGATACTCTACTCGCACCCCGACACCCTGTAACTAAATATTTCTATACTAAAGATAAAACAATATTTGAACCCATAGATGAACCAGAAGCATTTTCGTGGGAGTAAAAAAATTGCGCTATTTTTTTCAGTTAGGGAGACTTAACCCTCTATCGAAGGAGACTTGACACTTCATTCCGGAAGCCCTGATCCTTGGAATAAAAACCAAACAAAAGCCCTACATTGATTGTCAATTGACTATTTTGGTCCTTTTTGTTCTCATTTGACAATTTATAAGTGTCAGAAGATGAAAATTCTATAACTTTTTCTCAACGCTAGTATTAAGGCTATACTTTAAGGCGATTTTTTTTTATAATTAAGAAAAAAATCATTTGTTAAGCCCTTTTTTCAGACAATCATTGGATACATATTAGTAATCTCGTAACCATTCAGAAGAAGAATATATCTTTTTGCACTCTAGGGATCAGTTGTACCCGTAATGAACATTTTAGAAAACTTTTTCTGAAAAAAGTTGAGAGTTTTTCATTGCTTTGAAAATATGGCATTATGCAGGTCATATAACACTCTAACGATTGATTATTCAAATAAATATTTTTTTAAATATTTTTTCACGTAAGAAACATTTTAAAGTCATTTTTTTCATCAAGTGAATTTTTTCACCACTTTAAAATGTTTCTTACATGAAAAAAAAATATAACAGAAGTAATAATTCGAAGAATTAATCGTAAGAGTATGATATGATGTTCAAGTCACATTTTGTGAATTTTTTGAGCTTAAAACATTGTTGTTTTGCTCCATTTGGCACATTTTTCTAGAACATTTGATCTTTGTAAGACATTCCAGTTTGGAGATATAGCTAAGGAATCGAGTATCCCCAGGGATCAAGTATCCTCTTTCTCCCGTATCAGAAAAGCTCATCTATTGTCGAGCCGTCCATTAAAATGAGGACAAGAGAACATGATAAAGGTATTGTTCTATTTTATTAAAACCTATTACAACTACCTTTTGTCATCAACAATTTCTATATATTTTTTAATTTTTTTCAATAACGAAAGTAATATAATTTGATTTACATATAGCGTTTTTTCAATTTTGACTTGGCATTTGCACGAATCTTTATCATACTGTTTTTTTTTAAACCAGCTTAGCTTCAACCTTGTAGTTAATCCTAATGTTAAAACATATGATAATTTACAATAATCAAAACGTTAACTAATAGCATGTGAAAGACCTTATGTTAATTAGTTGGAGGATTTGAACCACGTTTTGTGACCAGTTTGAATTTTCAAGAAGGTACTTGAATTCAATCTTCTGAAGTTTTATACTTCATGAACTAACAAAAAACGAAAAAAAAATCTGAAAATGTGTAATCCAAGCAGAATATCAAAGGTTAAAATCTGAAAATGTGTAATCCAAGCAGTATTATAAAGGTTATCGAACCCTCACTTACTGCAATCTTGTTTTGCAAAAAACGTCAGCAAATCTGTGTCAACCATTTGTACACCGCCATTGAATGGATTCCACTGTTGTCTCTCTTCGTTAATCTAATTGATTTAAATTCCAATCTGAGCCAGTCAAATGCAGACTGATTCGCCCCGAAGTCGGTCACTGGGTGCGGATGTGCAACATTACAATCTTCAAGTCGGTTCGGAACAAATAGCATGGATGGAGCATAAGAAACTGCCCACCGATTTGCTTATTTGCGAGAACAATCATTGTGGCTGTTCTTTACACAAAAAGTTTCTCATCAATCAGGTTGTTGTTTGGCGAATGCACTGATTATGAGAATTGAAAATGTGAGAAATTAAATACCGTCTTTAAAGTTTATACTTATCAATATGAAGATGGGTTTTGTGGGAGATACCAAAAGAAAACATCTGGGAGTGTTTGTAACTTGTTCACATGCAAATGAATAGGACCAGGGATTAAGAAAAATCTTTTCGCTTGGTTCAAAATTACGCATTTATTATAGAACATTCTTGTGTGACATGCATACCTTCCACATGTACACAGTGTCCATAGTCCATCATAACAAAGGGTTAGCTTGGCAAACCCTAATTCAACATGCTCAATAAATCTTGGAGGACTCAAAACACTCCGACCAGTATCCAGTACACCACAAATCAGCAAACCCAAATGCGGCCAATGCTCTTGTCAGCCAGCCGAGGTTTCATGTTGCGATGAAATATTAGTCCCTTCTGGCAGCCGCCAATTCTTGGCCCCTTCCCAGTCCTCGGCCGTTCCGGATATCACCCAATCGAACATTTGGAGGGCCGTGAATCCTGACGAATGGCCGTCACGCGAAACCGCCACTCCGCCGAAACATTAGAACGATTTACACCCCACTACAAAAAAAAAAAGATCCAGCCAGCCACTCCCGAAAAAAGCCAACCGAGAGGCTTTCAGACATCTACTCCGACTGGGGGCTGCTGTTTCTCTCCGAAGCCAATATTGAGTTCGGATGCCACGCCAACAACCGTATGGATCCCGGACAGTAATTAATGAGCGTTCCATCTGCCTTTTTTATTCGAGGCACAGTTTCCGAAGTAAGTTGATGGCTCAACGCATGAATGATGTCAGAGTATCAGCTTCTTGTGCTTCCTTTCCCCGATCACTTCCGCGGATGTGCCTTCTCATCTGCCTTTTTAGGGCACTGACTGGTGCTTCCAGAAGCCATCAAGCGAGTCCAATCTGATCCGAATCCAACGGAAGTGGGCTCCCATCCACCATGGCGGCGTGGTTCCGCTAGGAATCGGATAAAGATTTCTCTCCTGGCTGTTCTCGGTATGGTATGGTGGTGGGTAATAACTCATTCGGAAAAATAAATCCATCGATGCAGTCGTTAAAGTGGTACTTAGGATGGCTCCTCGAAAATAAACCTAGCAGAAGGTACATGTAAATCATAAGACTCGAGTGTTAACATCAGCTTTAATTAGCCGGGTTCAAAAATTGTAATGAAGAAGAGCTTCAGAAAGATTTAAAACTCTAAAGCGGAAGGATGACCATTATTGTAAAGTAAGTTCTTTAAAGAGCGTTTTAGATAATTGGACATTAAAGGGTGATACGGTCAAAATTTGGTCAAGCGAAAACGGGTGTAAATCGATGAAATCGTTTATTTAAAAAATCAAATGAAATTTCTTTTTCAAGTTTAATTAGTATAAAATTCAGGAAACATAATCAGTAAGGCTTCCGCTTTTCCAAATCCGAATTGAAGGGCTTTACGCTTAACCCCTGCCATCAGATTTTGTACAGCCACCTTGTCCACCTTCTTCGCCGCAGAAAGCCAGTTTTACTTGAACTGCTGCTCGTCCTTAGCAGTTTTTTTGGTCTTTTTTAGGTTCCGCTTGACAATAGCCCAGTATTTCGCAATTGGGCGAAGCTATGGCGTGTTGGGAGGGTTCTTGTCCTTGGGAACCACCTGCACGTTGTTGGTGGCGTACCACTCCATGGCCTTTTTACCGTAATGGCAAGATGCCAAATCCGGCCAAAACCGTGAACCGTCAAACCGGAACAACCGTGTTTCTTAAGGAAATGCTGCAAACGTTTATTCATACACTCTTTCACGTAAATTTCTCGGAAGCTATAAAAATGCTGCTTTTCAAGCCACAGGTACAGATGGCTTGCCACACCAGATATTTCTTCGCGAACTTTGACATTTTCATGTGCTTGAAAATATCTGCTACCTTTCCCCTTCCTTTTTGCCGTACAAAACTCCTGTCCCGAAAGCTGCTTGTAGTCGGCTTTGATGTAGGTTTCGTCGTCCATAACCACGCAGTCAAACTTCGTCAGCATCGTCGTGTACAGCTTCCGGGATCGCGCTTTGGCCGTCGTATTTTGTTTATCATCGCGATTTGGAGTCACTACTTTCTTGTAAGTCGATAGTCCGGCTCGTTTTTTGGCTCGATGCACAGTTGTAGACGATATACCCAGCTTATTTGCGGCATCTCGGAGAGAGAGGTTAGGATTTCGCTTGTAACTACCGGCAACTCTCTTTGTCGTCTCAGCGGCTTCCGGTTTTCGATTTCCCCCCGATCCAGACTTCCTGGCTGTCGACAAACGAAATGAATTTCAAAAAGTAAGTTTGAAAGAAGTATCAGATTTACTTTAACGTTGATGTTTAACTATATGTGTATATATTTTATAATAACTATTCCGAAAATCGTAAAAAATATATTTACTTGATTTTGACAATGTTAACAAGTTTTCAAACACTATCTGATGAAGGTGTTTGGTTAAAGTAAGCTAGATAGAAATCGAAATATCTTGCGACAGTCTTCAATTGCTTATGCACCAGAAAATTTGTAATTCCTCACACGCTTTAATTGATGTCACTCGACGCTGCTGCACAAACGATCTGTCCTCGTCGAAACGGGTGGTTGTAATTAATTGTTTATTTATTAAATTAGACCAACAATGCCATCCGAGAGGGAAACGCCAAACATAATGACACTGTGCAAAAGACACAGCAGCAAATGCGCGTGAAACAACGACAGACGCTTTGCTTGGAATTCCGATCGATTTTGCAGTGCACCCACATGGCACGGTTTAAGCTGTGCATTGATGTCTGATTCAGATAACCCGAACAAATGTACAACTGTACATCACACTTTAACCACACACTTCTTGTACCGACAAACAAACGTCAGCCGTCTTCAATCAAACAGCCAAAATCTACACTGGGCGAACATGGCAAAAACATCACCATCACATGTGAGCTTCAATTGAAGCTAATTTGTCATTCGTCGTCTGCAGGGTTTTCTTATGCATCTTGCACATACTTAATTGTAATCGTTAACAAAAGACACAACCTTTTTTACTTTTTTTTGTAATTATTTCTACAAATTCAAAAAATAATTTTATAATGTAACCCTTTCTTGGAGGATCTTTAGTAATTTTGATTTTAACAACTGTCTGAATATAATCTCACACAGTGCACGTTCAAGCCACCAGCAGTTTTACAACAGCAAAAAATCACAATTTCCCTTGTTATTATTGCATCGTCCTCATGTGAGTTGTTGCAACAACATGATGTTCCATTGCCGGCACGACTTTCGATATCTCACTTCCCCTGGAGCTGATGTGAAATGTAGCATCAGGCAGCGGTTCTTTTTATTCGCAGTTTCGCTCGCCTGGGTGTTCTTATCTTCATACTTTGCTGTCACAGGACTACATACCATGCATATATTTGACACGGGCTGGCATGGCAGGTTGCATCCTTTGACACATGCGGTAATCAGACTGCCAAGCAATATAAATACGTCAACAAAAACAGAACAAAAATAAAACAGCAAAACAACAACTGCACATCAGCAGCAGTCCCGATGGCTGGCACGAGACGCTGGAATTTTGAGCTGCAGAATACTGGTAGTTCCACGAGAAAGTTTCTCTAACTTTACACAACCTCTATTGATTCTTTGATACGTTTTATAAATGTACACATGAAACACAAACCATACTTTGAAATGCAAACTTTTGTTTTGGAAACTTCAGGCGCTTTGCCTGCTATGTAGAATCGATTTCGGAACTCCTTTTCATATTTTATCCTGGTTTTATTTTTGTGACTTTATGTGTTAATTTTTTTTAACATATACAATTAAGTACTCACTGGTAAGTTATTTTCAAGAAAACTGTTCTGCACAGATGATATACAAAATATAACAGTTATCCCAAAAGATCAATATGTTATCGTACATTTTTCTTGTATTCTACTTGCCACGGCATAAGAAAGTACCACGACGACACAACTTCATCCAGTTCAGCTGAAAATGAAACATCTCAGCATAGTTGTTAGATGTCTTTTCGTATTTAGCTTCTTCTGCAGCAAAGTGGAAACATTTCTCTAGATTGCAAGGCAATAGGAATTTTGTCTCGCGCATAAGTATCTAAGTGCAAAAATAGAGAAAAAAAATCTCTGTTTAAAAATATCAAGCAACACGAGCTATGTCGATACCTACCGCATATGATTGATGCAAGAGGAAAAAATAACAATAATAGCTGGAGGTCGTCTCTCTTGGTGCTAAAATAGTTTTGTCTGTCTGGGTCTGGGTCTGGAATAATCTCAACATTGCCGGAGGTGCAGCTAGGATTAGTTTCTGTTTTTTTTTTTCTCCGTCCTATCAAGCATCATTCTCCTCAAACTGAGGGTGATAAACATTGGTCGCAACCGCAAAGAACGACTCTTGGCAGGAATGTGTTTTGACTGGGGCAATATGCAAGCAACAAGTGGTCTCCGATGCATTTTGTCGCCTCGCCATCGAATGTGTCTCTATCGTTTTGCAAATTGCTTCGAAGCCATTAAAAGGCAAACAAAGAGCCATTAGTGTAGTAGTGGGTTGATAACGTACACTTTTCAAGTCTAGACGCGCGCGCCTCTGACTCTGACATGCCATGTCATGAGACAGCCCAAATGCTGCTGCTGCTGCTGCTGCAGTTGCCGATTTTCATTGACAGCATTATTGTCGTCGACAAATGGCAGTTATCGTCTTGTTGAATATTTTGATCACATAATTGCTCCATCATCGAGACGATTTAATTATACGGTCTTGTTAATTGGGAGGCAGGATTTTGCTGCCAAACGAGAACAACTCAACTCACTAGCAAGAACCAATTACATATGTGTTTTATTTTTTAAATTTTTATGGTTTTTTAATCGTATCGATCAACACCTAGAGATTACATACTGGATCTTTCATTTCGAGTTCTGGTTTATGATATAGATATAAAAAATCGTAAAAAGAATCTTTTTACAAAACTATGTACCTAGGTAAGTACAGAAAAATTCTCCCAGAATAAGCCGCTTAATAGGGTCTCTTATATTTATAGAAATTCAAATCGAATTCATCAGGGGAGAGTGGGTATACTGGATCCCCTTTTCTTATTTTCACCATATCTTTTTGGAAAAAAATTAGCAACTCGCACTCTGTGGGAGCGAGCCCATGTGCAATGCACCACGTTTGGTGGTCTACGATAGAATGCCTAAGACAGCTAACTCACCGAGTGATCGCACATAACAGGGATGACTTACTAAGCAGGTGTATATTGGTAAGATGGCTTCCAATGATAAATGACTAAGCCTACAGTGTGCTGATAGTATAAGCAATCACCACACACTCTTTTACATTTTCTGACAGCCTGTAACTTCAAGTTTCTATGCTCCTAAAATTAGAACGATATTTGAACCCGTAGATGAATTAGAAGCATTTTCGTGGGAGTAAAAAAATAGCGATATTTTTGAAGTTAAGGGAGACTTGATCCTTTATTCAGGAAGCCCTAATCAATAGGAAAAAATCAAACAAAACCCCAAAATAGAATGTTAATTGACTATTTTGGTCATGTTTGTTCTCGTTTCACAATCTATAATTGTCAGAAAAAAAATTCTATAGCTTATTCTCAACCCTTAAGACATTGTATACTTACGGGCGCAATTTTTTTATATACATGAGAAAATCAATTATTTTAGCCCCTTTCTTCAGATAATTAATGGATGAATATTAGCTATTGGATAAATATTAGTAATCTCGTAATCAGCAATGACCACGATCCATTGAGAAGAAGAATATACCGGGATCATTTGTACCCATACATTAGGGATCAATTGTACCCAAAATCCTCATTTGAGAAAATTTTTCCTGAAAAAAGTTGGGAGTTTTCCATCGCTTTCGAAATATTGTATTTGGAAGTTCATTTTACACTCGAAAGATTGATGTATTGGAATAAATATTTTTGTTATAATATTTCCATGTTAGGAACATTTTAAAATGATGAAAAAAGATCTTCCAGTCACATTTTGTGAAATTTTTCAAACAAAGTTCAATAACCCAAAAACTTATTTTGTTAAAATATTCTGAGCTTCAACCATTGCTGTTTTGTTCCATTTGGCACATTTTTCTAGAACAACAACCCTATCCCAAGATGATCGGCTTTGAATATTGAGTGCGATTTTTTGAAAATGTTCTAACTTTAGGTTAAGTTTTAGGTGCAAAACTGAAACATTATTTATGGGAAAAATACCTCCGAAATAGCTATTGCTCATTATCTTTCAAATGAGATCAGAAGATTTGCAATATTTCCTAAGACGGCTGAGATATGAACGATCAAAATTTACATGTTTTTTAGCGGGTGATCCCAAACTTTTGGCCGGCAGTGTAGCTAAGGAATCAAGTATCCTCATTCTCCCCTAACTATAAACTTATAAGTTCACCCAAAATATCCTGATTTTTTGCAGAAGTTGAAAAATTCATGTTAACAGGAATCAGGTTTAAATTGCTATGGCAAACTATTCCCATGCAGGTTATTTCGAGTCTTAGTGATAATTTTTTAATATGGAAAAAATGCTGAAAAAGACTGCTGAAATATTGATTGCTTTCACACAAAATTAGCACCCATACATTTATTTTTTTTCCTACATTCACAATCGAAAATTTCCTCTTTCAACATATCCCCTATGCTAAATATTTATTTCATTCGCATTCGGTTTGCACGCTACTCAGCAACACAACGATTTTAAAAATAAAAGTTTAATGAAATGATATTATGTTACACTTTCAAAGCTATAATTTAAAAAGATGCTGAAGTCTTCCTGTAGGTCGTTTTTAAATTTCTCAAACCCTGGGGTCTAAAAAGCTTGATCTTGGTTCAAAACTCATCCATGATTTTAGCAGATTTTTTTTAGTAACATTTACATGATCAAATTTGAACTTTTATATTTGTATGGGAAAATTGAATATTTTGTACTGAAAAATCAACATCATTTTTGTTTTTTCTGAGGAACTTGTTGAACTGTTGAACTTTTTTGTGCCAATTTATAAATTCTCTGAAGAAAATTTTTCGCTGAACAACTTTGTTGAAGACCGTAACTTCGTATCTTATTAGGCAAAAAAGTTATTAGCTGTTGAACAGGGGTATGTCTTCTCATATTGATAAACAATAAATTCAATTGACATCATTGCTGGAGCCTCACGAAGTATTGCACGAAAAGAAGTCATGCAATACCTAGTTAGGCACTGGGCAGTGATGTCAATTGAATTTATTGTTTATCAATAAGAAAAGACATACCCCTGTTCAACAGCTAATAACTTTTTTGCCTAGTAAGATACGAAGTTACGGTCTTCAACAAAGTTGTTAAGCGAAAAATTTACTTCAGAGAATTTATAAATTGGCACAAAAACTAGCAGCTGGCTCGGTTCCACAGAAAAAAACAAAAATGATGTTGATTTTTCAGTACAAAATATTCAATTTTCCCATACAAACGAAAAAGTTCAAATTTACTCATGTAAACGTTAATTAAAAATGCTGCTAAAAATTATGGATGAGTTTTGTTCCAAGACGAAGCCTTTAAGATCCCAGGGTTTGAGAATGTATGTATGTATGTAAGAGAACCCACCAGTGGCTGATAGGTCTTTCGACCCGTGTCGGTGCGGAAAGTCTCAATCGCAAATTCAAATATTGTTCATGCTTAACTCATCAACAATAATTGCAGCACAACTAAGGGGTCCGTTACCACTGGTTTGGGACAGGTTTGGCTCATCTTACTCCCTTGCAACTGTTCGAAACAAATAAAGAATCCTGAAAAGGTACCTAAGTACCTACTCAAGATTCCAAATTTGCCGAGATACTCCGGCTGGCTTGAACCCACAATCCATTGTATATCAGTCTTCTGTTCGTTTGATGTCCTGTCCATTCCCCCCACAAAACCCCATAATAGAGTTAAGCTATTTTTAATATATTTAATCAAAAGATAAATATTTTTACATTTTCAATGATGTTTTACATCTTACCTTTTTACCATGTACTTTTCCTTGTACTTACCCTTGTACCCCTATAATGAAAGGGTAGGGTATTGTTATATCAAAAAAGGCTCTAGTAATTTTTATGCTGTTCACAGTGCCTCAAACCTATTCTATCGCAGCATGCCGAGATTGGTATGACTGGTGCTAGAACTTAGGAATTTACTTTCCCAGCCCATCATAACACGGGTTCATAATGTTGAAAAATCAACATATAAATGCCGAATTCAATATTTAAACACTGCAGCCCCAAAACATTTTTATACTAAAATCACAAATTTCCAATACCACAGACCATTTTCGGAACACTCAACCTCCCCTTTCCCGGAGAAGCTTGTAAAATATCACTTCAGTTGGGCAAAAAAAAACAAACCACCTGCACAAAGTCAATTTAATGAAACAATCCTCCCTCAAGCCCGTTAAAATCACTTCCACTGGTCAGTGTTTCAGTTGTCCTCCGGCTAATCGTAGAATATTTTTTTAGCACAATTCAACAAAAAATCACTATTAAAACTATATATTTAATAAAATTTTCACAGACCCGAAAAAAAAACATGTGCGATGCCATTTAGACAACGCCTACTCCTCCATTTAAGATCCCAGGGTTTGAGAAAATCAAAAAAGACCCCGAATCGACTCAGTCTAATGAACAGTCGCCTAAAATTTCGGTTTGCGCGCTGCTCAGCAACTCTACGTTTTTAAAGGATACAGTTTTATGAGTTGATATTAACTTCTTTTGCGATATAATGTTACACTGTCAAAGCTATAGTTTCAAAAGAAATATGTAATATTTGTTCAATATTTACTTATTCCTACAGGTGACTTGATAAAGTTAATATATTGGCAAATGCACAAAACATAAACGAATTGGTTAAAAAAAACTTTGGGTGGATGATATAAATCCCGTTTGTTTTTGGCAACATTCAATTTTGGCACATGTGCTGGAGAAGAATCTTGCTGATTCCGTTAGGCAATCTTTTATAAAATGGTAGACTAACTCTTTGATATTATTTTTTATCCGGTGTTAGTGTTGTTGCATCACTTTGGTGCTTTTTTCGGGCGTGTTTGCGAAGAGTTCTACACAGAAAAAAAATCTGAATCCTTAACAACACTGAAATTGAAAACCTGTATCATTACATGACGTGGAACGCGATTTATTGATGTAAATTTACAAATTAAAAAAAGTTGAATCCTTAACAGCACTGAATTCGTATGGCACAAATATTACTTGACACGGAACGCGATTATTTGATGTAAATTTACATCACATATGATGTAAATAAAAAGAAGCATCACATACGACGGAATTTTCAGTGCGAATTAAATATTACACGTCTTTAATATTTTACATGTCTTTAAATTTTACACGTCTTTTGAAGTTTACAGACGTGGAATATTCAACTCGCACTGAAAATCCCATTATATGTCATGCTTCGTTTTTGTTACATCATATGTGATGTAATAGAAATAGAAATTTCTTAAAATTACACGACATGGAATGTGATGAGGACATTGAATTTTAATTTAATCAATATTACAATACACTGAACCTGATAATGTCATGTAAAATTATGAACTGTCAAGAACAGGATCAGACAAATGTAAACAAAGTGTCAAATCAAGTCGTGCATCAAAGTTTTATTTAAGCAGTTTTCCCGCGAGAAAGGTTCCCAGTGTTCTTCGTGAAGCAGGATGTGGTTATTCATCTTTGGATCCGGTACTTCGGGGAAAAAATTAAAAGTGTGAATGTGACTCCTAATAAAAAAAAAGTGAAATTAAAAAAAACATTGTCACTAAATAAAATAATTTTAATGCATTACAAAAAGGTTTTATTTTTATTATGAGATGAGATAATTCCATTATTGAATCATAAATACCAATATCTAAAACAAAAAAGATTCCAATTGGAAATGTTTCTTTCAATATTCAGTGATTTTATAATTTACATGATTTTTGTTTTACATGCTGCCGAATTTTACATCATTCTTTATTTTACACGTTGCAACATTTTACTGTCGTGTAATTTCCAACTAGCACTGAAAATTCCGTCATATATGATGCTTCTTTTTATTTACATCACATGTGATGTGATTTTACAGATTTTTTTCGTTGTGTGTACGAACAAAGTCATTGTCGTATCCATTGACAATTCCTGCATCTAAAATTTTTTGCTTTTCTTTTTCAAACTCAGGCTTTTCATTGAAATATGGCTACCTTGGCGTTGGTGAAGAAAACACCACGAAGAGTTATAGTAGCGAGCAGCGTCGTAGGTATGCTCCACTTAGTGAAAAATGTATGAAAGTCTACATAAAGTATTTTGAGCTACATATTTCAGCAATTCCAAAGAATGGTACTATTGTTTGGTTGATTCGATTTGATTGTATAAAAAAACTTCTAGGTAGTTGAAGTATTTATAAAAAAAAGTACGGAAACTTTATTGTCAATCCTTAGAATTCTAATAAAATGTAAAGGAGACGAGGAATACGTCATTTTCTCGACCGTCGTCACGTCACGTTTGATTTTCTTAAATAATTTGGGGACAGAAAGTCCGAAAAAAACAAAAATTAGCTTGTCAGATAGGCAATTTGATATGTATAGTCTGTAGCGGTTCTTTGTATAAAAAATGGGAACATTGCAAAATTATGTAAAAATTCTTTCAAAAAATCGCCACCGTAATGTGTCTTGAGAACAATTAAAATGTATAAGAACGAAACATTGAATGTCAAATTATAGAAAACCATATTTCCATTTCTGCCAGAAAGCAAAGTTTGGTTTCGTTTCCTTGGAGGAATTTCGACTCCATTCCAACCCATCTACTGTGCATCACATTTTCCCAATCTCGAAGTTACAAAGTAGGTAACAAATGAGTACTAATTAATCATATTCGAAGCCGTATATCATGCATATCTAATCAAATTACGTTTCCCTATCGTTTAATCTTAATTACACAACAAACTATTCTGTAGTGAACAAATTGACGCCGACTTGGTAATCAGCTTTTCGAAGCTTTGTTGGGATGGAAGAGGGTGGGGTTCCAGAATTTAGATTGACCCTTTTCAAAAGTCAATACGGGAGGGCAACGCATCTGTAACGTTGTTCTTGTTGCTGGATTTATGTAAGGCACTTTGCTACTCGTGAGGGTAACGATGGCATATTCAGATGTGGGTTGCGTGATATCTGCTCCTTGCATAAACTGCGTGCGGGCCATCAAGTGATGCATCAGCATTCTAATCGAGTTTCCTAATGCTAACTAACCGAGACCCTCCCCGTGCTCAATCGTTCGTTCGTTCGTTCGTTTGCCCTGTTTGGCAGTCAATGGATGGGATGGGATGGCCTTTAGCCAAATGGTGGCTGGCCTGGCCATGTTTCGTCCCGTGCAATAAAAGCAATGTCCGCCGATGATGATGATCATCGATCCAAAAACCCACCAGCATAACGTTCGGACGTCTCGAGAGAGACAGGGAAAACGCACACATCTCACGGGGCGAACTCTTTGATTCTTGACACATTCGGGTGCTCCTTGGTCTTGGGAAAAGGGTGCTTCAGCCCATTTTGTGAACCTTAATGGGGGTCGTCGTTTGAGCGGTTAAGTCGAGTGGAAATTCAGCCTGCAAACGATGGGTGTAAATGACTCTAATTGAACTTTGATCTTCTTAGTGTCAATTACATTAATGCTGGGCATTATTATAATTGTCAGAAGTCGGATCCGGTCAAGCTGTTGGGCGAGCACTTACAAATTGGATTCAGTTAAAGATGATGCTAACGATAAGTTGTGCTCAAGTTGGTGACCCAGTTTACACCATTTCAAGCGAATTGCACTTTTTTCTAACGCTTTCATGTGCTACAATGTCAACAGCCTTTGTTAAGTACACGCTCCCGGAAGCAAAGGTCATCTTTAGAAAATCGGGTAGGTATTCAAAATCTCCCTTCTGCTTGCTCGTTTGGCAGCATATTTAATATCGCCCAACAAACATATTACCAGCTCCTGCTTGAAGTTCAATTTATGCACTTTTGCATATATGAGCGAGTACCAAAATACATACACAAACTTCCATACACAGATACAGTTTCTACTCGAGTGGCAAATATTTCATTTTGAAAGCCCGGCAGACACAATGATGAAGCACATACCGTTACTAGCAGCACACGTACACACAAAAATACGCACACACACACTTACTCCCACATAATCACACGTACACACAGCAGCAAACTCAACAGAAGCCGGCAAGCGCATCACAAAAGAATCTTTGCAGCTCGGCATTTTGATTGCAGTCTATTGAAGCGTACTCAATCTGCATTGCCTGATGCTTACTCAGGAAGAACCATCTGGGAACAACAGCAGCAGCCGCCCGGCAGACGAATATACACATACACATTCATTCATTCATTCAGCCTTCCTTTGGTATTCCTTCCTTTCCTCGGCTCCACAAACCATTCTGCAGTAAACGTTGAAGATCCATTGGCCTCAACCCCTCTTCCACGCGGTGATCCTGTTTACGGAATTCATATTCCGATAGCTTTTCTTTTTCTGGTATTTAAGCAAAATAGATGAAGAGACGGTAGGAATTTAAAAATATACACTTAAAATAAACATTTCCAAACACGAAAGGTGGTTCATTAGGGTTAATTCAATTCAGGAAGTGTTCATAAAAAATAAATCCTTTTCTGGAGCGATCTTAAGAGTTCTTTAATGAACAGTGTCTGGTACAAAAACGCCGAACAGTGTCTAGTATAAAAACGCTATAGGAGGCATAGATCATAATATATAGGAGGGATGAATGACATCCTGGTGTTAAAATCCTGATGATCAAATCCGATCCGATCAAGTATTTCGAAATGTTTATAAGATTCATTTCAAAAGATAATGGATCAAGATTTTAACTTAAATCTTATAAAAAAGAATCAAAGCCTTGCATGAGAATGCATGTAACTACATGTCGAGGAGATAAGGACATAACGAGCACCTGGGGTGTAATATGCACTCTTTTCTACAAAAGTACGGATTTTCCTCAATAAATTTTCTTGAGGATTTGTTTTGTACTTCCTATAGTATAAATTTTTCACCAAATAAGAAATTTTATTATCATCTTTAGAGATTTTTTTAGAAAAAAAAACCAGTTAGGTTCTCAAGTGACGAAAATATAATAATTTTTGAGCTTCACGAAATAAGTTTTTGAGAAATTAAAATCATCTTGGATCTTGATCTATATTGTACGCACTGCAACATTATGTACACATTGTTTCTCAGCTTTCACTATCACTATATTTTTGACTTTTCACTTTAATCAATTTTAAAACGCGTTTTTACTTAAATTTTTTCACTCGGGGCGAACCGAGCACTATTAATCGGGGCACGATGAGCGTTTTCTGCCGTATAATCTAGTAGCGAATTCAACTCGATATGGTCAACTGAACCCCGACACAAAACGCTAATCGTGCCAAAATTAATGGTGCTTATTCTGCCCCAGGGGGGGGGGGGTGTTCTTATTATGCCCCTACAGTGAAGGTTTTCAGCTTTCGGCAAAAAAAATTAAAATGCATTTTTAAAACGTTTAAAAATCATCTACTTTTTCAAGTTTCAACCAATTAGGAAATAGACTATTTTAGTGTCTGAATAAGAAACAATGATGCAATTCACATATTTTAGCTTTTTTCTATGGTTAAATAAGCGTTTTCCTTAAGATGGCCATCACACCCTTATATGTTTTTTTTTCAATTTGATTTATTTTCTGCATATCCTTTTCCAATCTGTGCTTGTCCTGTCGCTCTGTTTTGTTTTACCAGAGCCGGAACAATCCGAAAACTTTCTTAGCAACAGCTTTCTTGAACGGTGCTTTTCTTGTTACTCTGTCTCTGTTTACGAAAGCCGGAATAATTCGATTGTATTTTAAGAAACAGCCTTCCCAACCAGTACCAAATCAAAACAAACAATCAGCATTAGCTTAAAAATCTCTACCCAGTTTTTTTATTTTCACCGGAAGACCAAATCGAAGCAAACAATCAGCAGAAGCAGCTTTAACAAATTTGCGCTTCCCAAGCCATTCCATCTTTTTTCAGGGGCCGAATCAGAAACAATTTTGTTTGTAGCAGCAGACTTAAATCTGTGCTCCCTGTGCCAATCCGTCTTTCTACTAGAGGCTGAATAAGAAACAAACTTTTCGTAGCAGCAGCCTTCACAATCTGCGCTCTCTGTTCTTATTCTACCAACCACGCCATTGTCGCGATTTTACGATTATTATGAATTACAAGAAGAGATCAATGAATGATTTTGTTTTGTTTGTTTTGCCTAGTTTTGCCATTGAAATTTATTTTCTTTCATTTATCTACTATACAACTACTATACAACTATTATTTTATTTTATTATTTTTTTTTTAATTTGATTTTTTTTTCATATCCTTCATCTCTGTTGAAACTTACGGTTTTCTTTGGTAGCAGCAAGCAGCAACTTCTGCTCCCACGAGCAGAACCAAAACAGTTTGTTTTGGTTCCGCATGCTTTGAGTCAATTCGCAATTGAAACAATAGCGGTGATGATTGATGATGACAGCTGATGATGGTAAACACGGTACAAATGTTTACATCATCACACTGTGAAGCCAAACAACTCTACTTAGGTTTGTGGTAACACAACAGTGTTGCCAAATATTCTGGGTAAGAATATCAAAGTACTCATTGAGAAATGAGTACTTTCCCGGTTAGGGAATATAAGATGTGGAAGTGACAATAAGCTATCGCTAATTAATATAGTTGTAATCTAATGACCTCATAGACGAAACATGAATAAAGATAACTCCATTCCACCACTGAAACCTGCGTTTTTCAACAATCTCATTCCTACACTACTGTATTGGAAAAAAAAGTTAAGAGGAACAAAAAAAAATCTAGTTTACAAACTATCTGTCAATGTCTAAAACTTGAAAACTGGCCTTTAGGAATCGTAGATATTAGCCAATGTTTTCAATAACATTCATTGAAAGAAATGTTTCCTCAGAAGATTTCATCATAAACTTTCGTTCAAGGTCGGTCTCCAAGACAAATCTTCAGGACGATACACCTGGAAGCATGCAAGTTTCAAATTGCTGAGTATGAATGAAAATATTTCAAGAAATTATCTTCTTTTCAAGGGAAACGTCGCGACGGTTAATATCTCTGCTTCCAAATGACCAATCATCACATTTTATGCATTGATAGAAAGCTTCTGAACTATACTCTCGTTAAAGTTTTTTTTTGTTTAAAATGATATTTTTTGGGTTTTCTGCAGAATTCCAAACGAAAACTTGAATCGCTTTTATTTCGATACTAGTAGTTTATTTTGTATGTTTATTTGTTACTAAAAAACCTTCCATTTTGAGGACATTACTAATAAATTATCAAATTTTATTGAAAGGAGTTCGCTAGTACTCATTGAAATAAATTTTTAAGAAATTATGGCATTTCCCCAAAAAATCGTTGCGCAGAAAAGGGATTTGTTTTCTAAAGTTTCTCAGAATTAATTGCATATGGAACAATCAATATGAATCCAGCTTTGTTCTGCGAAAAAAACGTAAAAAGTAAACTTGTTTAGTGTATGGATTGATATCGAACAATCACTTTAGAATTCTAGGATACAGTCTTAAGATAGAATGTAAGGAGAATACTTGATTACTTTTTCTGTTTATTTTTTTTTTAATTTTACAAACAAATTCAAAGATTCACATGATATGTTACATTCGCGACCATGCATGGTTGCCAAATTTTATTTCGAAAACTAAAGGAGCTTGAAAATAGAAATCAGGACTAATCAGGCTTACATAGAATGATCGAGCTGAGTGCCTTTTTATGCGAAAATCATGTTGCCCTCTAGTCAATTAATTTTAATAAAAATTACATTTGCCAAAGTTATTGACTTGGAAACACAAATCAATCATTCATTCCGTTTCTAGACTTAATGAAATTGACTGATTGTTGGGCGAAAACATGATATATTTTTCCGTAAATTGTCTATCTTTTATAAGGAGTTTCGCAACATCTAACCTAAATATTGCAGTTTCAATGAATTTTCATTTACTTACAACTACTGTTACATATAAAGCCACATATATTTTTGAAATGTCAAATTGACTCAGATAAAGGTGCGATAACTTAAGGCAAAAAAAAAATTCAAATTTTTCCGAGGTGCCAAACATTTGAAAATAGGGATTAAGGGAGATTTTGAATGTGGTTCTTCGAGCCGGATTTGACCCAGCGACCCATGGATACTCATTTTATTTTAAATGTTTTGAGTATCAGGGCGCCTTTAATACCACATCCAAAATTCTTAATTATCTAATCTCTAATAATCATTTGAAATTCTATTTTTGGCTTTATTCGGTTATGGATGTCAAGTTAACAAATTTTCTTTTGGAACGCTCGACGTTTTAATCTTTTTTGATGGTATTTCTAAAAAAAATACAGGATTTTAAAAATAATGTTTGCTTTTGATAATCATACTCCAGCAACAGGTGATCAAAACCGGAAATTTGATCTATTAGAATTTGTTCGCGTTTTTGTAGTGCTTTCTCGTGAACTACATCGCAATTGTAATGATGATTGTTATTCTGTAAAATATTTGAATTTAAAATTTTTAACAGTTGAGATAAATTGAAACAAATTAAAGCAACAGATACCGAATGCAATTTAATTCCAAGCACTTGTTTGAAAAGCATTTCAGAAATCATTTGACCATCTTCTAAGCTGTTTGTAATGCAATTATTATTAACCATAAGCAAAATCAACTAAAGTAAAATCTAATTGTAATTTGAAAAATAAAGTTGATTTGGGAAAAAAAATACAACAAATCGATGTGCCAATTTTCCAACCACAGCTCTGTTGTTCATAGCTTAAACAACTTTGATATATTTTTGATGTTCAATGCTTCACAAATGTATTCCTAGCTTCACGCATCCAATCAGTGTGTTGTGCAATCATCAAAGTGATACATGCACCAGCATGTAGCATAAAACCACATTTTTGCGACATATCATCGGCCACATCATGTTTCCAATAATTACAGTTCTCATAGCTACCGACAATTGTGAATTATTATTCCACCGCTGAATATTCATGACGATCAATAGAGAAAAAAGCATACAAACCACATCCACTGGCTGAATTGCTGCTGCTTGAACGATTGTCCCTCTCATATGCATTGCATTTCGTCATTCAACTCCCGCCCGATCGATATGCTTAGGAGTAGAGCGAAATCCGACAACTTCTACAATACATACCAACATCAACGATCTCGGGGGCCAATCCTTAATACTTCCCTCGGATCAAATAGTAGCACATTGATGCTCGGACATGAAATCGATTGACAAATGCCTGGCAGCAGGAGCACGAAGAAGTCGGCACGGCAGCATCCGAGGAGAGGATGTGAATTCCACTTTTTGCCCCATCGAATGGCAGAGGCAAAAAAAATCTCCAACCGACTACAATTCCATGCTCTTTGGCCAAACATCGGGCACTGGAATTGCAATTTAATGACCGACAGCCAGTGGCCAGTTCGCTGCAGATTCTGGTCCAGCCGTGGTGGCATGAATGGGACAAAAATTCTACCACTTTGCCACGTTCCACTCACAGTAGGACTGATATAGGACATTGCAAGCGTTTTGTTTGCCCGTTTGCTTGCCGGTTGTCGTTTTTCTGTTTTTTCCATTCATTCAAACTCTTCGGTCTTTATCATCGTGTATAGATTATACAATGATTATATGGCTGTTGCTTTTTGTGCAGGCATGGTTGATTTTTTTTCGTTTTCCTTTGAGCTGTGCAGAAGTGCATTTTGTAGAAATTCGTTTCGTTTGTTGAAAAAAGGTAGATGCTTACTGGAAAAACTGAAACCTGCTGCTGCTCGCCAATTCGAGAATGCAGTTTATCTCGGCTTTTTTGAGCTACTCTTACACAGCCCTTGTGTCATATGTGAAAATGATGTTTTAATTATTATTATTATTATCGCCGCCGACCGTATGCGATTATTCATGATGCAATTATTTACTCGTTTCTGCTTTCCACGCCTCGGGCGCCACATATCAGGGCGGGTTTTATTTTTAGGCAATCGACGGAAGAACCATTATGGGATAAAATACGATGCATTATAATGCATGGGTAAGAGCAAGAAAAATTTAAATTCAATTTAATGAAAAATAAAAACACTTCTACACATTTCAAAAGAATGCTCAATAAGTAGGGGAGAATGAGGATACTTGATCTCTGGGGATACTTGATTCCTTCGCTATATCTCGAAACTGAAATGTGTTAGAAATATCAAGTATTCTAAAAAATGTGCTTAACAGAACAAAACAACAATGCTGTTATTTCAGCAAATTAAAAAAAAATATTTTCGAGTTATTGAACCCTGTTCTAGAAATTTAACAAAATGTGATTTGAAGATCTTTTTTATCACTTTAAAATGTTTCTACACAAAAAAAAATAAAAAAAAAATTATTCCAACCGTTAGGGTATTAATTACATAATGCCATATTTTTAAAGCAATAGTAAACTCTCATTTTTTTTTAGAAAAAGTTTCCAAAATGTACGTAATGGGTTGACTTAACATACTTAGCATTTATCTAAAAACTAGAAAAATGCGCCTTAAAGTATACAACAATATAAGGTAACTTTTAGAATTCTTACAAACTGTGAATCGAGAACTAGTATGGCAAAGAATAGTCAACGGACCTTTTATCTTTGGAATTTGCTAGAATTATGCCTAGGGTCAGGGCACCCTAAATTAACGATCAAATCTCCTTTAACTAAAAAAAATATCACAATTTTTTTTAAATCGCGGAAACGCTTCTAGTTCATCTACGGGTTCATGTATCGTTCTAACTTTTGGAGCAAATAAATTTGAAATTACACGCTGTCGGGAAATGCAAAAGACGGCTAGTTGCTAATTTTTTCAGAAAAAAAATATGAGATAGAGTTTTAACATCTCTTTATTAAATAGGCCTATAATAAACGCCTTTTTTGACTGCTACAAAAATGCAATAACATATGGGAGAGCGTTCCTATATGCGCTTAGCGGGATAAACGCGCCTAGAACAGCCGTTTGACGAAATGACTGACAAAAGTTTAAGGAAACATATCTAATCTATGCTATTTTAACATAAGGCATGCATTTTTTTTATGAATTCACAATCCCAAAAAAAATGTATTAAAATTTTAATGCAATATTTTTATGTAATATGTTATTTTTTTTTTAAATTATACGTTCAAAAATCCAAAAAAGAATTGGGTGGTTTTTATTTCTGAATTAAAAAAAAAAACAAAACAAATTTAAGCTTTAACGGAGTTTAAAAAATGATCAGAAAGATTAGGCGAAATAAAAAAGTGTTTTTGATGCTCCACCATGATTATAAAAATGTCGGAAAAATGTCATGTTTTGGATGGCAGAGAAAATGAAGAAGAAGTATGAAGTGAATCACGGAAAAAGTATAAAACATTCGATTGAGCTAGCATCCCCACTTCCGATGCTCTCGACAGCCTACGAAGACATTATGTATGTTTTTGGGGTATGTTTTATAAACAGACCTTTGGCCTCAGTATGGGAGCAAACTTTCCCCCCTTCTGGCTGAAGTATTCATGGGCGATTTTGAAACTGATCTGGAGAAGAAAGAAAAACTCTTGCCTCGTGTGTGGTGTTGCGCTACATAGATGATATTTTGGCTTCCGTAAAAGAACGCTATCTCCCACAGACACTCGAGCTCCTTAATAATCAGCATAGATCGATCAAGTTTACGGTTGAAAAAGAAGTTGTGGGAAAACTCCCTTTCCTTGATTGGATTGGACATGGATTTAAAACTGCGTTCGATTTACATCGGCCGAACCGAGCATGGCCGTACACAACAAAATTTGACCATTCCATTGACTGGGCAAAAGTCACTTAAAAAAAGTGTATGCAAACCTGGACACCTTAACGCTTGGACTTGGGAGTCTTTGTTCATCAGCACTGCCGATAAACCGTTGATGAACGAAGATGACCCGCCGATTATATCCCGACTTTTCAACCAGATCAACCAAAAGTTCGCATGATGCGATTGATTTAATTTCAAAATTTCATCCATACCTACATTAATTTTTATTATTTTAGCTAGTAGAATTTTATGAAGAATTTTTTAACCCTTTAAATGTATGCAGTGCCTCCTCTTAAAAACATTTTTAGCTTAGCTTGTTTGACTACTCATATCCACCTTAAATCATTAAGCCCGAAATGCTTCAATTAGTCTTCAACAATACCACCATTTTCTCATGGTTTTAATAAAAATATAAAACTATAGGGGAGAGTGGGGATACTTGATCCCCTTTTCTTATTTTCACCATATCTTTTTGGAAAATTTTAGCAACTCGCCGTCTTTGACATTTTCTGACAGCTTGTAACTTCAAGTTTCTATGCTCCAAAAATTAGAACGATACTTGAACCCGTTGACGAACAAGAAGCATTTTCGTGGGAGTAAAAAAATTGCGATTTTTCTGAAGATAGGGGAGACTTGATCCCCTATTGAAGGAGGCTTGATCTTTTATTCAGGAAGCCCTAATCCTTGTATAAAAATCAAATAAAACCCCAAAATAGAATGTTAATTGACTATTTTGGTCATGTTTGTTCTCATTTCACAATTTATAGCAGACATAAGAAGAAAATTCTATAACTTTGTCTCAACGCTAATAACATTGCATACTTAAAGGCGCTATTTTTTTATAATTAAGAGAAAATTAATTATTTTTGCTCTTTTCTTCAGACAAATGTTTGATAAATATTAGTTTTTGGATAAATATTAGTAATTTCGTAATCAACAATCTTAACGATCAATTCAGAAGAAGAATATGCCGTTTGGAAGGGAGATCAATTGTACCCAACTCTAGGGGATCAATTGTACCCATAATCAACATTTTAAAAAACTTTTTCTGAAAAAAGTTGAAAGTTTTCCATTACTTTTAAAATATGGCATTATGAAGTTCATTTTAAGCTCGAACGATTGATACATTGGAACAAATATTTTTTTTCATAATTTTCTAATGTAAGGAACATTTTAAAGTGATGAAAAAAGATCTTCAAGTTACATTTTGTGAAATTTTTCAAACGAAGCTCAATTACTCAAACAATTATTTTGTTAAAATTTTTTAAACTACAAGCATTGTTATTTTGCTCATTTTGGCACATTTTTCTAGAACATATGATCTTTGTAAGGCATTCCAGTTTCGAGATATAGCTAAGGAATCAAGTATCCCCAGGGATCAAGTATCTTCATTCTCCCCTTTTGTGTCAAATCATTCAATGCATTTCGAATTTCATGATTGCTAGCGTGGCTAATTAGAACGAGTTCCACATCGCCAATGGTTGCTACTCCGTGATTGATCGAGGCCATCAATTTTGTACAAGGGCCAAAAGAATGCAGCTTGGGATTAGCAACTCATTCTCAATGTACAAAACTCATGCTCTCCCTTTCAAAAATGATCAAAAACGGCGCCGGCCACGTCCTAGTAGTCAAAGGGGAATGAAGGTAGGATTGTTAGTAAGATACTTTTAAGGATCAACCATAAATCTGTTATTCCAGTTTTCATCAAAAGCTTGTTTTGAAAAACTCTGAACAATGATAAGTCAGTACCACCAGCTATAGAAACCGTCTATACGTCTGCGAATCTATATTCAAGTATCTCAGGAAGGGTTGTGTTTGTAAGGGAAAGGTTTTATCAGGAGCCATTTTTTTGAAAATTGTGCGATCTTCGTTTTACCTGCACCTCCTTTGCTCCTTGACATTTCCTGAGGAAATTCCTATTAACATCTACGAGGCGTTACTAGTTTTAAAATTTAAAAGAATTCTGGACACTCAAATAATTTGAAAACATTAGCTTGCCAGATTGCCCGGTTTTATCCGGGTTTGCCCGGATATTTGATGAAAAATTTCGATAAAGTCTGGTCCGGCCCGGTTGCCTGGATATCGTGAAAAAAGTCCGGATATTGCCCGGATTTTTTTCACAATTTTCACAAAGAAACCAAAAAAATCAAAGTTTTTGAGTAAGTTTCGGCAAAATCGATTAACGGTATGGAAAATTTCAAATAATTTCGCTGTTTTACTTTTATAAACCTTTAAATATTTAAGTGTTCCAACAAGTTTTTGGATGTCTGCAATTACATTAATAAAATAGTAATTTCAATTTTTTTGCATTTTTTCTTTGCCTTTATGTATAATTAAATCTAAATTTCGCCCGGTTTTTGCCCGGTTTTTGGATTTGAAAAATTGAAATCCAAGCCCGGATTTTGCCAGGTTATTTTGGAAAAATGCCCGGAATTGCTAGGCCCGGATGAGAGTGGAAAAAATTCTGGCAACCTTAGTCTAACACAGGCATGTCAAACTCGTTTAGGTGTGCGGGCCGCATTAAACATTTTCTATGACGTAGAGGGCCGCAGCCAAAATCAGTTAGAAAACATAACATATTAGTTTCGCAGAGATTGGATACAATACCATGGAATATAGTTATGAGTAAACTTGGAATGATGTTTTACATTAAATTTTTATTAAAGCTTTTAATGTTTAACATTCTTATATTATAATGTTAATACTAGTTAATAAATATCAGGTTGACGTTAATTTGTCACTGACGCTTTCATTATTGATGATAAATTTGTATCAGATAATCTCGAACGGTGAGAAGTTTTTGTAGCTAGTAACGATTCTAGGTGAAGTATGTTTTTACCAAAGGATGCAGCCTCATTAGATCTTTTCAGTTTTTGACACGTAGAGAAGTGCACAAGGTTTCTTTGGAAATTTGGTTGATCCATAACCGTAACTTCGCTTGATAGTTTTTTACATCATCACAAGCAGTTATGATATTTTTTTCATTTCTTTGAAGTTTGAAGTTCAAATCTTGCAGGTGGCCAGTGTGATCAACGGCAAATGCCAAATCCTGAGCCCAGTCGTCTGCTTGGAAATGCCCAACAGGTTTACCTGTCATTTCCAAAAATAATATTGTTTCCTCTCGTAGCAAAATCTTTTTAATATTTGTGGCAGGAAAGCCAGCGTAATTCTGTGTAGTAGAGAACACAATCGAATTCATGTCCAATTTCTTCCAAAAATGTCAAAAGTGGCGATGATTCAAGCCACGGGAACGGATAAAATTAAAGTATCTGAAACTGGTTTTAGCACATTTTGGAACTTTAATTGCTTTGCGCATAATGCCTCTTGGTGAATAATACATTGAAAATGAGCAAATTTGAAATTGATGCAGTCTCCCTTATTTTCGCAAGCAGTTTTGCACCATTAGTTGTTTTAAAATCATGATTCAGTGCTTATTTTAGATTTTTATAATTTACTTTTCAACCTTTTTTTTAACGGAAAAACACAACTTTCCAAACAGTATATATAGAAAATCGCACATCAAAGAAACTTTGAAGCGTGCTATCTCGAAAGTAGCTTTTGTGCACTTATACCCCTTTGGCTCTGAGGGCCTCATATGATTTGATAGCAATTGTTTACGAATAACTGAACTTCATTTAATGACGTCAAGTTTCAAATTGAAAATCGAGCTCTGAATCCGAATAGAAGTCAAAAAAAATATCTGCAAAAAGAAGTTTATTGGTCAGATAATAGAAAAAAAAATTATGAACAGTGGCTGGAGATATTTTTTAAAAAACATTATAATTTTTTTTTTTCATTTTACAGTATTTCAAAACCTGCTCTAATCAGATTTTTCGCATTTAATTTTTTTTTAATTCAGCGACTGATATGGTATTAAAAATGACTCTCAATTTACGAATAAAAAATATTGTTAACTAGTGTTATTAAAAATGTATGCTGTTAGTGTTTATACTCACGTATTCGGATAGGTTTGAGACAATAAGTAGACTCCAGCGGTGGGATATGTTTTTGTTCAATTTCGGTGCAACCAACACACTTACCACAAAATTAACTGAACGTTGGAAAAGTGGTCACTGAAATAAAATTATTCAGAGCTACAAATTTAATCACGGAAATTTTTTGATTATTTAGGATGTTGTTGATGTAAGAAGAAGAAGAAGAAATTTTTTTATTATTTAGGATGTGTTTTTTTACAATGAATAATGTTGATAATCATGCTTACGTATATCTTCAATTTTAAAAATATCACAATATGTCTGTTGTTTCTTCGGTAAAACAAAAATAATAGAACCAAAATACATGGAAGATATTTATGTTGTTAACGCTATGAATGTTTACACACAATCTTACACGGAAGCGGGAATCACCTTAAACTGTGGTTCAGAGCAACAATGTTACGCGTGTTTTTTAAGAGGAAATTTGAACATCGAAAAACATTTGCATTCAGTTGAATACGTTACATTATACTTTAGTTTTTGCAGTATTACTTTACATAAAATCAGTGGTGTTTTTTTTGTGACAATTTAAGACGGGGCTACGCGGGCCGCATTGACCAAGGCCGCGGGCCGCATGCGGCCCGCAAACCCCCAGTTTGACATGCCTGGTCTAACACATCACTGAATTTCAACACGACTCTTGGACCAAAGAATGGGTTATGTTAGTTAGCGAAAGGTAAACATCCATTTTGGTATGGTGCGATCTTTTGTGAGTGATCTTCATTTAAAAGTATATTCTAAATTTCTAGCTTTTTTCCCTTTCTGTTATCCCTGTGCAACTCTGTAATTTATAGAACGGCTTTTAAGATTTTATTTAACTCACCAACGTATTCAATATCCTAAATTTTCATGAACAGTTTTGTATTCAAGAATTATATAACACTTCTATATGATAAACATGGTTTAAAGGTTTTATATGAAACTTAAAAAAAAATGAAAATTCTGAATATTTTCTTTTGTGTGAAGGATAGAACCGTTCTATGAATTGATGAATTTCTTCCTCTTAAAAACATTTTTGACAGAAAAAGTGTGAAATTGAATTCGAATAACTTTAAATTTTCAAACGTTTTAGTTTGTTTTTTCATTAAAAACAAAGTTTGTTGCAACTTACTCCTTTTTCTTAGTAGGGTGAAAATCGCATATTTTTTAAATTTAAAAATATTTGGTGGAACCAATAATGTTTTAGATTACGTCAATTTGTTGTCCCATTAACTTTAAATCTTTTTAAGTACAAACGGTATGATAATCTGTGGACATAAGATTTTAAAAAGCCCTTGAATTTATTGAATTTGAAAGTGTTGCATGATGCCCAAGTGGACGGTACGATGAATGCCACTCATGATTGGCATATAAAAACTTCACAAATTCATTTGGAAAATTTAGCTGTTAACTCGAAATCAATATGATGAATCATATTCAAAGAACAATCACATTTCAGGTTCTCTAGGTCATGGTTAGTTACGTCATAAAAAAAACATATTCCACTTTCAAGCACACTAGAAAACGTTACAATAAAATTCGTTACGATGATGGCTCGTTTGCCAGCTTGTTTGAAACGCGAACAGATTCCAATATTGAGTGAAAGAAATTTTCTGATTTCTCTCCCTCTCTGTCTATCTGAACTGGCAGCTCGTCGTTGGGGCTCTTCACACTTTTCACAGGAGCATCGAACCTTACTGAAACTCGGCATCCGGCATGTTTGCACTTGTTTTAATGTGTTTGAACATCAGACACAATTTATTGCCGGTTTGTCTCCGAAGACACACTGAACTCTTTCCCAGTCGTCAGCTCAAACATCCGGGGGCATCCGGTTGCTGGCTATGAGCTATCTACTAGGAGTGGAGTTGAGTAGAAAAATCTGAAACTTTACTTTGCTTCCACTCCACCAGCATCACCAGCACACACAAACACACATATTATCCGAATCCGACAATGGCAAACGTCAGAAAATGGGAAAATCTCCTTCGGAAAATGAGGACACATGTGCTATGTTGGTGATGTAAAGCCGGCTTCTCGAAAATGGAAAATAAAACCGGAAGTGGGAGGCTGCATGCGGCAGGAGCTTAGTGTAATGTTTAATTAGTGCCACCGTAAGCTGCTTTTGTGCCGGAATCCGGCTGGTAACCTCAGAGAGCGGAGGTCTTTCACTCGAGATCCCGCAAAAACAGAAGACTTCTTGATACTTATTTTTCACAAGCACAAACAAGGAAGGAAGTGTGTTTTTATCCACAGAAGGGAGGAAAACGTACAAATACGACCGCCTGAATATCGAACTAATATGATGATGATGTCCTTGCCCTGAATGAACTCGGCTAGATCTCTTCAAACGATAGCTAGAAACTTGTAACACAGCTGCTGGATGCGACGAGACGCTTCAAAACGAATCGACTGAGTTGTTTATTCACTTGCATCGAACGTAATGGGTACTGCATGGGTACCAGGAATGTGCATAATTGTGCAATGGCTTTATGGGCAAACACAACGTACCCACTAGACTCTACTAGGCATCGTGTACTCTTGAATGAAATTCTTCATATGTACGATTTGTGCCGTACCCAATGCGCGCTCAGATAAACTGGTCGGACAACAATCTCCACTGCAGTGCAGCTCTGGGCTGGCTGATGACGTGAGCTAATTGAGGTCTGGCTATCAACGGGCTCGGTAAAGCTGCTAAATGCAAATCAAATCAGAAAGGGACTTACGGAAAAACAACAATCGACGAGATTGGGAACTAATAATATCTGTGCAAGGGTTTTCCAACGATGAATATTCAAGGCATTTGGAGCAACATAAAAGACCAGTGTTGTACATCAGCCAGTCGTAAACAAGTCTTCATGGGCAATTTATAGAGAGTTTTAATTAGAGCAACACATATTGTGTGTATTTTTGAGAGCAATGAATTGCTTAAACCCACAGTACAACAAAACATTATTCCAATATGTGTCTGCTTTTGTATCAAAGTTTTATTGAGGGCATGGTTTAGAAATCCAAGAAAATTACAAATAACTGAGTTAGGTTTGAATGGCCGAATTAGACAAAAATTGCATACAGTCAGTAACAAAAGATAGTAGCCAACAATCATTTCCCATCATCGCGATTTTGCTTATTTTCCTAATAGAAATGATGTTTCATGAAATAATCTACACTGACAGATTCGATTTATGCTTATAATTCTACCATGAAACTAATTTTTGGAAAACTTTTTTAACACATGTTTTAATATAGGGTAAATTATCTTGAGCGAAACTAAATGGCACAAACGACGCAACTCGGAACAGATGATGGTTATATCCAAACGAATTACTCCACAATGTTTGAATGTCTCCTCTAAACAGCCAAATCTCTCTAGATTCCGAATAGTTTATCATATCAGAATAAAATAAAAAATTTAAAAAAAAATTTTAACGCTTATTCACATCATAGAATTCCATACCGAAGAGATTTTTTTTCTAGATTGGTTTAGGGGCTAGGAAACAATGAACGATTTTTAGCCGAAAGTGTCACGTTGATACTTTAATCGTTCCACTGAATGGAAGAAGGGACCGGAAAAACATTTCTAGTGCTATCTCCTACCTGGTAAGAGGGAGTCAGAAACAAACATTCCGTGTATTCAAATACACTCCAATGCCCAATTCTGTTCCATTTGCTTGATTTATGATTGTTCCCGTGTCATATTTGGTTCCATTTGTTACATAAGTTCTTGGTATATGCAAAACAATCGTATGTGAGCTCCCGTAATTTCTAACTGTATCCTCAAATGAAGGAGAAAGAAGTCTCAAATAAGCAAATAACGATTTTAGCTATCCAAATACTTCCCCATGCCAGAGTTGTTTCCATTTGCTCGATGAGTTTTCGAGTTATGCGATAAATTGTAAAGAAGCCCCCCTTTCTCCTTCCCATCACGCAACTTGAAAGAGTTATATTGAAAATTGTAAAAGAGCCCCCTCCCCGCCTCTATCTCCTCATTGGAAGGAGGGAGGGGTACCAAATATTCATAGAACTATTAATCGTACCCAAATACTCCTCCTAGATAAATTTGGGTTCGTTTGCTCGAATAGTTTTCGAGTTATGCAATGAAAAAGGAATTAAAGGCACCCCCTCCTTCATGTGCTTACATGAAAGGAGTGAGGCGTCTGAAATAACCATAGAATCATTCCTCGTATTCCATTACCCCTGCATGCCAAATTTTGTTCCATTAGCTTGATAAGTTCTCCAGCAGCCGAATTCCGGTACTTGAAGAAAATCTCCGAAAATCTCTTCTAGAAAAGAAATTCTAAAATTGTCGTTCTCTTCATAAAAATGTCTTTTCTTCTTGGCTGATTCCGAAAAAGTAAAGAGAAAGAAAAAAAAACCAAATGTAAGAGAAGAAAAAAGTATAGTTCACCTATTCACCGCTAGACGTCTTTGACGTTTGTTGTCGGTGAGACTTTTCAAAACGACTTTTTGTTGGCACCGTGTTTCTCCCATGTTTCCCGATATTTAGCATGGTAATTAGAATAAAATTATATTTTTTTAATACTGAAAACTATTTATAACAGCAATATTCAATATTGTTAGATAAAATTCTTCAAATCTTGCTCATCGTGCATGCAATTAAATATGAAAAAAACATATCGTTGAGTGTTGAAGGCATAATTGGAAGTTTTGAAAAATGAATCTAGAAAGTTACGTGTTTGTAAACAATCGGATGTGTTGATATGATTAAATATGTTATAGTTGTACATTCGAAAGTGTCATCCTTTAATGGGATAGCGCTCAATTGTTGATCCAGTAAGTTAATAAACTTCTTAGCCAAACATTTTGGCATTCGAAAGAGTTTTTCGAAATTTCCATCCGAAATATCAAATGGATTACTAATATCTCTCAAATAACGACGATGCCGAAGTAGTTCGATTTTTTCTAGGCGTTTATACCACTTTTTTTTTACATAGTAATATGATCCAATCATTTGCTCCATTATTTTAAAGTTTTAATAGGTATTAACGTATAATTTAACAAAAATCCTCACTGAAAAGAAATGTCTTTTGAAATTTCCGAAGCAAAAATGCCGAAGAAATTAAAAATCTCGTTTTCTATTTCAAACGTCAAAAATTGTTTTCTTTGAATTGACCGGAATGTCAATCTAAGAAAATTTCGCAACGAAAAAAATCCGAAGAGATTGAAAATTATGTTTTCTTTTTTAAACGTCAAAAAATGTCTTCTTTAAATTCACCGGAATTCCAAGATAAGAAAATTTTGAAAATGTCTTCAATAATTTCTTTTCTTTCACGACATTTTTTGCCCGGAATTCGGCTGCAGGTATATAAAAAATTGCAAGGTAGGCCCCCTCCCCCTTCCTATCTCCCCATTTGAAGGAGAGAGGGGTACCAAATATTTTTTTAAACATTCCTCGTACCCAAGTACCCTTCCTTGCCAAGTTTGGTATGATTTGCTTAATCAGTTTTCGAGTTATGAAGACTTATTACTTTTATATGAAAAACCCCCTCCCCCCTTAGGAAAAGGGAGGGGTCGTAAACTATTATAGGAACCTTCCTCGAACAAACTTAATTATCCAATGCCAATGACCCAGGAAAAAATAACAGGTCAATCGTCTCAGTGACGGTAGCGCTATGAATGTGTTAAATATATATTTGCATACTTTTAGGCGTTTTGAAAACCTTTTGAATCGTTTTTAAATTCAATATAAGGCCGGAAAAAATTTCAAATCCTTCTTTTGTCGCTCGGCGTTTGATTATCGCGAGAGGGGGGATAATAAAAAAATAATGCGGAAAACAAATAAACTGGAATTAATTGCACGAAATCTTGTATGCAAGAAAATTGCAAACTATATGATTGCACAAAACCTATCAATCAAGTAATTTTTTATTGAAAAATTAAAAAAAATCAAGAATACAGAGGGTAAAATAACTTCCATCTTCCACAGTTTGCTTTTTGGTCTTATAATCTTTAAGATATTCTAATTTTTATTCGAAATTTATATGAAACTAGCTGACCCGGCAAACTTTGTTTAGCCTGTATTTTAGAGATTATTTTTTATATTTTAGCACTGTTCCTTAGTCAGCCTTCCTTTTGAGTGGATAAAAGCAAGTGGATACCCTTGTATAAGAAAAAAAATCCAGAATTATAGTTCAATATACAAATAAGTTACGCTAACTTTTGGTCAGCGAACTTATTTTCTTCCGGAAACTTAAGAACGCTTAATATATCAAGTTTCAATTTAGTTTAGCCATCATTTTTATTCAAAAACTCCTATCTGATCAAGTATTTTAAAATTGCTGAAGATTGATTTGAACAGAAAATGAATCTTTTTTGCTGGAGTCGTCATAAACTGAGTTTTTTTTATTTGTGTTTACCTCTGTATTTCAATACATTGAAGTTTTCTTTAAGCATGATCGTCAGAATAGAAAAATTAAAAAATGAATTGGACAAAACCTCAACATTTCAAGAATAATGGAAATAAACTTAATTTTTATTTTTTTTTTCATTATTTCAAATGTCGTTTTTTCGGACTTTGTACTAAATATACTTATTGAATCTTATTGTGAATTGACAGAGCTGAGTTTGACAAATATTTAACAATTCATGAACAGTCACTAGTCATCTCATTTTACAGCAACACTTTTTTAATCAAAATAATGTATAAAAATTTCTTTAATAATTTGTGTCATCATTATCTTTTTTCAATTTTCAGTTAGGGTTTGGCAAATTGCACTATAAATTAGGAAATTAAAAAAAATAGAATTTAAACTGTCATGTTTTGGAATAACTTTTCTTTTAACATTTAAAACCTTGAATGAAGGCAAATCTATTTTGAGTATTTGGAATAAAAATTCATAACAATCAAAAATTATTTAAAATTTTAGTTCATGATCGTAAGTTATGAAACTGTAATCCAAACAGTTCAATTTAATTCTGAATTTGATTGTTTATTTATATCAATATTCTGAATTTGGCTCTATGAATCTGTATTTTCAGTTATATTTGAACGTAAATTCAAAAGCTGATTTTCTTTGATCTTGATTCTATTTTTGTTGATCAAATTCAAGTGTTTATTTTCATAAACTCACTTGTGCTTGATAGATTTTTTTTTTATCTGATATCTGGTACGAAACTTTTTTTTTTGTATTTTTGTGTATTGGTTCAGATTTTTCTCTATACTTAAATGTTTCGAAATTTTTGGTGGCTGCTTTTTACTTAAATGTTAAATTTTTATATTCTTTCAAGTTTTTAGTACTTGATGATATTCTTGAATACGATCCTTTTTTCTGACTTTTGAAACTGAGAGTTGGATCTAATATCAAGATAAAGTCCTATATAACGAAAATTTTCAAAAGTTCCGATTAACCACTGAGCATGAAAGGTAGTGTGGATTTTCCAATGTTTCCTGATCCTCCAATCCGTTTTTATGATAATGATTCAGTTTACTTGGAATCACAAAATTAATAACCTTCAATTCTCAAACTAACTGGATAAAATCAACAAAAAATAAATCAAGGTGATCTTTTACCAGTTATATGACTTTCTATTGGTGTTACCAAAACTCATAAAAAAATATTTGATAATGAAATGTTTCAATTCAATCTCATTAAGTTGTTTTGAATCTATTGGAAATTTTACAGCCATATTGCTTGAGTTGCTAAAAGAATATGACATTTCAAAAAAAAAAATTACGGTGAACGAACAAACATCTAAAAAAATCTTAGAATTGCCTTGATTCTGATGCAAAAGATTACTAATTTTGTCAATATTCTTCGTCCAGGCTTTGCTATGCTTCGTAGTTGCGGAACGCCATAGGGAAAATCACATCCAAGTATCCATTTTACTGGTGCCACGTGAAAAGTACACTTGCAACGAAAATGGGCGCCAAAACTTCTTATAGAGAAATGGATGCACATCAGTAAGCCTTGATTGCTTTTGGCGCCTTCCTACTCTGGGTGATTCGAATAAAAAAAAAATGGAAATTGGGTGCCATGACTTTTATTTGATACGAATAAAAACTAAGAATTTATTTTCAAATTCCACAAAAACATTTTCGAAATTATCTCTCCGTTGTGTTATTCTTCGCGTGAAGACGAACACAACAAAAAATATCGCATGCAAATCGGATGATCCAGTGAAGAGTTATGCGTGTTCGCACATTTCTGTATGGTCTGTCTCTCTCCCTGTTTTATATATATAGATACTTCAAAATTTTTATTCCCCCCTCTGGGGTTTTTGGAAATTTGGAGGGGGGATGACAAAAGAAGAAATTGGTATCAGAGCTGCAAATTATCAGTGTCAGACAGCCAATGTCAGCCGACTTTGATACTGCTTTGCATGTCTATGCCATGCGATACTGATTTTTGGTCAGCGACATATGCTTACAATGTCATGACCAAGTTGAATGAACGACATCATGCTTGCTACGACTTTTTCTTCTTACGGCCAACAGCTACACTTTTTCAACTGTTGCGCAACGTATAATGTAAAATCCCTCCCATAACAGCCAAAATATGAAATAGAAAGATGATCGTATGTGTGATGCGAGTGGAGTGCAAAAATGTCATTCAATATTGACATTGTTGCCTGACCGACAATGTAGCTCGGTCATTCAGCTCGTAGATGACTTTGATATTCTTTCGATAACATTGACTACTAGACGTTGGTCGAGTCAAACGAAATTGACTGAAATTTCTCAGCCTTGATTGGTATTTGTCCCAGCCTGAATAGTTTCTAAAAAGAATATAAAATAAACGTTCACACACTTTCACTCGTTTATCAAATTAAATAGTTTACTGTTGAAAGGAATCATTCTGACTGGACGATTCACTCAAATGTGAATGGTTCGGTAAGAATCTTCCAATAATTTCAACTTCATAATAAAAACCGGCAGTATGATGCAAACCAAAAGTGAACAGTAATGACCTGATTACCGTCCTAAAGTCGATTCTGGTCGTTACTTTTTTCCACTTCAAAACAAAAACTGCTCCAAGTGTTTGCTGCTTTGAAAATTGCAGCTGAACCCATGCTGATTGCTCACTGCTCAGTTATCTCCCGCCCCGTGGGGAGGAGAAACTATTAAGAAACCACTAAGAAAAGATGTTTCTCTGTTACGGGTGACAAAACATCAACAATAAATGTTCATCGTCTGCACCTCATGTGGTGAGATTTAGTTGCAATCGCCCGTACTCACATAGCTCGGAAAATCAACAAATCGATACTTTAAAATTGTGCCTTCACTTGGTTTAAAAATGTTGTCTCAGTTGATACACATTTGAGAAGAGTATAAAAGTCAAAGTAAACAAACTCGTTTTCAGTGGATTTAAGTTGCCCAAAATAAGATCTACTTAAAAAAACCGTTTTTAAAGTAACTTTCCATCAGATTAGAAATACAATATCAGCCGAAGTTTCCATGTGAATTTTTGGAAGATATTTTAAAATGGTTGCAAAACCGCGTTTTTCTCGAAACGTCATTATTGTCTTTTCACGCGTTGTTACTTATTTTCACTCTCTGGTTCATAGCTATTACGCATCCAGTTTTCGTTAGATTGAAAATGGTTATCGGGTGTCATCAGATGGCTGCAATTTTTCACACATTTTTCAATTTTCATAAAATAATAGAGCCTCGAGACAGTAGATCGAGATGAATGAAAATTTTTTTGTTCGCAGAAAGCGAGCATTCTAAAAACCATCTTCGGATTTTTTTGCTTCCTTCCTGCCTTTGATACGGATGAAAATGGGGATTTACTGAACAGATGGCAAGCTGCCAGTAAATTTAGTGACTGTTAAGCATTGGTGTTCAGTGCAAAAATAGAGTAGTAGAGAATATTCTCCGAATTGTTCTACTTAAGACTTCATAGTAAACCTTTGTTGTTTGGGAAAAGTTTATAGACAACTTTCGATGATAAACTAATTGGAAGGGAATAAAAAAAGACTTCCTAAATTAATTGAAGATGCATATGTTTTACCTTCAATAAATCACTTTAATCGATAGCCCTGGTCAAACATGAATAATTGAGGCCCATTTGATAGTGATAGTTTAATTCATTTAAGCAATCCTAGTGGGAATCTTCGGCCCAATAGTGTAGTGTGTCATACAAGTGCTACATCACTTCACATAGTTATCGCTCGATTCATCATCATCATCATCATCATCATCACCATCAGCAACATCAACATCAAAAGAGGCGTCGTCAATCAAAAGTATTGTCGTCGCTCCCCGGTTGGCCGCCAGTTGGTAATTGAGTTTATTAATAGATAGTTTCTGACCATACATCAGCCAGCTATAAACGGTATTAAGTGTGGAAACGAGATGATGAGTATATACGGATAATGATAACTAGCTAGTAGCCGGACGATAATAACTGGAAGGGTAGTGAGTGGGTTATTCTGTTTTTTTTTTTTCGTTTTCTGCTTTTTTTTCTCCACCCGCCCGGTAGGTTCTCGATTCGATTACGGGCCAGGGCAGCAGGGGCCATTGAGTTTGTGTGTCAGCGGTGTGTCACAAACGATCGTTGAAATGGATCACCTACAATCATTCGACCGGCTAGCTGGAGGCTGGAGCTGGCTGACCGGATCAGATGGGAGCTGATGGGACCGTTTTTCATTCATCATATTTTCCACCACTAGAAGGGACACATTTGTGGGGTAAAGTGGCTGGCATTCTAGTGCTTTGACTCGTTTTTTTTTCGCCGCCGCACGCCCCATTCCGACAAAATGGATCCGATGATGGCTATCTCCAAGTGGATGAATGGAGCTGTCCACTATCTCCATCGGCAGCGGGTTGATTCCGTTTTTATCGCCGTGTGTGTCCATGTGGGTGGATTGCATTTGTCGACGTAAGAGGTGATTTATGGGAGCATATTCTCTTCACCTTAACCGAAGTGCCTTGGAGCAGTAATGATTCAATCGAATATGAATTGCCGGTATTTCCCTCGGTAGTGATTGTCCATTAATCGGGTATTAATTCTTCAAATGAATAATTTAATCGCCATTGCGCTAGGAGGTAATCGATATATGAATGAAATGCATTCAGCATCAATCGACCAATTATCAATTTGTGTCGCCCTTGGGCGGGGATGAAACTTGTTGATCGGATTTGGCGAGATGATCGATCCTACATAAAATCGAGTAATGGAAACTGCACTTAAGGCGCAGAAAACAGTTGCATCACAGACAAACAGACGGGACACTCGGTTTTAGTTTCTCGCAAACCTGTTTCGAAGCTAGGCAATGTCACCACAAGAGTGCACTAGAATCGCTAAGAGGCAATTCAAAGTTTTTCATCATGGTAGCTGTGTAATAATGGTAATAATATTTTCATCACCATGGTATTTATAGAATGTTTATTTCTGTTTGTTTTCATCCAGCGAATTTGATTTCCGTTACGGGAGACATTAATTTTTAAGTTTTGAAATATACTGCAACGGACAGCTGAAATAATCGGATCAGTAGGGACATCAGTCAAGGGTACATTCGTTCGGTATGTAAAACTCCTTTACTTCGTGCAAGACCAAGCTTCTAACAGCCAGTGTATTTATATTTTAGGAGTTATTTCCCTTAGAGTAGTCCGGATGAGTTTGTCGTACCTATCCCGTCTTGCGGCCGATGCGTTTTTTTGACACAAAACAGAGGAACTTGAGGAAGCTGGAAGAATTACTAAATCTTTCGAAATCTCAATGAGCTCTTCCAATGTCAAACTGTATGCCTTGACGAATCGTAAATTCAGGGTTGACTCACAGAACCTGTACCGGAGCTGTTGCGTCACTGAAGACGACAATTGGGATCCGCCAACAACGATTGCCCGGACCGAGGGTACATGCCTCCAGAGACAGCAGCGGACCCGGTCATATAAATATTTAAAAAATCCAAATACAAAATTATCTCAACGCATCTTGAAGACCGTCTAGAAATGTTTGTGGAAGTGAATTTATCGAGGATGAGCCAACATTTACTAATATATAGTAGATATTTGAAACAATCTGCAACCTCTAAAATGACTTTTGAAAGATTGTTAGTAACGTAAGGCTAAAAGAATTAATTCTGTCAATATGAGACCTTTAAATTTTCGTTAAAAAATACCAGAAAAATTTTCTATAAAAATATTTAAAATTTCGATAAGCGATTTTATAATTCAACTGAGTCCTCAGAATAAAATGGAATACATGAAAGCAGAACAGCTTTTTCTTAAATAATAGTTGTATTTTAAACACAATATTCATACACAGTTCAATCCGAAGCACTTCCGTTTGATAAATCTTCATCGATTTCGGATGGAGGAATGTTCAATAGTCAACTCGAACCATTTTAAAACCAAATGGTGTCTATCGATGGGATTCACTCACACTCAAGGACGATAAAGCTGTTAATTTCAATTTTATGACTCTGCAAAATAAAATTGTGATTTGAATAATTTTAAATGCGCTACGGCAGTGATTAAAATCCATCCAGTTCAACAAACTCTCTCTTTAAGGGATGAAGCTCCGTTTTTCTTTCCTTCTCCTGTGCTGCTGCCTTTCATGAAGTTTCGAATATCTTCGGTTTCAACTAGAGCACTATCTTGCGCCAGAATGCTTAGTAACGATCACACTCTTTCTGGAATATCTGTTGTATAAGTTCTTGTTCCCTGATCTTCAATGAAATGGCATGTCTCGATCACACGCAAACAATAATATTAGGAAAAAAATTTGATAAAACCTTAGCATAAATGAAAAATTTGTTTGTTTACACTTTTTCTTTACATCACAATATCTTAGGCTACCTCGATCCTTTTTCTTGAGACAAAACTAATTGGTAGGCAATACCGACACCAGATGGCAATGTAATCTCTTGCGAAAATTTGTATGATTTTTCTTAGGAGTTTCCTGTCTGTTTGTCTGTGTTTGCATCGTTACATATTTGATGAATGAAAAGGTCCAATGGTTGCAATACAGAATCAATTGCAATTGTTCAGATATTCGGAGGGCCTTCTATGTTGGTCAGCTTAGCCTGTGAAAATGGTTTAAAAAACTTAGCTTAGCTTCTTAGCTTTTTTATTCTAAATACTTAGATATATGATTCTGAACATACGAGTTATTTTCAAATGAACAAAGAAAGTAAGAAAATGGAAACTGTAAAAATGAGAAAACAACAAACCAAATTAAATCATTATTTCAACTTACCGTCAACTGGGGCATCATACAACACTTTCCAATTTTAATAAATTCTAAAACCTTAATGTCCACAGATTATCATACCACTTTTACATCAAAAGTTTCAAGGTTGATGGGAAATCAAATTGACGTATTCTGAAAAATTATTGGTTTCACCAGGTATTTTTAAATTAACAAAAACATTGAATTTCCGAACTACTATGAAAAAGGGGTAAGTTGCCACAAACTTTGTTTTTAAACGTTTCAAAATTTTAGTTTTTGATACATCTGTTATGTCATAACGCATAAAGCACCAATCTTCAATTATGTTCGAATTAAATTTTGCATTTTTTCTGCCAAAAATGTTTTTAAAGAAAAAGCGTATAGGTATTGCATACATTTAGGGGTAAAAAATGCTACATTAAATGTTTCTACCTGAAATCATAAAAATTTATGTTCGAATGGAGGAAATTTTTAAAATCAAGAAACGCGTAATGCGAAAAATCATATTCCAGCATATGAAAACAAGATTTCAAAGGTGAATCTTTGATTTTCATTTTGATGCATTTTAGTTAGCCCACACAGGTAACTAAATTATACAAATATTTATTTTAAAAAAATTAGGCGATTTTTACACCAACAGTATTGGTACAGGATAATAAAAGCAATACAAAGTTTGCAAGTGATATTATTAAGCAAATCTGTCATACTGGGTAAAATTTTTTACGGCATGCTCGATTTTTAAAATTTTCTTTGAGGATCGGAAAATTCATCATCGTCCATGGAGGGTTTTCGAAATTCAATTTTAGCTAGAAATAATAACAAAACCAAAAATATTCAATAAATAAGGAAATGGATTTCTTAACCATTTTCTCATCATGGTCTTCACACAAATTCTAAGAAATAATAAGTTTAACAAATACGATTCAAAGTTAATCAAAGTTTCAAATCATTGCTAGTTTCGGTAAGTTATAATTTTTTTTAATGATGATTCCTCTTCTTAAAGACCAATTTTGAGTCAATATTTTCGAAACACCAGAATCGAATGCAAATAAAAATTTCGAATAAATCTGAATCAGTGCTGAGAAATAGACATAAAATATATCATAAGATTTTGAAAAAAAAAAATTCGAAATCTAAAATAAATTTGAGATAAGGTCAGAAATTAACCATGCAAAATTCCTTCCAATTATTTTGATTTTGAAATAATATTCGATCATGATTTGAACAGTAAATTTTGGATGGGGAAAAAATCCATCATGAACTTTATAGAATTAATTCAAAACACATAGATGATGATTGAATTTTATTCAATAAAAAGAAAAAAAATATTTCAAGAGTGCCAGGGATCACAGTCAGAGATAAAATTCGTTATTGTATTCAAAATCTTCCAGTTATCAAAATAACAGGCTTCAAAAGGTCATGATTGATTGAAGTTTACAAAAATAACTTGAACATTCAAAATACAACATGTTCAGTTTATCATCACTGACAAAGTACAGGTTAAGAAATGGGTAATTTTTTAAATGAAACAAGAAACTGATAAAAGTTAAAATAAGGAATTCCTAGTTTTGTTGTGAATATTTAAAGCACAATGATGATATTATAATAATAGTTCCATGAGGAACAATTAGATAACATACGATGAAAATGCTTCTTTTAAAATTCTACTCGCACATTTTGGATAGCTGTCCAATTCTTTTAATTTTTTATTCTTTTTTTAATAACTAACGGTGATTAAACTCCTCAAAAATTAAAACATAACATAAAGACGAAAATAATTAGATGTAACATTTTAAAAAGATTTTTTTTTCAAAAAAACGTCCTACCTTTTTGAACCTTTTTTTATGGAATTTAATTGATAACTCAAGAGACAGCATATTGATGCCTATGGAAGATTTCGGAGTCGTGAACTCTAACTTTTTTCAAATTTTTCCAACGCTACTTCTTTTGATGATATAAAGATTAAAAGTTTAAAAATGAATCAGTTTTGAGTGAAATCAGTCAAAGTTAAATGATTATTTTTCAGATCTACATGAAAGAAAGCTGATTTTGAATTTGATTATCATGTTATCAAGTAAGAAATAGAATTTTTATGATGATGATGACGATGAATTATCAGAATAACTTAAATTCTACAGTTAAAAAATTTGTAGTAAAAATTTGTGACATTATAGAAGTAAACAAAAAAAGGTTTATATCATTTAACAAATTGGTTGAAGTTTGAAAAACGTATTGATTTTTTATTTGGAAAATGTCTAAAATTAAATTGAGTTATTACTTCTTTGAAAATTCGTTAAATATCTATTAGTTTACAGTATCTACTGGGAAAAGAAAACAACTATTAAACTTCTATATATTTTTTTCGCAGAAGTCAAAATTAATTGCGGTCTTGAAAAAATACGATAAAAATCATTGTTTATTTTTTTATTTCGTAATACTTTAAATTTATGTAAGAAAAGTGCAGGTTTATTTTAAACAATTTTGACCAATTTGAACAAAGTTGGGCTGATATTTTTAACACTTATTTTTAAACACCTTTTCGGATTGGTAGTCTAAGAAATCCTAGTTTCTTGTGTTGTTAGATCAAAAAAATATAAAAAATCATAGCAGAATGGTCTAAGAATGACAACTTTTCTGGATTTATTTTTTTTGAAAATACAAAGATATCCTCAGTCAGGAAGAAGAGATGAAACAAACGTCTTAAGACGGGGTTGGGAAAAAAATCGTCAAATGTCGTCATAGGTCGTTTTAAGTTAACTTTCTGTCTAAGTTCAAAAATATCAGTGATATTTGGAACAATTAAAAAGAACCATATGGAAAACAACCATGAAGCATTTTAAATATGTTTCAATATTTCTTTAAAAAAAAGGGTGGTTATGCAATTAAATGTCTCGCCTGTTTGCGAGAAAAAGTTAACCAAGTAAAACTTAATCTTGATGATTTGAAGATTGTCATTTCATTTAAGGACGAATAAAAGATTCAACGATTTCCAAACATTAAAGCGCAGTAATCAAAATTTCGTATTTAACACCATGTTTTTTTTTTGTCTTTTCAGGTAAATACACCAAAAGTTTGTGTTGATTTAGTAAGTAACATCAAACGTGGTATGACTGTGTTATATCCTTAAAATTATACACTTCTGGTCGCTGAGACACAAAATCCAAATCCATTATTATTTTCATAAATAAATCTACCGTTTCGATGTAAGTATATCAAAGAGATTAAATTTAGATTTTAAACCAAACTCATGAGTTCAAATGTTCAGTAGTTCAAAGAAGATGGATATTCCGAAAACCTCTATTTTGATAGCTTCGGAATTTTACTGAGATATTTTCCAAGTAACATGGAAGTTCATGGTAACAGTTAATTTTAAATTCTCATCTTGAGAATATTAATAAATATTACCCAGTTCCTTAGGGAAACACTCAGCTTGACGAGAATAAAAACCTGTTCCAGATGGAATTCTATTGGAACTTGTTTATTCTTGGCACTCGTCCGTCGATTGACTGAATGTTCTTCAACGGAATGTCATTTAGCAGACTGGTTTTGCATACCTCTTGACAGCATTGTCGCGTGATTCGCGTTCCCGAAGAGTAATCAATGTTTATAAGTGTGTACAGTGATCTCTCTATATCTAGAAATTTCTTATCACGAATAACTGTGCGTCGCGAATTTGCTGGAGAGCTTTTTCTAAAGTTAGACTTAAACGCGGTTAGCTTTTCCTCGTCTCCAACAACAAACACATCACCGGCTCTATTTTTTTCATTATTCAGTTATGGAAATTACAGCTACCGCGCCGGCACCCGATGAATGGCATTCTCGTACGTACAATCCGGTTCCAAATGGCGGGAAATGTGTTGATCAACCGGCTTCTGGAGCTGTGATTCGAATTGAGGCAAAACGGGGTATGGTAATGGAGGAGAAAATTAAAATATCGTATTCGAAATCGAAAGTCGAAATGAGTCAAGCGTGGATGATTTCCTGCGCCTGTCACAACAAGCGGAGGAGGATTTTTATTTGAACAACTTTTTACCACTTTTGTTGAGAAGATTCGGCAGATGTGGAGTAAACTACATATGTATATGCATGAAATGCTGATTGGATGCTGCTCGATGGTAAATAGAAAAGCTCGTCAGTGGGTGACACATGATGATGGTAAATTATAATTTATGATAGTCGGAATTTCCCGATGAGCTTCGACAGAAGGAGAGGATCGAACTCCGGCTGGAGATACGATTTTCATGAGTTAGTATTGATCATATCAGAATGGCATGCGCCGTCTCTGCGAGGAAACGAACTGCCGAATGTCAACGATAAGAACATGTATGGAAATGATTCTCGACAGAAATCGAATTTGACTCTCAATGAAATCGAGAAGAATCAATTAAGCTGTGTTGTTTGTCACAAGGACACGGTTAGGAAGGAAATTTTGAAAATACCGTCCTAAGACGACTCAGATGATTTACGATTTTTTTTTTCATTTTATAAGAAACAAAATTATTAACACATGGAAAAAAATATGTGTCATATTATATATTATGGTCATTCAACTCTTGTGTTGTCGAATAATAAACTAAATACCGTTAACTGGGGCAACATGCAACACTTTTCAACTTCATTAGCTTCTTAAAAACTCACGTCCACAGATAATCATACCCTTTATGCATCAAAAGTTTAAAAGTTAAAGAAACATCAAACTGCCATAGTTAGAAAATTCTTCAGTTATTTTTAATTTAAAAAAAACATGCTATTTTACCTATAGGGGAGAATGAGGATACTTGATCCCCGGGGATACTTGATTCCTTAGCTATATCTCGAAACTGGAATGTCTTACAAAGATCAAATGTTCTAGAAAAATGTGCCAAAATGAGCAAAATAACAATTTTTGTAGTTTAAAATTTTGTAACAAAATAATTGTTTGAGTAATTGAACTTTGTTTGAAAAATTTCACAAAATGTAACCAGAAGATCTTTTTTCATAACTTTAAAATGTTCCTTACATGGAAAAATTATGAAAAAAATATTTGTTCCAATATATCAATCGTTCGAGCGTAAAATGAACTTCATAATGCCATATTTTCAAAGCAATGGAAAACTCTCAACTTTTTTCAGGAAAAGTTTTCTAAAATGTTGATTATGGGTACAATTGATCCCCTAGAGTTGGGTACAATTGATCCCCCTTCCAAACGGCATATTCTTCTTCTGAATTGATCGTTATGATTGCTGATTACGAAATTACTAATATTTATCCAAAAACTAATATTTATCAAACAATTGTCTGAAGAAAAGAGCAAAAATAATTAATTTTCTCTTAATTACAAAAAATAGCGCCTTTAAGTATGCAATGTTATTAGCGTTGAGACAAAGTTATAGAATTTTCTTCTTATGTCTGCTATAAATTGTGAAATGAGAACAAACATGACCAAAATAGTCAACTAACAATCTATCTTGGGGTTTTGTTTGATTTTTATACGAGGATTAGGGCTTCCTGAATAAAAGATCAAGTCTCCTTCAATAGGGGATCAAGTCTCCCCTAACTTCAGAAAAATCGCAATTTATTTACTCCCACGAAAATGCTTCTAGTTCATCTACGGGTTCAAGTATCGCTCTAATCTTTGGAGCATAGAAACTTGAAGTTACAAGCTGTCAGAAAATGTCAAAGGCGACGAGTTGCTAAATTTTTCCAAAAAAGATATGGTGAAAATAAGAAAAGGGGATCAAGTATCCCCACTCTCCCCTATTTAGAAAAACGGATATCTTGCAACAAACTTTGATTTTAATGCAAAATGTAACGATAAAGTTTGTAAATGTATAGGTTTTGATAAATTTTCGATGCTATAAAAGCCATTACGCAGAAAAGCTTTTATTGCGGTAATTTCTGGTTCTGTTGAAACTAGTTTTTGCACAATTTCTGAACAGAAGGTATTGCATACACAAAGGGGTAAAAAAACTACAAAAAATTCTACTAGCTGAAATCATAAAAATAAATGTTTAGATGAATGAAATTTCAATGATGACAAATGAGTGATGCAAAAAATTCATATTCGAGCATATTTTTTTTTTTTTTTAAATATGTCTTTATTTGTATCAAATCATCATTACACTTATATTACATTATTGCATTAAACTAGGTGTTCAGCTCAATAATGAACTGTTCATAGCCCTATAAGTAACTAGATTATAAAAATTTATTTATAAGATTTTAATTTGCTGAGCGCAATCAAGTTTTTAATGTAGGAGAACGACCTGTAATAGCAAAAATATTTTATACTTAAAACTAAACACTATCTTAAAATTAAACTAAACATAAAGAGAACGAATCTCTGCGATGGCAGACTGCATCGATTTGCCTCTGAAGTTGGAGATGATTTTGTTGGCCATCTCTTCGATCGATTCAATGCCCGCAATCCGATGAAGATCTTCGGTGCTGTGCCAAGGTGGAAGCCGCAAAATCATTTTCAGAACTTTGTTCTGAATCCTCTGGATGGCTTTCTTCCTCGTCGCGCAGCAGCTAGACCAAATCGGAACTGCATACATGATCGCTGGTCGGAAAACTTGTTTGTAGATGAGCATCTTATTTCGCAGACACAACCGGGATTTCCTGTTGATGAGAGAATAAAGAGATTTAGTGTATTTATTACATTTAGATTGAATATCTTCAATGTGATTTTTAAAAGTAAGATTCCGATCAAGTGTAAGTCCCAAGTACTTCACGTGATCAGACCATTCTAATGAAACCCCATTAAAAGTTATGGAATGATTTTCATTAGGTTTTAAAAAATTTGCTCTTGGCTTATGGGGAAATAAGATAAGTTGAGTTTTGGAAGCGTTAGGAGAAATTTTCCACATTTTCATGTAATTCAAAAAGGAATTTAAATTTTGTTGCAGTCTACTGCGTACCACCCGTAAATTTCGACCTTTGGCTGAAAGCAAAGTGTCATCAGCAAATAATCTTCTACCTTTTCCTTCTGGTACATCAGGAAGATCAGAAGTAAAAATATTATATAAAATTGGCCCAAGTATACTACCCTGAGGGACACCAGCTCTAATGGGTGTCCTTTCAGAGCATGAATTTTGATAGCTTACTTGTAAGGTTCGGCTAGTCAAATAATTTTGAATAATTTTGGTGAGATATACAGGAAAATCAAATCGAGCTAATTTAGCTACTAAACCTTTGTGCCAAACACTGTCAAAAGCTTTTTCAATATCAAGAAGAGCAACACCAGTTGAATAACCTTCAGATTTGCTAGCGTTAATCATATTAGTTACACTCAAGAGTTGATGTGTAGTAGAATGTCCATGACGAAAACCAAATTGTTCATCAGGGAAAATAGAATTCTGATTAATGTGAATCATCATTCTATTCAAAATAACTCTCTCAAATAGTTTACTTAAAGAAGGAAGCAAACTAATTGGTCGATAACTTGAAGGCTCTGAAGCACTTTTTCCAGGTTTCAAAATTGGAGTTATTTTGGCATTTTTCCATTTATTAGGAAAATAAGCCAAATGAAAACATTTGTTGAAGATTCTAACTAAAAAATTTAAAGTGCTTTCAGGCAACTTTTTAATAAGAATATAGAAAATCCCATCTTCCCCTGGAGCTTTCATATTTTTAAATTTTTTGAAAATCAATTTAAGTTCATCAATATTTGTCTCACAAGAACTTTCAAACACATTTTGCTTGGAAAGAATATCATCAAATTCTAGGGAAATTTGAGCATCAATTGGACTTACAACGTTTAAATTAAAATCATGAGCAGACTCAAATTGTTGGGCTAATTTTTGAGCCTTTTCTGAATTAGTTAAAAGAAGTTTATCCCCATCTTTCAAAGTAGGAATTGGCTTCTGGGGCTTTTTCAAAATTTTAGTTAATTTCCAAAATGGCTTTGAGTAGGGTTTTATATCCTCTACTGCTTTAGCAAAATTTTCATTACGAATGAAATTTAAACGACGTTTGATCTCTTTTTGAAGGTCGCAATAAATTAATTTCAAATAAGGATCCCTAGTTCGTTGATATTGACGTCGACGAATGTTTTTCAGTCGTATCAAAAACTGAAGATCATCATCAATTAAAGGTTGATTAAATTTATGTTTAACTTTAGGTATTGAAGCGGCTTTAGCATTGACTATTGAAGTTGTCAAATTTTCTACAGCCAAATCAATATCTTCTATTGAATTCAGTGGAACGTTGACATCTAAAATACGTTCAATAAAATTCATATATCGCTCCCAGTTAGCCTTTTGAAAATTAAAAGTTGATTTTAAAGGGTTTTCAATGGGACTTTGAGATAAAGAAAATGTTACTGGAAGGTGGTCTGAATCGAGGTCCGCATGAGTAACTAATTGACTACAATGCTCGCCTAAATCCGTTAGAACCAAATCAATTGTGGAGGGATTTCTAATTGAAGAAAAACAAGTATGCCCATTAGGATATTCAACAGTATAATAACCTGCAGAGCAGTCATTAAACAAAATATTCCCATTTGAATTTGATGAAATATTATTCCAAGATCGGTGTTTTGCATTAAAGTCACCAATAATAAAAAATTTAGATTTATTTCTGGTGAGTTTTTGTAAATCTCCCTTCAAAAAATTTTTCTGTTCACCGCTACATTGGAAAGGCAAATATGCGGCAACAATTATAATTTTCCCCATAGAAGTTTCTAATTCAATTCCAATTGTTTCTAAGACTTTTGTATTGAAAGAAGGAAGAAGTCTAAATTTGAGACGACTATTGATGACAATAGCTACACCCCCACCTTGTCGATCAAGTCGATCATTTCGTAAAATTTTAAAGAAAGCATTGCTTTTCAAGTAATTGTCTGGCTTTAAAAAAGTTTCAGTGATGGCAGCAATATGTATGTTTTGAGTTTTCAAAAATAGAAAGAATTCATCTTGGTTAGCCAGCAAAGATCTAGCATTCCAATTCATAATATTTAAACATCTATTTGGATCCATGAGGGAATCGTAAAGTCATAATAATTTTGTTAGCATAATTAAAAGAAGTTTGGAAAGCTTCAAACATTGAATTTGCTTTCAACATAAGTTGCATCATTTCCATTAAATTTTGATGCAAAAATTTTAATTTTTCCTCAGTAATCTCACCCAAATCAACAAAATTGTTAGGATCAGAAAATGAAGGAGAAGAACAAGTATTTGAATTTCGGGGATTTTCCCAAGCCTTCGCATGAACGTTGAGACTTGGTTTTTTCCCATTTTTATTAGTTAAACCTGAAGAGGGAAACCCATTTTCAACCACCTCTGAGAACGATAAACAACGAGTCTGGGGCGCAGATTCAGCACAGGTAACATTAAAATCACTTCGGGTATTACCCAGCCGTGATTCCAATGTCGACCGAGGCTGACCGCGAACAGGCAGGTTGTTTGCCGGCCCTACGTGTGAAGACGAAAAAGAGGAAGGAGGAGAAGAAACTTTTCTGGAAACTTTGGGATTTTTCCTAGAAGCAATAATTTTTGCCCTGATGGGACAATCTAGCGAATTCGAGGAGTGATTACCTGCGCAATTCGCACACTTAAAAAATTCTGTTTTTGGCTTATCACCACCAAAAAGGCATTTAGATTTTTCATGATCGAATGAGCCGCAAAACATGCATCTGGCATTCATTCTACAATTTTTAGTGCCATGACAAAAAGCTTGACAACGACGACATTGCGTAATGTTTTGTAAAAAATTGGTAGAAGATTTACGAAAAGGTTCGAATTTGACTCGACAATGAAACATAAGACGAGCCTTTTCCAAAATTTTCAAATTATCAACCTGATCCTTTTTAAAATGGATCAAATAAAGTTCAGGAGCAAAACCAACACTACTGGTATTATTCGTGTTGGTTCTTTTCCTCATTTGAATTACTTGAATTGGAGAAAAACCTAACAAAGAATTTAATTCAGCTGTGATCTCATCCGGTGTCTGATCGCCAGTGAGACCACGAAGTACAACTTTAAATGGACGATCACTTCTAGCGTCGTACGTAAAAAATTGGTGTTTTTTATTATTCAAATAATTTAAAACCTTTTGAAAATCATTAAAAGATTCCGCCAATATACGAGCAGTTCCCCTTCGACCGATCTGAAAAGAAATCTTCACATCCTTGACGGAAGTGACGATTTCTTTTCGAAAGGCATTGAAGTCAGGAATCGTGACCGTTATTGGTGGAATCTTTTCGTTTTTAAGAGTATAAGAAGAAGAAGGTTTCTTAGTACTCTTATCAGAATTAAATATGAATATTTCCTCATCACCGATGTTATGAAGGACATCGAATGAATTGGAAATTTCAACTTTTTTGGCAGATGGCCCTGGATTAGGTTCAGCAATCCGTTTTCTTCCGGCCCTTGAGCCGGCCGAAGACTTCCCCATGCTGGAAAGAAAAGAGAAAATATGAATAAAAGAAAATGAAAATAATTTTAGCACTGAAAAGTGCTCATTGAAATACAGGTAAGGAAAAAATAAATAATGTAAAATGTTCCTGCAGGTACACAGCAACGATACGATGCTCCGGCGTACGTGTTGACGGCTCAACGGTACAGATGGAAGTGAGGATATTCGAGCATATGAAAACGAGCTTTACAAGGTGTTTCTTTGATTTGCATTTTGTTGTATCGTACCCTAGGCAGGTAACTGAATTATGAAAATATTTATTTAAAAAAATTTGGTTATTGTTCGAAAAATATATTTACACCAAAAGTGTTGGAAAAATATCATTAAACCAGTAAAAAGTTTGTAAGTGATCTCATTAAGCCAATCTGTCATACTGGGTAAAGTTTTTGAAATCTCCTTTAAATCGAATGGTTGACCCTGCGAAGTGATGTCCGTGCGATAAACAGCCAGTTTCTTTTCGGGCTATTTTTGTTAGCTTCGGTCGGGTCGAAGAATCAGAATACCATCCAAGGTAGAGATAAAAAAAGTGGTCACTTCCGACCCCTTTTGAGGTTATGTTCTGCTGTTCCAGCTGCGGCTCCAGACTCACGGTTGATTGCAACCTCTTTTCCGTGGGCGCTTTTCCTCCGAAGGTAGCCGAGTGCTCCTGCCCGAGTTAGGGGCCGTTCACTAATTACGTAAGCACGATTTTGGAAATTTTCAACCCTCCCTCCCCCCCTGGTAAGATAAAGTAAGATTTTTCAAAACCCCCCTCCCCCCCCCCTAGTAAGATCTTACGTTTTTATATTCTTTGAAAAATTGACACGTTTTTTAGATAGTTTGAAAATATTAAAAATGTGACATACATGCTTCAAAGCAAAGTACTTATTTAGTAAGATTAAAAAACTGTATTTTAAAAGCACAATCTATACAAAACAACAGATGAAATGTCATAAACGATTAAAGAAAACATTATTCAAGACGTAGCATGTTTGGGGTTACAATAATTTTCAATAAATTTCCACAATCGAATAAACAATATAAAATCTAAATTCCGATTTAAAAGAGAGAGATCAGTTTAGCACAAGGTACCATACAAAATTGTTATGTTTATACCTGAAAATCATGAAAAATTTTAAAAAATATCATTCTATACTACTAGAATTGGGCAAAAAATGTTGAACGACAATCACGTTGTCAACTAACCTCAAAGCTCAGACTCATTCAGCGTTTAGCGATAAAGTTTTAGTATTTTTTTTGGAAATTTAGAGACGATCTTTTTTAATAATGTGATTTAGTGTTTTTGATGGCATGTTGGTTTGAATTAGTTCTCTATAAATTTTATATAACCTGCATTTTTTTATGAATTCAAAGACATCAAAACATAAATAACATAACATCGAAATTAACCAACAAATAGGTAGTGAGTAAAAAAATCCTAAGTAATATGGTTTCGTATGGTTGTGGCTGTGATGAATTTTAAATGTAACATTTCTTACGTAAGATTTTTGGAAACCCCCCCTACCCCCCTAGTAAGAGATCGTAAGCAAATGTGAAACCCCCCCACCCCCCCTATGTGCTTACGTAATTAGTGAACAGCCCCTTACCCCTATTTCTTGGCACTAATGACACGCCTTCCTCGACACGCGTTTTACTTTTGATCGCACCGATACCGACACTTGTTGCGAGCAGCAAAGCCGAACGAAAAAGAACCACTGTCGGAACTTTCGGTGACTTTTTCTCGCAGACGTACCACCTTTTTCGCACCAAATCAAAATCTGGCTGTCATCTTTTCGTGCGTATCATTTTTTACCGACGTTTATTCAAATCGTCCCGAGAAATGTTCTATGTCTGGTTGACTTGCCTCTCGAATTTAGTGAAATTTTGCTCTTTGTTTTGGTTCGGTGTTTGCGTTTGTTTGTTTTCGCTGAATTACACGTTCGTTATTCTAAAGGGGAAATGGGTAATTTAATGAAGTTTGCAAAATGCTCAATACCGTATCCAAAAATTTATCTCAAATTATAAAATGCAACTATTTCAGAAATGAGATTGGCTGGCGGGCCAAAAACAAATGGTTCTGGAGTATTAAAAAAAACAGATTTTTGAAAACGCTATGAACACATTTTCCTAGTTCATATCGAGTACAGATTTAGTTTGCCCCATTGCCGGTTTTATCTGGGTTTGCCCAGATAATTATTACAAAATTTGGGAATACAAGTCTGATCCGAGTCGGTTATAAAATCGGACATAGAGTCAATTCTATGGTCACCAAATACAAAAAAATGACCGCTCATTTTCTAAAGTTATTAAGTATACCGTTTTCCTAAAAAAAATTGATAGACAAATTGGTTGTAATTCTTGAAAAAAAGGAGTGTTCACAAGCTTTTGACATTTGAAAGATTTTTTTTTTCCCATCGAACTCAAGTTATAAATAGTAGGGGAGAGTGGGGTATCGTGGGCCATGGGGAAACGTGGGCCACTTTTAATATCTCAGATGTGTGTTGAGATAAAAATCTCAAACCAACTGTCATCGTGGTCGCTTTGCGTGAGTATATATTCCTATATGTTGTTGACTAAAATACGCATCATATGCTTCTTCTATTTATCAAGCTAAAAAAAGTTAGAAAAATTTACTTACATAATTAAAAAAACACTCGCTAATTTCATCGATGGGGAACCTAAAGTGCATAACAAAAATATGCTCATACGCTTATGATCTTAGTTTTGTCACGATCTTTCACGTGGAAAAGGAATTTTTGGTGAAACATCAATAAGTCACACAAACGCAACCAATTTGCAAATCATAGCTTGTGGGGAATCGTGGGCCACACATCTTGAATCATCTATATTTTTATGTTTTTATACATATTCAGAACTTAAAATACGTTTTACATAACTGCAAAGTTTTCTTATGCCAAATGAAGAGTTATGAAAAATATTTTGTCCATCCTACATAAGAAATTTTGCCAAAACGTTCGCGAGCCAGGTTTTGGAATGTATGCGATCATACACAGCTCTCTCTTATATTTCATCATCTGAAATTGCTTTTAAATAACGAAATGAATTAGGAAATCACAGTTTTGGGTCAACTCATAAACTTTGCATGTTATTTGGTCAATTTGGATTTGGTGGCCCACGATTCCCCACCATTTTTCAAAATCAAAAAAATATTGCTTTTTTTAAAACAGTCAGAAGTTGGGGAAAATAATTTGTTAAAAATTTGAAAAATTTTCATTTTATCTTTTATAATAAAGAAGTTATGGAACAACGAAAAAAAGTGGCCCATGATTCCCCACTCTCCCATATTGATTTTGCAAAGTACGAACCACAACCTCAATTTTTCAATATCTCAAATCGACAAATTAATTTGGAAAACCTTCTATAAACAGCATGAAAACAAATTTGAGTTGCACCTTTTTCAAGTAAAAATTTTGTTTAAAAAAGCCGCTCTTCTGAGAGAGATACCGGTTCTAATTGAGTTTTACTACCCAACTGAAAAATTCGGTCTAGTTTTTCATTCTTGATCTTCATAAATACAGAGCACGTTGCCAATTAAAATATGTTCGGATTTGATTGAATTTTCATAAATATAACCTTTTCTGTTATAACTTAGCAAAAAATAACAAGTTGGAAAAAGCTACAGAGCAAGCTTTCGGTATTTCACAATAAATTTTGATGGATGAACGGAGTTGTTGAAATAGAATTCAAGTAACAAATGGTTTAAGTTGTTGTTAACATCATAATGTTTATTGTGATGTTGATATGATTCAGTGATTTTTTCACGATTTTTAAACGACTTTGATACGATCTTACTATCTTTTTGAGGCTATCCAAACTGTTCAGTATTGAAACTAAAGTTTGCTTGAATACACTTCAAACCTAAACCCAATCGGAAAACATTGAAAAATGTGTGATGGAATTTACAGATAATGTGTCAAATACCGTACAATTTTGAAAATTGAAAAAAATGTAATTGTAATTGTTTTTTTTTAATTCAAAGACGGGAACCTTTTTTTGAAAAACTTTCTCCAGGTTAAAAATTATATTTGTTGAGTTTTTCAAATTTTCTAAATTATATTCGCATACTTTTATGTTCGAAGAAAATTGCAAATGTTCGAAATATTTATGGAAAATGGCCAAACACAACAATTTAAAAGCGAAATTGTTTTATACACTTTTACCTCTTTGACATATATCAATTCTAAGAGATTTTTTTTTAACTAAGCTAGTGTAGATAGGGGAGAACTGTACAAGACGCACCAGTTAAGCATAATCGCTATTTACAGCGATACCCATCATCTATGAACCAAATTGAAAGTTCACGACAATTCAGTGATCACATTTACATCTTATCAAAAAGAAATAATATGTTAAAAACACGATTTTGGTAATATTTTTATGGAAATCTTAAACAGCCAGAAAACAAGCCGCGGGGTAGAACGCCAAAACCAGTGGACAGAACGCACCATATCGGATGGGTGGTGAGAAATGGAACAATGATTATAAGGAATATAGTAATTGAAACATACATTTTTTTTATTACATGTTCATCGTATTTTTGCAAACTAACCATACTTTGGCAAAAAATCATTTATTATTGCTTAATTTAACGAAAATTTTGCTGTCCAAATTCACTTTTTTAAATCCTTATAGGTAAAACGCCTTCAGGTAGGCAACAAAATTCAATTTCTTGACTGATATCGCGGCAAACAAGGCGGCAGATAATTTTTTCGAGTCAAATATTGATGTACCTTTTTAACTCAAACAAGGTCGAAATTTGTTATAATTATGCATTCTTATCGTAACTTGGGAGTCAGCAAATAAAAAGAAAGACATTTTGTTTCGACATTTGGTTTTTCTGAAAAGTAAACTGCATTCAAAATTTGAGCTTAAAACACGTGGGAATTTTTCATTTAAAAAATGATGGAAAAGCTCATTTGCTACAATAAAAATGAAGAAAAACTGCATTCTAAGCCAAAGGGTATTGTATTTTTGAGAAAGAATGGCATGGACCATTTTACCTCGCTGGTGCGTCTTGTACAGTTCTCCCCTATATGAAGTAGAGTGTCTGTCCCGGGATTTCCTGGGCGGGAATTCCCGGGAAATTGAAAAATCCGGGATTTCCCGGGCGGGAATTTCCGGGAAATTGAAAAATTCGGGAATTCCCGATTCCCGGGAATCAGAGTTTCATTCCCGGGAATTCCCGACATATATGAAATTATTTATCTGGAAAAGCCTGATAGCCTCTGGAACCACCAACTTGTTGTTCTTTTTGAAAATATAGGGGAGAATGAGGATACTTGATCCCTGGGGATACTTGATTCCTTAGCTATATCTCGAAACTGGAATGTCTAACAAAGATCAAATGTTCTAGAAAAATGTGCAAAAATGAGCAAAATAACAATGCTTGTAGTTTAAAAAATTTTAACAAAATAATTGTTTGAGTAATTGAACTTTGTTTGAAAAATTTCACAAAATGTATCATGAAGATCTTTTTTCATCACTTAAAAATGTTCCTTACATGGGAAAATTATGAAAAAAATATTTGTTCCAATGTATCAATCGTTCGAGCGTAAAATGAACTTCAAAATGCCATATTTTCGAAGCAATGGAAAACTCTCAACTTTTTTCAGAAAAAGTTTTCTAAAATGTTGATTATGGGTACAATTGATCCCCTAGAGTTGGGTACAATTGATCCCCCTTCCAAACGGCATATTCTTCTTCTGAATTGATCGTTATGATTGCTGATTACGACACTACTAATATTCATCCAAAAACTAATATTTATCAAACAATTGTCGGAAGAAAAGAGCAAAAATAATTCATTTTCTCTTCATTATAAAAAATAGCGCCTTTAAGTATGCAATGTTATTAGCGTTGAGACAAAGTTATAGAAATTTGCTTCTTATGTCTGCTATAAATTGTGAAATGAGAACAAACATGACCAAAATAGTCAATTAACATTCTATCTTGGGGTTTTATTTGATTTTTATACAAGGATTAGGGCTTCCTGAATAAAAGATCAAGTCTCCTTCAATAGGGGATCAAGTCTCCCCTAACTTCAGAAAAATCGCAATTTTTTTACTCCCACGAAAATGCTTCTAGTTCATCAGCGGGTTCAAGTATCGTTCTAAATTTTGGAGCATAGAAACTTGAAGTTACAAGCGGTCAGAAAATGTCAAAGACGGCGAGTTGCTAAATATTTCTAAAAAGATATGGTGAAAATAAGAAAAGGGGATCAAGTATCCCCACTCTCCCCTAGTCATACAAAACTCATTGAGAATACGCCGATTCATGTGGCAGTAGAAATTTACCAGCCATTTGGTGCAATTTTTTAAATTCAAATAGATAAGTTTAAGAAGATTTTATGTATTTCCACACCGTTTTCGTTGAAAAAAAAAACCCACAACACTTCGAAAAATATGAAAAATCGCGCAACAGGTAAGCAGATTGTGTTTTCTTAAAAGTAACATTTATGCACTTGTTTCCCTCTGGCTTTGGAAGCCAGATGAATTTCACAACATAAAAATGAAGACAACAACGTATTTTTTTCATATGAAGAGCAAATATATATAATGTTCAGAAAAACGAAAAAAGGTTGGAATAATCAAACAAATAAATTAACCCCTAATTGCATGGATGAACTCTCCATTTGACTTATTCAGGTTATTCTATAGTTCGTTTGACTGTTTTTAATTTATCATTGTTAACAGTTTGATTAATTTGATTAAAAATTAGTTAAAGAATCGAAGTGCATATATTTTACATGTCTTTGTATATTTCCCGGGATCCCGGGATTTCCCGGGAATCAGGTCACCAGATTTCCCGAATCCCGGGAATGGGAAAATGACCGGGAAATGGACACTCTAATACAGGGGTGAGCAACGCGCGGCCCGCGGGCCGCATGCGGCCCTCGAGACGTGTTTGTGCGGCCCGCGAAGCTTATCTTAAATTAAATTTATTCCACGATTTTTTTCTACGATAGATTGTTTATTTCCATAAAATAGCATTCTCTACTAAACCAAAAAATATATAAACAACTTCACTTGTTTGCAGTTGCATTTGTCCCATAATCATAAAGATTGTTAACTTTTTTTGTTGGTTTTATGCTATTAATTGAGTTCCTTTAAAGGCATAGATGCAATATTATTTATTGGAAAATCGTAATAAAGGAAAAAGTTGAGTCAATATTTTTGTTGTTGTTGTTTCAAGCAAAAAAAAAATTGTATGATGAAGTGAAATATTTTTGCTCTTAATTTAAAAGGGAAATAAGCAAAGTTTAATAATAAAGACTGGGTGAACGATGATAGATTTCTTATCGACATGATTCAGAAAAATTCTGATTTCTCGACAAAAACATTATCTGTAGTTCTGGGTTTGTAATGATTAGTCAGGGGAACAGAATTTTTGTTGCCTATGTTTCAATAACTCATTTTGAAAGATTTCGGCGTCCTGAATTCAAAACATTTCACAGATTTTATCTATCACTTCTAGCTTCGGTGATATGGAGTGTTGAAATTTTTAAGTTGATCATTTTTTTGTTAAAATCGATCTTCCATAACTGATGAACCAATAAACCTGCATAAAGATAAAAAAAAATGTTTTTCAAACTAATTTTCTACCCTTCATTCAATCAAGGACTCAGATATTGCCAAGATATTCTTGTATCAGAGATACAACGCTCTCAAAAAATTGAATTCTACAATTTAAAGAAATTACAAAAAATAAGATTAAAACTTCTTCTGGCATCATTTAAGAAAGTATTAAATATTGGATATTGACGATTTTAATTCATTCATCAGCTCTGTTCAAGACTGCGAAATGAGTTGACTTACAGTCTTAAAAATATCAAAGATTCAATTTAATTCAACTTTTCTTTTAAATTTTGTCAAAACTTCCGTTTTTGCAGGTTTAGAAAAAAAATAACAGAAAAATTTCCATAACTTTTTTTCAAATAAAACAAAAAATAAATAAATAAAAAAATAAAAATTACTCGCGATCTTTGGGAAAGTTGATCATTGAGTCAACAAGTTTTTCACCACAGTTTTTTCAATAAAGTACGCAAAGTAAATTATTACTTTTTTACCTATTTTGAAAGTTATCTCGAAAACTAGAGTTGACAAAAAAAAATTGAATATTTGGATTCAGCGCCCCCGAATAATTTTAAATCAGTTCTGAGATTTCTTGCAACTCAGAAAAATGTGAATTATATTTTTTTTATGTTATGTGTGATGGTATTTTCGGAAATTTCATAGGCCATCATGCCAAACATTGATTAAATTGAGTCATTTCAAATCAAAACTAGCAAACCACATTACCTATGCCATGAGATTTTCATAATTCAGCCTTAAAAAGCCTACCCCAGAGGTATCTAAATTTAATGAGAAAATGTATGAAATCTGTAAAAAAAAATAAGATTCAAAAATTTAAACTGTATCATTAACAAATCTGGTTAAAAAAATAATGAACTCATCATGATTTTGAAACTTTGTTTAACATCTCAATGCAATGATTTCATACGGAACTTCAGAAAAAAAATCACCGTAAGAAGAAAAATGGAAGCTTTACAATAAAATTTAAGAAACGAAATTTTGAATAGAAGTTATGACGAAAAATACCATCTCATCGGTTCGAATGAAAGAAGATTTTTCTCAGAAAGAGATTCAATTTTTTTTACAAACCATAAAAAGACTTTCGAAAATTTTCATTTTTAACTAATAGAAATAAAGCAAATAATATATCTTTTATGTAAAAATGAATTCATTCTTAGCGAATTCAATTCAATTAAAACATAATTGAAAAATTATCAAGATTTAGTGATGAACTTATTAAATTTCGACTAATTTAATTACTTATATTTATAAAAATGTAAACGCAAGTATATGAATTCGTTCTGTTTATCCTTTTTGTAAAAAAATTGTTGTTATAAAAAAAACAATGTAAAGCTCTGCAAACCATTATAACCTCAATTTTATTTTCAATGTGGCCCGCCGAAAGAATTTCAAATTAAAAGTGGCCCGTTACTTAAAAAGGTTGCTCACCCCTGCTCTAATATGAAGACTAAAAACTTAGAATATGATTTTTTTCAAAAAAAGCTTCGCAGGCCACAAAAAGTAGGTTGCGGGCCACATGTGGTTCGCGGGCCTTTATTTTGCCACACATGCTGTAGACTATTAAAACGAAATTCCAAAAAGTATTAAATGTAGAGTTTAATACACGTTATGTATAGCATTAAGCATTGTACAAATCTAAACAATATGTTTCAAAGCTTTCTTACGTTTTTCTTTTGCTTCAGTAATTTTCTGATCCTAATTTTTAAGGTTTCCTACTTGAATTGTTGTGCTCTAATAACCCAAACTTCTGAATAATACTAACTGCTTACCAGGTATTGTAGATTTTAGAACTTTATTTTGTTTCTGAAACAGATGAAACATTGAAATAAATTGCTCATCCAGCTAATGAAGTTCGTGACTCTGTTTAACATAAATATGCATCATATTAGGGCGGAATCATGGTTCCTCATTGGATGTTTGAAATTTTCTTCAGGCAATGAATTAGCTAGTCTTCGAACTAAATTCCCTACCGAAAATCCAACGATAATTCCTCAATAACACGCTGAAGAGGAAGCAATCAATTCCCGGACAACAACAGCTCGCCCCCCCCTAGGAACTTTGCTTCGCGGCGTCGTAAGAGTAGCTAGCCGCTAAAGGTTGGGAATTCTATTAGCATGATATTTGCCTAATGAACTGCGCGCACATTATTGATAACCACCCCGAACGAAATCGAGCGGGGCGGCCGTGAAAACCAGCTCAAAGATCGGGAGCCTTCCAGGAAAATTTGCTACTAACCCACCTCTTACTTTCGTCGACCGACGGCGATGGCGGCATTTCAAGCACTTGAGCATGTAGTTTGATGCTGAAGTGGATCCTTATTGTTGGCCAATTTTCCACGAATTTATCCGAATAATAATAGTCAGCTGCCAAACTCCAGAAACAATGTGCCCTTAATAAAGTCATAACATCCATCGGCGCGCCGCGACGCCATTCAGCCCGTCCGTCGTCATGCCAAAGATCCATCGATTATGAGAATGGAAATTTGTTTGATACGAGTTCGTGTTAATTAACGCCTCTATTACTAGGGATTGATTGCTGGCACTGTGTCAAATAATTGAAATTGAGAACAGGAAAACCCAATCAGTTTCAAAATCAGTCAACTATTGATGAGGGGTGGGTTTTATTTGCCGTTTTGTGGCATGTTACACCCCCTAGTTGTCTAAATCTCGAACCAACATAACACTTGAACAATTTTCCATCCAACCATTAGCCTAAAGTTATGTTAAAACAGATCTTAAAATCTTGGCACCAGGTATAAATGGTTTCGTTGGTCTGTGTGATAGAAAATCCAGCATTTCCAACATGCTTTTTGCAAGCTTTAAGCCTGTCCATAATTCAAGCTTTTCCGTAACTGCTCGATGTTTTCAGTAATTTAAAATTAAACCAACAAATTCGTTATGCTATGAATCGCTGGAAATTTACTCTTCAAACAAAGCTGATCTCACTCTATAAATTTAGCCCGTAACGGTTCCAGTTGGAAAATTGCATCATTTTTCTGATGATTTGAAGACATCATCATGCCGTAATAACGTGGCAAGATTTATTAAATACCATTATTCATCATAAAAATACTCATTTCTCCTTGGGACTCCAGTTTGATTCTAGACAACCACGACGACGACGACGGCGATGGGAATACGAGAAGGGTCGGTTCATCGGGATGATGTCGTGGAGCAAAAAAAAAAATATAGAAAAGACCAGTCGACAGTTGAGCGGAAACCGAAAGAAAAACTCACACAATCCCATGCAGTGCGCTTGTTAAAGCTGAGATTTTCTTTTCCCCCATTTACGAGGCGATATTCATGGGGTGACAACAGAGTGCCACCCACAAATCGACTGCAGGATTTCGTGTGGCATCCCGGGCTCTTTTCGTATCATGTTCAAGTTTTATATACAGCAGCACAACCAAATGGTGCCGGTGGTGAGCAAAAAGGTATGAAATTTGCGGTTGCCATCAATGGACGAATTAAGGGCGCTGAATGAGACGGTTAGAGTCCTGTAACAAATGGCGTTGTCACATGCTCAACCATCCCATCATGAAACCCAATCAGTTTTTAGTTTTAGAAGTCCCTTGAGGGGGATGGATTTGGATGTAACTTTTTTTTTTAAGAATATCAACGTTAAAGTAAAATTAAGCATGAAGGATCCTAACCTCACGCTTTCCACCTTTTTTTTAAACTACAGTGAAGACCGCTCCCCTACGAGGGTTTTCCTCATTTGTCAACTCTTATCATTCACCATACACTGTTAAATCATTTTGAAAGATTTTTATACACACCCACTTTCCAACACTTTGTCGACGAGCAGCAACAGCAACTGGTTGGTGGATGCTAAGTCCTGCACCCTGTTGATAGCACTCTATTCTGCCTCATCACTAATATAGAATGAGGCAAAGGATAATATGAAGCTACCGTATACAAGCCACACACATTCATACATACTAGCACACACCCACCTATCCACACGCATACATTTTCAAGTGCTGCGTACCAAAGCTGTTGATTAATGACGACATATCAAGTGTCCCACTTCAGCCTGCAAGCATACTTTTCTTAAAGTATTCTTGAGCTCCCCAGCAGCACTTATGCAGCGGTTATGTTGTTTTTCTTTTATTTATTGAAAAAATAAAACAACAAAAAACGTTTGATCAGGATTTATTTTTCGATTTTAGAATTTTAGAACTTAGACAAAGAATTTCCGTTAACGGATAAACTGATGATACAAGCCATGATTTTCTTTGAAATTTAAAAAAAAATATTTAAGCTACGTTTAATCGCCACGAGCTTTTGAGTCAGATTTACCAGGTGGCCTGATAAATCAGGATTTTTCCTAATTTTCGGAAGACCCTACTGATTTTTGAAACTGTGCTGATTTGTCCTGATTTTTGAAAAATAGTCCTTAAATGCCCTGATTTAAAAAAAAATCTTAATCAGTGCTTGATTTTATAGTCAAATTATCAGGATATTGAACAAATCTGCAATAAAATAGTTAAACCGATAAAAATGTTCGGATAGATGATATTGAAATGGTGTTTTTCATATAAACTGTCAGCCATTCAAGATTCTGCACGCTCACTGCATAAATTAAGGCGTCCACACCCAAGCAACCAAACGTCACATATATACTTAAATGAAGGCTTTGAATGTTAAATTTTGGCTGACAAGAAAAATCAACTGCCCAATTCCCTAAAGTGAACTTTATATACTCATTAATAAACTTGAAATTTGCAAAAGTGATTAATACGTACGTCTCGTATGTGACTTATTTTGTTCAATTTCCATAAGTGAACTATATGTACTCATTTCTGAACTTGAAAGTTGCAAAAGTGATCTATATGTACGTTGTAAGAGACTCAAGTCACATAAAAGGTACAAAAGTGTACAAATTGTCCCAAAAAGTTCATTGAGATGATTTCTACCTGGCTGGCTGGCTGATGCGCCTGCAGGTATGCTACAAAATCCTATCACCACTTCGAGTTTTAGTTTCAGTTAGAACAACCTAAATAGGCGTGGTCTAATGGTAGCGTGTTCGATTCTCGCCACGAAGGTCGGGGTTCGATCCACAAGCTGGGAACGTTTTTTTTTTTTCAATAAACAATTTGATACTGATTTCAGTGACCATTCTGATGCGATATAGGCATGTAGGAATTGTAGGAAAGAAGCAATTGGGCAAATTGTCGAGTTTGGAATCCAGCGCGTAGCATCATGGCGGCACCATGTACGGAACATAATAAATAATGAAGAGAAGGTGATATTATGAACCGATGCCAAGGGTGCAACTGAGATAGAGAGAGAATTTTTCGTTCATTTTACGATTTTTGGAAGCTGAATTAAAAGGTCATTGGAAGCTGAGTCATTAAGAAGTCTTAACTTGAAGAAGTCTTGGAACTTGAAAGTATCAATAAGATCTTAAACTTTGAGCTGCATTGAACGTACTTCATATCAATGATGGGACTGAATAAGCTTTTTTGTAACTGTTTTATGGGACTTTTGGTTTCTTGGACTGTAAAATTGTTACTTCCGGATTGTGGTAACAATAAAGCTCAATTTCCAAATTCGTAACGTTCCCTTTATTCTTACGAAACTCTACCTCGACACGTTTTAAATTCCTACGATTTGAATTACAATTATAATAGGGAAATTATAACTTATAATTCGTTTGCTTACGTTTAGTGAGCTTCTACCGTATTCTTCTGCCTCGATTCCAGCTCTTCGCTTCCACTAGTCCCTACACCTTAAGTAGACTTTGGTTAGAGATATAACTAAACTTTCTCTATGAATTTCTCACCTTTGTTCGTGTTTGGTTCAATCTGGGGATCCGGAATTAAAATCACTTTGCTTCGTGGTATTGTAACCTAAATTAAACGGTTGCACATTAGGAACCACCACTTTTCATGTCTAAATACAAGCATACCTGGGTTCAATTTTCCTGCGCAGTTTCACTTCGCACCCTTCCGTACTATAAGTACTCGCTAATGGCTTAGCATGTAAATTTAGGGTAAGTATTTGACTTCTACAAAACCACTGTGCAATTAGCTTTAGTTTCTTCGGATCACCAAACGATACTACTGGCATTGAAATTCCACAATCTTTGTTTTGTTTACAATCTATCTCGCTTTTATTTTCCCGCCTAGACTCCTGAACTCACTTCTCACCTACATTCTAACTCATCTTCGAATTCTACAGTTGTCACTTCAGCGCGAGTGCGTTCAATGGCACATTCGGTTTCGAAGGTCAGTTCAGTGACATGGACCGTATCAGTATTTCGCCTATATTTATTTAGGGGATGAATAACACGAGAGTGTTAAAATCCCAGAAAAACAAAAAAACAAAAAACAAGCCTATATTTATGCAATATTAGCAAAATTTGTGGTGTCCTGAAAAATCCTGATTCTTTCTTCATGTTGCCCTGATTTTTGACAAAACCACCTTGAATCCCTGTTCTGAGTCTTCCTCTTCTCCGATATCATAGAAAAGTAGCTGAGATTACAAAAAAATATGGAATTTCACAAAATTTTGAGGAAATTTTCAACACAGAACCTGTGTCAGAGTTTACAGAATTTTGTGAAAAATTACAGATTTCACAGAGTTTTTAAAAGGCTTCTATTTTTATACTATAAGGTACACAAATCTTACGTCAGGTAGATCTAGTACAACATAAAATCAATGTTTAACACAAATGGAGAGGAACTTTATCATTTTGATAACAAGAATAACCTGGCTCAGTTTGGGAAGCTTCATGAATAACATGTTTAAGTCTTTTTTTTTTTTTAAATATGTCTTTATTTGTATCAATTCATCATTACATTTATATTACATTATTACATTAAATTAGGTGTTCAGCTCAATAATGAACTGTTCAGAGCCCTATAGTTAACTAGATAATAAAAATTTATTTATAAGATTTAAACTTGCTGAGCGAAATCAAGTAATGAATGTAGGAGAACATCCTGTAGTGGCAAAAATATTTTAAACTTAAAACTAAACACTATCCTAAAATAAAACTAATTATAAAGAGAACGAATCTCTGCGATGGAAGACTGCATCGATTTGCCTCTGAAGTTGGAGATGATTTTGTTGGCCATCTCTTCGATCGATTCAATGCCCGCAATCCGATGAAGATCTTCGGTGCTGTGCCAAGGTGGAAGCCGCAAAATCATTTTCAGAACCTTGTTCTGAATCCTCTGGATGGCTTTCTTCCTCGTCGCGCAGCAGCTAGACCAAATCGGAACTGCATACATTATCGCTGGTCGGAATACCTGTTTGTAGATTAACATCTTATTTCGCAGACACAACCTGGATTTCCTGTTGATGAGAGAATAAAGAGATTTAGTATATTTATTACACTTAGATTGAATATCTTCAATGTGATTTTTAAAAGTAAGATTCCGATCAAGTGTAAGTCCCAGGTACTTCACGTGATCAGACCATTCTAATGAAACCCCATTAAAAGTTATGGAATGATTTTCATTAGGTTTTAAAAACTGAGCTCTTGGCTTATGAGGAAATAAAATAAGTTGAGTTTTGGAAGCGTTAGGAGAAATTTTCCACATTTTCAAGTAATTCAAAAAGGAATTTAAATTTTGTTGCAATCTACTGCGTACCACCCGTAAATTTCGACCTTTGGCTGAAAGCAAAGTATCATCAGCAAATAATCTTCTACCTTTTCCTTCTGGTACATCAGGAAGATCAGAAGTAAAAATATTGTATAAGATTGGCCCAAGTATACTACCCTGAGGGACACCAGCTCTAATGGGTGTCCTTTCAGAGCATGAATTTTGAAAGCTTACTTGTAAGGTTCGGCTAGTCAAATAATTTTGAATAATTTTGGTGAGATATACAGGAAAATCAAATCGAGCTAATTTTGCTACTAAACCTTTGTGCCATACACTGTCAAAAGCTTTTTCAATATCAAGAAGAGCAACACCAGTTGAATATCCTTCTGATTTGCTACCGTTAATCATATTAGTTACACTCAAAAGTTGATGTGTAGTAGAATGTCCATGACGAAAACCAAATTGTTCATCAGGGAAAATAGAATTCTGATTAATGTGAATCATCATTCTATTCAAAATAACTCTCTCAAATAGTTTACTTAAAGAAGGGAGCAAACTAATTGGTCGATAACTCGAAGGCTCTGAAGCATTTTTTCCAGGTTTTAAAATTGGAGTTATTTTGGCATTTTTCCATTTATTTGGGAAATAAGCCAAGTGAAAACATTTATTGAAGATTCTAACTAAAAAATTTAAAGTGCCTTCAGGAAACTTTTTAATAAGAATATAGAAAATCCCATCTTCCCCTGGGGCTTTCATATTTTTAAATTTTTTGCAAATCAATTTGAGTTCATCAATATTTGTCTCATGAGAACTTTCAAATATATTTTGTTTAGAAAGAATATCATCAAATTCAAGGGAAATTTGAGCATCAATTGGACTTACAACGTTTAAATTAAAATCATGAGCAGACTCAAATTGTTGGGCTAATTTTTGAGCTTTTTCTGCATTCGTTAAAAGAAGTTTATCCCCGTCTTTCAAAGTAGGAATTGGCTTCTGGGGCTTTTTCAGAAGTTTAGTTAATTTCCAAAAAGGCTTTGAGTAGGGTTTTATGTCCTCTACTACTTTGGCAAAATTTTCATTACGAATGAAATTTAAACGACGTTTGATCTCTTTTTGAAGGTCGCAATAAATAAATTTCAAATAAGGATCCCTAGTACGTTGATATTGGCGTCGACGAATGTTTTTCAGTCGTATCAAAAACTGAAGATCATCATCAATTAAAGGTTGATTAAATTTATGTTTAACTTTAGGTATTGAAGCGGCTTTAGCATTGACTATTGAAGTTGTCAAATTTTCTACAGCCAAATCAATATCTTCTATTGAATTAAGTGGAACGTTTACATTCAAATTACGTTCAATAAAATTCCTATATCGCTCCCAGTAAGCTTTTTGAAAGTTAAAAGTTGATTTTAAAGGGTTTTCAATGGGACTTTGGGATAAAGAAAAAGTTACTGGAAGGTGGTCTGAATCGAGGTCCGCATGAGTAACTAATTGACTACAATGCTCGCCTAAATCCGTTAGAACCAAATCAATTGTGGAAGGATTTCTAATCGAAGAGAAACAAGTATGCCCATTAGGATATTCAACAGTGTAATAACCTGCAGAGCAGTCATTAAATAAAATATTTCCATTTGAATTTGATGAAATATTATTCCAAGATCGGTGTTTTGCATTGAAGTCAATAACAAAAAATTTAGATTTATTTCTGGTGAGTTTTTGTAAATCTCCCTTCAAAAAATTTTTCTGTTCACCGCTGCATTGAAAAGGCAAATATGTGGCAATAATTATAATTTTCCCCATAGAAGTTTCTAATTCAATTCCAATTGTTTCTAAGACTTTTGTATTGAAAGAAGGAAGAAGTCTAAATTTGAGACGACTATTGATGACAATAGCTACACCCCCACCTTGTCGATCAAGTCGATCATTTCGCAAAATTTTAAAGAAAGCATTGCTTTTCAAGTTATTGTCTGGCTTTAAAAAAGTTTCAGTGATGGCAGCAATATGTATGTTTTGAGTTTTCAAAAATAAAAAGAATGCATCTTGGTTAGCCAGCAAAGATCTAGCGTTCCAATTCATAATATTTAAACATCTATTTGGATCCATGAGGGAATCGTAAAGTCATAATAATTTTATTAGCAAAATTAAAAGAAGTTTGGAAAGCTTCAAACATTGAATTTGCTTTCAACATAAGTTGCATCATTTCCATTAAATTTTGATGCAAAAATTTTAATTTTTCCTCAGTAATCTCACCCAAATCAACAAAATTGTTAGGGTCAGAAAATGAAGGAGAAGAACAAGTATTTGAATTTCGGGGATTTTCCCAAGCCTTCGCATGAACGTTGAGACTTGGTTTTTTCCCATTTTTATTAGTTAAACCTGAAGAGGGAAACCCATTTTCAACCACCTCTGAGAACGATAAACAACGAGTCTGGGGCGCAGATTCAGCACAGGTAACATTAAAATCACTTCGGGTATTACCCAGCCGTGATTCCAATGTAGACCGAGGCTGACCGCGAACAGGCAGGTTGTTTGCCGGCCTGACGTGTGAAGACGAAAAAGAGGAAGGAGGAGAAGAAACTTTTCTGGAAACTTTGGGATTTTTCCTAGAAGCAATAATTTTTGCCCTGATGGGACAGTCTAGCGAATTCGAGGAATGATTACCTGCGCAATTTGCACACTTGAAAAATTCTGTTTGTGGTTTATCACCACCAAAAAGGCATGTAGATTTTTCATGATCGAATGAGCCGCAAAGCATGCATCTGGCATTCATTCTACAATTTTTAGTGCCGTGACAAAAAGCTTGACAACGACGACATTGCGTAATATTTTGAAGGAAATTGGTTGAAGATTTTCGAAAAGGTTCGAATTTGACTCGACAATGAAACATAAGACGAGCCTTTTCAAGAATTTGCAAGTTATTAACTTGATCCTTTTTAAAATGGATCAAATAAAGCTCAGGAGCAAAACCAACACTACTGTTATTATTCGTGTTGGTTCTTTTCCTCATTTGAATTACTTTAATTGGAGAAAAACTTAACAAAGAATTTAATTCAGTTGTGATCTCATCCGGTGTCTGATCGCCGGTGAGACCACGAAATACAACTTTAAATGGACGATCACTTCTAGTGTCGTACGTAAAAAATTGATGTTTTTTATTATTCAAATAATTTAAAATTTTTTGAAAATCACTAAAAGATTCCGCCAAAATACGAGCAGTTCCCCTTCGACCGATCTGTAAAGAAATCTTCACATCCTTGACGGAAGTGACGATTTCTTTCCGAAAGGCATTGAAGTCAGGAATCGTGACCGTAATTGGTGAAACCTTTTCGTTTTTAAGAGTATAAGAAGAAGAAGGTTTCTTAGTACTCTTATCAGAATTAAATATGAATATTTCCTCATCACCGATGTTATGAAGGACATCGAATGAATTGGAAATTTCAACTTTTTTGGCAGATGGCCCTGGATTAGGTTCAGCAATCCGTTTTCTTCCGGCCCTTGAGCCGGCCGAAGACTTCCCCATGCTGGAAAGAAAAGAGAAAAATATGAATAAAAGAAAATGAAAATAATTTTAGCACTGAAAAGTGCTGATGGAAAAACAGGTAAGAAAAAAAAAATAAATAATTTAAAATGTTCCTGCAGGTACACAGCAACGACACGATGCTCCGGCGTACGTGTTGACGGCTCAACGGTACAGATGGA